>NW_027256896.1:17738504-17913504 GCF_029215685.1 Pituophis catenifer annectens | reverse complement strand
CACCTTCCTTTCCAATCCTGCAGAACTGGTGGCCTGAAGAATCAATGAATTGCATAAGTAAACAGCAGGAAGATACTGGAAGCTTTATCTCGCTCCACCCACTTCCATTCCTGGCATTCTTTCTGATGAAGTTCCCGAAGAATGTAGAGAACACGCAGTGGGAGAGTGGCATCATGCTAATTTCTTCCTGGAATGGAAGAAGGATTGTTCCTTTAGGTTTCATAGTTCCCCACTTGGGATCCAGAAACACACAAACACACACACGATATAAATGAAGTCTTGAGAAGCAATGAGCAGTCTTCCAATATTTGAGGGGTTGCCACAGAGAAGACGGGGAGGGAATCAACCTGTTCTCCAAAGCACCTGAAGGCAGGACAAGAAGCAACGGAGGGAAACTAACCAAGGAGAGAAGCAACTTAGAAATAAGGAGGAATTTCTTATTTATTTATTTATTGGTTCGATTTATATGCCGCCCTTCTCCGGAGACTCAGGGTGGCTTACAATGCTTTTAAGCAATAGCCTTCATACTTTTGTATATACCTGCTTAGTAGGGCTTTCGCCCCCCCCCCCCCCCCAAAGCAGTGTTCTTTCTTATACAAAGTCAGCTTATTGCCCCCACAATCCGGGTCCTCATTTTACCTACCTCGGAAGGATGGAAGGCTGAGTCAACCTTGAGCCTGGTGAGATTTGAACTCGCAGTAATTGCAGGCAGCTGGCAGCTAAGTGCTACTTAACAGCACTTTAGTCCGCTGCGCCACCAAGGCTCCTTGGTGCACCAAGGCTTCTTGACAGTTAGAACAATTCATCTGTGGAATGACTTACCTCCAGAAGTTGTTAATGCTTCAACACTTGATGAACATATTTTTTTTCTTTTATGTACACTGAGAGCACATGCACCAAGACAAATTCCTTGTGTGTCCAATCAGACTTGGCCAATAAAGAATTCTAATTCTAATTCTAACATTGGGAGTTTTTGTCTGAAATGGTACAGGGTTTCCTGCCTTGAGCAGGGGGTTGGATGAGAAGACCTCCAAGGTCCCTTCCGACTCTGTCATTCTATATTCTATAACAGTGATGGAGAACGTTTTCGGCACTGAGTGTCGAAAAAGTCGTGTGGAAACTTGGCGTGCATGCATTTTTTTGATGATTGGATAGCTTTTGACATTACGAAAAAGGCTTGAAGTGTATGTTGTGAGATATAAAGCAAATAGCTGTGGTCTTATATTTTTTAATATATATTTTACCACACTGAAAAAAATTTGGAAGTCTCCACTTCTCTCTCCCTCCCTCCCCCCACCTCCCTCTCTCTTTCTCTCTCTCTGTGTCTCTCCAGTTTTCTCTTTCCTCTCCCAAGTCCAGCTCAAGAAGCCAAAATGGCATTTGACCTCATTTGCGGCTAGGTGGGCAGTGCAAATCTGTCCCCTGTGATTATTACAGTAGTCGTATAAGTCACAGAATCAATAAAACGCTAATTCAAGAGGTGACAAAAAATTTCAGCCAAGCTTCTGCCTTCCTAATTCTGATTTGCTTCTTAGAATCGGTTGCGGTGATGAGTCATATTTTCTAATCTTTGTGTTTCTTTCAGTTAATCTCTGGCAGGAACTCATACAATGGTACCAGGGCAGGCCGTATTTCCTGACAAAATGCTCAGAGCATTAAAAATCTGATCCTTCCAAGGAGCGGATACTATAATAATCTCCACAAACGTACATGTTTTCCTTCCTTTCCGTTGCCTGCCCCGGTTCTTCCCTCCCTTTGTTGTCAATTTTAGAATAACCCTAACCCTAACTTATTCTGTAAGCCGCCTTGAGTTACCATGGGAGAAATAGGCGGCTATATAAATTCAATAAATAAATAATAAATAAACCCCCACCCATTTCTGGCAGCACCTGACCAAGTTTGACTTGTCTTGAAACAAGCTAAGCAAGATTAGAGCTGGTTAATCCGCCCCAAAATTCCAAGCCTATAGCCTTTATATTTATATAGAATAGAATTCTTTATTGGCCAAGTGTGATTGGACACACAAGGAATTTGTCTTGGTGCATGTGCTTTCAGTGTACATTAAAGAAAAGATACATTCGTCAAGAATCCTAAGGTACAATACTTAATGATAGTCATAGGGAAACAGTCAATATAAATTGTAAGGATACCAGCAACAAGGTTACAGTCAGACAGTCAAAAGTGGAAGGAGATGGGTGATGGGAACAATGAGAAGATTAATAGTAGTGCAGATTTAGTAAATAGTTTGACGGTGTTGTGGGAATTATTTGTTTAGCAGAGTGATGGTGTTCGGGGAAAAAACTGTCCTTGTGTCTAGTTGTTCTGGTGTGCAGTGCTCTATAGCCTCGTTTTGAGGGTAGGAGTTGAAACAGTTTATGTCCAGGATGCGAGGGCTCTGTAGATATTTTCACAGCCCTCTTTTTGACTCGTGCAGTATACAGGTCCTCCATGGAAGGCAGGTTGGTAGCCATTGTTTTTTCTGCAGTTCTAATGATCCTCCGAAGTCTCTGTCTGTCTTGTTGGGTTGCAGAGCCAAACCAGACAGTTATGGAGGTGCAGATGACAGACTCCATAATTCATCTGTAGAACTGGATCAGCAGCTCCTTGGGCAGTTTGAGCTTCCTGAGTTGGCGAAGAAAGAACATTCTTTGTTGTGCTTTTTTGATGACGTTTTTGATGTTGGGTGTCCATTTTAGGTCTTGAGACATGGTGGATCAACTGAACATTTAAAAATGTGTCATAAATACCCTTGACTGGTGCTAATGGTTGATACCAGTTGCTGCCAGCGTCCTAGGTATCATCTCCTTCTCCTCCTCCTCCTCCTCCTCCTCCTCCTCCTCCTCCTCCTCCTCATTATTATTATTATTATTATTATTATTATTATTATTATTATTTCATTTTAGTAGTTGTTTGATACCAGAATAAGTCTGGGTGGCTTACCCTTCAAAACAGAAAACATAAAAAAAAAAAAAAACCAAAAAAAAAACAGTGTTTGGACAAATCATACCCTACAGACCAGTGTTTCTCATCCTGGCAAATTTAAGATGTTCGTCTTCAACTCCCAGAATTCCTTGTCAGCCCTTTGGACTTCAGTTCCCAGAATTCCCCTCAGAAATTCTTGGTGCCCTCTGAGCTTGGTGGTTTTCATGCAGACCTTTCATTACCAAACTAGGTAACATCATCAGTGCTGAAAGGGAGTCAGCTTTGTGGAGAGAAAGAGGAGGGAGGAGGGAGGAGGAGGAGGAAGAGGAGGAGGAGGAGGACTGTAGAGTCCTTGGTGCCCTGTGAGCTTGATGGTTTTGTTGCAGGACGTTTTATTACCAAACTAGGTAACACCATCCGTGCAATGCCTTTTAAACCATTTAAACATACAAAAAGAGGCATCGACATATCTATATCTATATCTATCTATCTGTCTATCTATCACCTACCTATCTATCTATCTATCTATCTATCTATCTATCTATCTATCTATCATCTATCTATCTATCATCTATCTATCTATTTATCTATCACCTACCTACCTATTTACCTATCTATCTCCTATCTGTCTGTCTATCTATCTATCTATCTATCTATCTATCTTTCTATCTATCATCTATCTATCTATCTATCTATCTATCTATCTATCTATCTCATCTGTCTATCTGTCTATCTATCTATCTATCACCTATCTATCTATCTACCTATCTATCTCCTATCTGTCTATCTATCTGTCTATCTATCTTTCTATCTATCATCTATCTATCTATCTATCATCTATCTATCTATCATCTATCTATCTATTTATCTATCACCTACCTACCTATCTACCTATCTATCTCCTATCTGTCTGTCTATCTATCTATCTATCTATCTATCTATCTATCTATCATCTATCTATCTATCTATCTATCTATCTCATCTGTCTATCTGTCTATCTATCTATCTATCACCTATCTATCTATCTACCTATCTATCTGTCTATCTATCTATCTATCTATCTTTCTATCTATCTATCATCTATCTATCTATCTATCTATCTATCTATCTATCTATCTATCTCATCTGTCTATCTGTCTATCTATCTATCTATCACCTATCTATCTATCTACCTATCTATCTCCTATCTGTCTATCTATCTATCTATCTATCTATCTATCTATCTATCTATCTATCTATCTTTCTATCTATCATCTATCTATCTATCTATCATCTATCTATCTATCATCTATCTATCTATTTATCTATCACCTACCTACCTATCTACCTATCTATCTCCTATCTGTCTATCTATCTATCTATCTATCTATCTATCTATCTATCTATCTATCTATCATCTATCTATCTATCTATCTATCTCATCTGTCTATCTGTCTATCTATCTATCTATCACCTACCTACCTATCTACCTATCTATCTCCTATCTGTCTGTCTATCTATCTATCTATCTATCTATCTATCTATCTTTCTATCTATCATCTATCTATCTATCTATCTATCTATCTATCTATCTATCTATCTCATCTGTCTATCTGTCTATCTGTCTATCTATCACCTACCTACCTATCTACCTATCTATCTCCTATCTGTCTATCTATCTATCTATCTATCTATCTATCTATCTATCTGTCTATCTATCACCTATCTATCTATCTATCTATCTATGTCCTATCTATCTCCTATCTATTTATCTATCACCTACCTCTCTCTCTCTCTCTCTCTCTCTCTCTCTCTCTCTCTCTCTCTCTCTCTCTCTCATCTATCTATCTATCTATCTATCTATCTATCTATCTATCTATCTATCTATCTATCTATCTATCTTTTAAAAAATGAAAACTAAAGATACCTAACTTTCCTTCCCCCCTACCTCGGAGCAAATACTCCCCACCTTTTCCAGCCCCAGCCGTCCCTCCCCACCGCCCCAACAAGCCCTCCGAGAAGCGAGCCCCCCCACCCCCGCCCCCCCAGGAAAAGCCAGAGCAGAGAAACGCGTCTCCTTTAAGAATGGAACGGAATGTATCAAAACAAAAGCGCCGGCCTCCCATTGGCCGCCCGCGGGCCACGTGAGCCCACAGCTGATTTCCTGCGCTTTTATCCCTTTGCCTTTGATCTCTTCGGCTGCTTCGGCTCCTGTCGCCCAGTGCGGGCTTCGCGGCCGGAGATTTCTTTTCTTTTCTTTTTTTTAATTATTATTTTTTTTCTTTCTTCTTTCTTTTTTTTGGTTCTTCCTACTCTTCCCATTTTTACGAAGTTTCCTGGCCGGAGAGCCGCGCCCGGATCGCTTCCCCGCAGCGGAGGATTCATATCGCTCCGTATTGGGGGTACGGGACCCCCCACCCCAATTCCCCGCTCTTGGTGGTCCTTCCCCGGGCTTCCCCTCCGAGCCCTTCCCCACCAGGCGCGGACAAAGGCGAAGCGGCCGGGGCCGAGAAAGGCACGGGGGGGGGGTGCAGGGGGGTAGGGAGGTCCTCCATGGCGCAGGCGGCTCCGCTCAACCTGCTGGAGCCCGGCGGCTTCCCCATCCAGGTGGAGCACGATCGGAAGCGGAGGCAGTTCACCGTCCGCTTGAACGGTAAGGAGCTCCGGCCGGGAGGAGAAAGAAGGCTGGAGTGGAGACCCCCCCCCTTTCTCCATTCCCGGGGTTCCCTTCCTCTCCCCCCCCCACCCTGGCTCTGCAATTGGGGAGGGGGTCGCCTTTTGTTCGCCACCTGCCAGGGCAAGAGCCCCCCCACCCATTCCCCGTTGCTGCTGATCCGGCAAACCCATCAGAGTTGGGTGGGGGGCGTTTTGCAAGCCCTTCCCCGATGGGGGTGGGATATGGGGGGGGGGGCTTGATTAAGCCAAGAAAGGGGGGAGAGGGCTCTCAGCAAGGCTGGGGGGTGGGTGGGCTGCAAAGGTTGCAAGCCCTTCCCCGGTGGGGGGTGGGATATGGGGGGGCTTGATTAAGCCAAGAAAGGGGGGAGGGGGCTCTCAGCAAGGCTGGGGGTGGGTGGGCTGCAAAGGTTGCAAGCCCTTCCCCGGTGGGGGTGGGATATGGGGGGGCTTGATTAAGCCAAGAAAGGGGGGAGGGGGCTCTCAGAAGGGCTGGGGGGTGGGTGGGCTGCAAAGGTGGCCGCTCAAGCTCCCAACCTTTCCTCCCTCTCCCCCCATCATCCCACCCAACGAAAACCCGGAGATTAAGCGGAAAGTGGGGAGGTGGGAGATGGGGCGAGAAGGCTTTGATTTCCAAAGCGGCCGTCGCTTTTGCAACCGGGCGCCCCCGTGCTCGCCCTGCTGGGTTTTAGGGAAAAGCTCCTCCTGGCTTCTTCTCCTCCTCCTCTTCCTCCTCCTCCTCCTTCGCTTTCTATTTTTAAACCCCCGGCTGAGATGATGGAGCTCTGGACACGGCCTTGGAGGCTTATTATCCTGGAATGCTCCGCTTTGAGACGACCTGAATTTCTTAGGGTTGGGGGGTGCGGGGACGGTTGTTGAATTTGAGGCTCTTGAGTTGGGTGACTGGAGAGAAAAGGCGGTTTCCTCCCGTTGAGTGGATTCAACCCAGATTGTGGGGGCAATAAACTGACTTTGTATAAAATATACAGAAGTATGAAGGCTATTGCTTAACGCATTGTAAGCCACCCTGAAGGGCGGCATATAAATCAATTTTTTTAAAAAAAACATGCAGTGAAGGGTTTTGACAGTTGTGGGAGGGGGTTTGATTGACTTTTGGGAGGCTTGGAAAACTGCCAATGCTGGCTTGGTTCAAGGTCGCTGAAGCCTCCCCCTTCTGCTAGCTAAACCATGGCTTGCTTGCCCTTGGCTCCGTTGCCCAGCTAGGATAGATAATCCGCAAAGGCTGGATTTGCAGAATTTTGAGTTAAAACCAACCCTCATCCCAGGATGAGTTAGCATAGTGGGTTGTCAAATGTGGAAAACTTTTCAGACCGGTGGACTTCAACTCCCAGAATTCCCCAGCCGGCATAGCTTTTAGCTGAAAGAAAACTTTTGGCGAGAGAAACAAACCCAACGAACTTGATTTATAGTTGAGGCAGATATAGCTGGTGGAGGAATTCTGGGAGCTGAAGTCCACCCCCTTCTGAAAAGTTTCCACATTTGAAAACGGTGGTTTGGCAAAAAAAAATATATCAATCTAGCCTGTGTGATTTGTGGCTTAGAGGTTTTGAGTAGATCAGCCTTTTATCTTTATTTAGTACTTTGTACCGGTAATTAAACCATGGTTTAATAGGGAAGTGCAAACTAGTTTCTGGTATAGTGTATGCACGTTACACATAGGAGTGAAAGAGTGAGGATCGTCTCTTTCAAACACTCTTCGTTTTTCTTGCCGTTCTTCGCTTTAAAAAAAAGTTGGCGGTTTTTGCTAAAGTTTCTGCTTGTTTGATTCAAACGGCAGGCTCCGTGAAAACGAATAAACAACTCAAAAAAATGAACACGGCCCGTAGGACAGAGATGGCTGCTTAAACGGCTGAAAATAGAAATACGCAGAATTGCTTTACTTTTCTCTTGGGCCTGGCATTGCTGAGAATGATCTACTGTCTTTTGGACAATGGGTGAAAGTAAACAGCGAATGATTTTTTTTTGCAGGCTGGAAGAGCGCTTAGAGAAGAGCCAAAGGAATCAAGCTTTCCTTAAATAGCACAAGGTTAAAATAGTTCCATAGTGACGGGATTGCGAAGGAAATCTGCCGGAGCTATAAATCAAGTTCATCGGGGGTTTGTTTCTTTCCAAAAGTTTTGTTTCAGCGGAAAAGATTTTTGTAAAGGCATCTTCGGTTCCCTTTTGTTGGAAAGAGAGTACGAATAGTGTCTTTTAGCCCGATTTATACAAGAACAGAGCATTTGAGAGGGAGGTGGGGAGAAATCAGAACATATGCTTGGATTTATTGGCTCGGATTTAGGAAAGTTATCCAGAGTTGGGGTGTCCGCCTGGCATGGTTAAAAGTCATGATTCAGGGAGACATGGCAGCAGTGTTCCAATATTTGAGGGGCTCCTACAAAGACGAGGGGGGTCACATTATTTTCCAAAGCACCCAAAGGCAAGATGAGGAAAAAAATGGATGGAAACAAACCAAGGAGAGAAGCAACCTAGAACTAAGGAGTAATTTCCTAATGATGAAGAGTCCTTCAAAAGTTGTGGCTCCATCACTGGAGGCTTTCAAAAAGAGAGACCAGACAACTGTTTATCTGAAGTGGTATAGGGTCTCCTGCTCGAGCAGGGGAAGACCTCCAAGGTCCCTTCTGACTCTTGTGTTCTAAGTCAGGATGTATGTGATGGTCTGATAGAATTATAGGCTGAGATTTAATCAAACCAACTTGACTTTATGGGGCTATATATGGTTGTGAAAGTTGGACCATAAGGAAGGCCGAGCGTCAAAGAACTGAGGCCTTTGAACTCTGGTGCTGGAGAAGACTCCTGCGAATCCCTTGGACTGCAAGGCGATCCAACCGGTCAGTCCTAGAGGAGATCAACCCTGACTGCTCTTTAGAAGGCCAGATCCTGAAGAGGAAACTCAAATCCTTTGGCCACCTAATGAGAAGGAAGGACTCCCTGGAGAAGAGCCTAATGCTGGGAACGATTGAGGGCAAAAGAAGAAGGGGACGGCAGAGAACGAGGCAGCTGGATGGAGTCACTGAAGCAGTCGGCGTGAGCTTCAATGGACTCCAGAGGATGGTAGAGACAGGAAGGCCTGGAGGAATGTTGTCCATGGGGTCGCGATGGGTTGGACATGACTTTGCAACTAACAACGATGACGCTGTGGCTACTGCTGGATTTGATTCCGGTTTTCCCACTGAAAATCTGGAGTGCCACATGGTAACTGGGGAAGCATTGCTGATTCTAAAGTAGGCTGCGCAAAGATTTGTAGGATCTGAGATTTATCTGAGAAAGTGGGGCAGCGTTTGTCCTTTCTCCGAGGAGTCATTGCATAGACTAATGCTCCTCAACCTTGGTGACTTGAAGCTGTGTGGGCTTCAACTCCCAGCATTCCCCAGTTGCTCATGTTTGGCTGGGGGAATTCTGGGTGTTGAAGTCCCCACAGTTTCAAGTTGTTGAGGACAAGAAGCATTAAAACAGAAGAGTGGAAAGCTCATATTTTACAACCTCACGTCGACCTCCCCAACTCCTGCAAATAAAAATCAGTGGTGCAGCTTCAAGGTGTCACACCATGCACACTTAATTTTTTTTTATTATTATTTGATTTATATGCCGCCCTTCTCCGGAGACTCAGGGCGGCTTACAATGTGTTAAGCAATAGCCTTCATCCTTTTGTATATTTTATACAAAGTCATCTTATTGCCCCCACAATCTGGGTCCTCATTTTACCTACCTCGAAAGGATGGAAGGCTGAGTCAACCTTGAGCCTGGTGAGATTTGAACTTGCAGTAATTGCAGGCAGCTGATGTTAATAACAGTGCTTTAGTCTGCTGTGCTACCAGGGGTCTATCATGGTTAAAGGCATCCTACTTGCTCAGCCCAGCATCTTGGATGCACATGTTATACTCAGCCATAATGCAACAGGACTTGAGGTCAAAGGATACCCCGGGAATTGAAATCCACACAGCTTAAAGTTTCTAAACTTCAGAAAGGCTATTTCACACAAATTGTGATTTACTAAATAAACTGTGTACCCTATTAGGTTCATGGTACGTGTTGAGCCATAATTAGAATAGAATAGAATAGAATAGAATAGAATAGAATAGAATAGAATAGAATAGAATAGAATAGAATAGAATAGAAGAATAGAATAGAATAGAATAGAATAACAGAGTTGGAAGGGACCTTGGAGGTCTTCTAGTCCAACCCCCTGCTTAGGCAGGAAACCCTACACCACTTCAGACAAATGGTTATCCAACATCTTAAAAACTTCCAGAGTTGGAGCATTCACAACTTCTGGAGGCAAGTAGTTCCACCGATTAATTGTTCCAACTGTCAGGAAATTTCTCCTTAGTTGTAAGTTGCTTCTCTCCTTGATTAGTTTCCACCCATTGCTTCTTGTCCTGCCCTCAGGTGCTTTGGAGAATAGCTTGACTCCCTCTTCTTTGGGGCAGCCCCTGAGATATTGGAAGGCTGCTATCATGTCCCCCCAGTCCTTCTTTTCATTAAACTAGACATACCCAGTTCCTGCAACCGTTCTTCATACGTTTAAGCCTCCAGTCCCCTAATCATCTTTATTGCTGTTCTCTGCACTCTTTCTAGAGTCTCAACAATTAAGCAACTTATGTTTTGACTTAGAATTATTTGATAAGCTTGAAGATGTGGGTGAACGTGGCAGAACAATTTGCCCCAAATAAACATTTTTACCTAGGGTGGCCTAGCCAAAGGTTACTCACCCTGCCTTGCAAAATGAATATTTCTATAGGTTTCCCTTAATAGGAATTGTTTATGTAACATGTAAAAGGGTGCGATAAACCACCGGAATTCGTTGTCTTGCTTCCAGTGTGGCTCCAAGGACAAATCTGAAAGTTGTCGCTTGTTTTTAAGATGGACAACTGCACGAACAAAACCCAAACTGGAAAACAAAGTTGAAATTTCCCTCAGGGTTAAAACAAACCAGCTTCAGATCGTGGCTCCTGAAGGTGGCTTCTTTTCAGTTAGCCAAATCTGGTTTGACTCAGATTGGCCCAAATCACAATTAGATCTGTTTGCTTTCGACTGGGCATGTTGTGTCAAAGAGATTATACTTTATTTAACAAAGCAGAGATAAACATCTGCCTTACGTTCAGCGCAAGGAATCCAGCAGCACAAAATGTTCAACTGTAATTTATTTTAACCGTGTCGCCTTTTTCGCAGTTTCAGAAGCCTCCATGACTTTCGTTTAAATTTAAGGAAAGAAAAATCCTGATTGTAATATTTTCACAGCAATGGAACCATTTAGCGTTGGAATTTCAGATAGTCCTTGATTTATAACAATTCATTGACAAATTCAAAGTCCTCAAACTTACAACAATTCACTGACAAGTTCGGGCACTGAAAAGAGTCACTTATGACCAGTTTTCCACTCTTATGACCGTTGCAGCCTCCCCATAGCCATGGGATCAAATTTCAGACCCTTGGCAACTGACTCATTTTATGACGGTCTTGTGATCCTCGTTTTGCGACCTTCTGGCAAGCAAAATCAGTGGGAAGCCAGATTCACTTCACAATTGTGTGAGTAATTCAACAACTGCAGTGATTCACTTAACAACTGTGGAAAGAAAGGTCGTAACACAGGGAAAAATTCACTTAATACGAAGGATCCCTGACCTCCGCGCCTTCCGCCGTGCTCTGAAGAACCTATTATTTCAGGAAGCCGGTCTGATGGGATAAATGATTTTAAATTGGATTTTAAAATGGTTTAATATGGTTTTAATTGGAAGTTTTAATTTTGGCCGAAGATTGAATTGTTTTAATATGTTTTTTTTTTAAATTTTGTCTTGTATGTTGTTTTATCATGGCTGTTCACCGCCCTGAGTCCTTCGGGAGAAGGACGGTATACAAATATAATAAAAACTAAACTAAACTAAACTTAAGGATTACCTCACTTAGCAACAGAAATTTTGGGCTCAATTGTGGTCGTAAGTCGAGGACTACCTGTACTGTAGGGTTCTTCACCTAGGAGGTTTTTAAGAAGATGCTGGACAGCGTCTTACCATGGATATTTTCGTTGCAAAACCACCATTCTCTGATTTTAGATGTCTGCAAATAAATACATAGATGACCAGCCTCCATCATAGTATCTGTTTCTTCTCCTCTTCATCCCGTCCCCCTTGTACCAATTTTTGAGTCAACACCAACTTTTCTTGACATGGGTTTCCAAACATCCCTTCTTGCGGCGAGATGTTCTCTTTTCAGGAATTTTAGCCTGTCAAGTTTCTGAAATATTTTTTGGGGGCGGGAAAGTAGGATAGGAGGCACTTGAGACTAGAGTCCAACTTATTTTTAATTTCTCCAGAATTGGGTACAGACGTTGGATAGATTTTTAAAACCGACCGGAGGGGAAAGCCACTAAATGAATGGTCGTATGTCGAGGATGGCCCGTAATGTGTAAATACAGTTAGCTATGGATGATGGAGTTGCAGTTACAAATGTGAGATGAGGAAGGTTGTGTGCTACTAATGTTTTGTACTGTATTTTAAATTTTCCGGGTGTGTTTTGTCTCGTGTGTCTCTTTCCATTTGCAGGCTGCCATGATAAAGCCGTCCTGTTGTATGAATATGTAGGGAAGAGAGTGGTGGATCTTCAACATACGGAAGTCCCAGATACCTACCGGGGCAGAGGAATCGCAAAACATCTGGCCAAGGTATGGATCATTAGGATTGCCCTTCCTGAAAGAGATACATGGAGTCTTTGGGGGCCTTTCTGCTTTCCCATTTAACTAATTCTAAGTTGTCTTGTTCTGAATACACCTACAAAGATTTACATCAGGGTGGATTTGATTTAAATCGAGTTGATTTAAATCACAATTTAAATCATGATTTAAATCACTAGTCAAAAGGCTTGATTTAAACCAACTCGATTTAAATCATAATTTTCAAAGAGCAACTGTCATCTCTGCTACTCCTTTGACCCACTGTTGACTCACCGATAGTCCCAGTGTTGCAAAATATACAGCCTCCTGCTACGTAACTAAGCTCCATTTCATGCTGAATAAACTAAATTATTTATGTATCTTAAATAGAAAACTATCTTATGATAGATTTTTACCCCAAAAGTTTTTTATTAAAATAAATTCGATAAAAATCAAAAAAATCTGATTTAAATTAAAAAAATCCAATTTAAATTTAAAAAAATCTGATTTTTTTGATTTTTTTAAAAAAATCATTGATTTTTATCCACCCTGATTTACATACAGAGAATGTAAAGGTTTTGTAGGAGAAGGAGTAGTTTAGTTTAGTTTAGTTTAGTTTAGTTTACTTTACTTTACTTTACTTTACTTTACTTTACTTTACTTTACTTTACTTTACTTTACTTTACTTTACTTTACTTTACTTTACTTTACTTTACTTTACTTTACTTTACTTTACTTTACTTTATTGTCCTTGCACATGGTACAACGAAATTAAATGCCGTCTTCATTGTACATTATAACTATAAAAATAAAAACACAAACCTACATCTTTTACATTCTATATAATTGAAATTGAAAACAATATTGCACAATACCGTAGAATTCGATATGGTTATTGCCCTGGGGTAGAAGCTGTTTTTCAGCCTATTTGTCCTTGTTTTTATTACCCTGTACCGTCTGCCAGATGGTAATAGTTCGAAAAAAGAGTGCCCAGGATGAGATGGATCTTTAAGATTGTTTTGAACTTTCTTAAAGGCAGCGGGAGCTATAGCTGAACCTGAGGGGGTGGAGTCAAAAGAGGAATCGGACTAGAATCTCTACGTAGTCACAAGCGGACTAAGTCCAACCTCCCTTGAATTCCGTGGCTCCTGATTGGTTCATTAGTTGAATCATTTGCATAGACATCATAGAATATCAATAAATCAATATAATTGGACCTTCACGCCTGAAACGTTTGCATTAAGCCCTGGATTGTTCCATACAGTAGCAATTACTTAAACAAGAGCCAACGATTAGTATAATAATCATCATTCAATCATTGTTTACTATTTAAAAGTAATTATTTAGCATGCCTCCCAATTAACAGATAAGGAATAGATGCCTTGTTTAATAATACAGCGGTACCTTGGTACTCGGCTACTTTGAAACTCATCGAACCTGGCACATGGAACGTAGTTTTGCAAAATGTTAAAATCTAGCTTTAACCTTTCTCAACCTTGGCAAATTTAAGAAATATGAAGTTCAACTCCCAGAATTCCTCAGCCGGTCAGTGATGGCTGGAGAATTCTGGGAAGTGAAGTACACCACACACCTCAAAGTTGCCAAGATTGAGAGACACCGATCTAGCTAATATTTTGCCAGTTTTTAGAGTACCACTAGTTTTTTTTTTTTCTATTTGTACTTTGGTGGATTAACTCTTATTATATCTTTGACAGGGGTGGGTGGGGAAATAAAATATTATTGTATATATTTTTGGCATTTTTCTTTTGTAGATCCGGAGTATTAAATTGCTAGAAAAGTGCGTTGGCAGTCAGAAAAGAGATTAAACTTGGCATTTGTTAAACATGTCCCTTTCAAAGACATTTCCCCCAAATGGAAGGTGTTTTTTTTTTAATTATTAAATCCATTTTATTGTCACCAACTGAAGGAAAATTCACCCGGTAAGATTGGTGACCCAAGGTTCACTGTCTCAGCCAAGCTTGTTGGCTGGCTGAAATCCACAGATAGAATAGAATGTTCTCTTGGCGTATTGAAACCACCACAATGCAAATCTGATTTTTCCAGCTCTACCCGTCTTTCCTTTAAAGCGATGGTTTTAAAAAAATATAAATCGTAAATCCTATTGAAAGCGATTTGGGCCGGGCACCTCAGATTCTCCAGGCCGGTGAGAAAAACTGGAAGTGAAAATCCCCACATATCTGGAGCAAGCTGGACCAGGGGGCGCTGAATTTGTGGGGAAATCCCACTTCCCTCTGAAAAAGAAAATAATAATAATAATTCTTGGTTTAATTTCCATGTACGCGCATGGATTTTACAGCTGCTGTTGGGCAGCATTTCAGCCGGTCCCATCAAAATTGCCTCGCTGGCCTTTCGCTGACGATTTCTTTTTATTATCCTCTGGCTTTTGTTCGTTAAATTAGCTAATGAGCATGGAGAAACCGGCACAGAGCTGATTACAAGCTGGGGACTCCAAAGGGACAGATTGAACTTGTTTCACAATCTGCAGTTTATGGATAAGCAGCTTTGGCTTGCAAATTCTCATCCTTAAGAGGCCCATTATGGTTTTGCTAGAATCTTGATTCTTCTCTGCGTCCTGGTTTTCTTTATCTCTTCTGGGCTGCTCGGTTCGTCTTCCCGAGGACAATCGTACGGTTTCCTTGGTCTACCTAAAAAGCAGATTTATCCTGCCAGGAGGGAATTCTCCCCCAGGTGAAAAAGAAAGCAAAGGAGAGAAAAAAATCCACTTTTATGTCTCTTCCTGCTGATGCTGCAGTTAGTTTTTAGAAGGCTGAATTGGGGGCTTCATTTTTTGTATTGTTGTTTAAAGATTCCTAAGCAGTTGTCTCCGACCTCCCATGTTCCTTGCTAAACATATACAGATACTCCTCGACTTACAACCACTGTCGAGGCCAAAATTTAGGTTGCTAAGTGAAACATTTGTTAAGTGAAACATTTGTTACGTGAAAGATTTGTTAAGTGAAAGATTGGTTAGGTGGAACATTGGTTAAGTGAGGTTGCCTCATTTTACGATTTTTCTTGCCACGGTTATTAAGTGAATCGTTGCAGTTGCTCAGTTAGTAACCTGGTTGTTAAGTGAATCTGGCTTTCCCCCATGACTTTGCTTGTCAGACGGTCGCAAAAGGGGAATCACGTGACCCCGGGACGCTGCAACCGTCATAAATATGAGGTCAGTCGCCAAGGGTCTGAATTTTGATAGAAGCGATCGTGAGGATGCTGCAACGGTCGTGTGGAAAAAACGGTCATAAGTCCCTTTTGTCAGTGTCATTGTAACTTTGAACGGTCACTAAATGAACTGCTGAGGATTACCTGTATGGGTCAGGAGTCCTCTGGTGCCAAGGCTCCATCTTTGATTCTAGATAGTAGGTGGCACTACCCTGTTTCCCAAAAAATAAGACCCGACTAGAAAATAAGCCCTAGCATGATTTTTCAGGATGCTTGTAATATAAGCCCTACTCCAAAAATAAGCCCCAGTTAACATCTTCAGCCAGACGGACACAATTAGCACCGTATTTTCCCCAAAAATAAGACATAAAACCAGAAAATAAGCCCTAATGCATCTTTTGGAGCAAAAAATAATATAAGACCCCGGTCTTATTTTTGGGGAAACACGGTAGAACTGGAAGAGGAAGTATGCCGAGGTCCTCTTGAACTTGTAGTTCCTCTAAAACAGAGGTGTCAAACAGGGGACGGATTCGGCTCGCGGGGTGCTTAGATGTGGCCCGCGGGGCCGCCCTGGAAACAGATCTGGTCCGCGGTGCCTCTGCCAGTGAAAATTGAGCTTGCGAGGGCTGCATGCAGCTCCCTGAGCTCCGTTTTTGCTGGCAGAGGACTGTTTTTTTTTTTTTTTTTTAATTTGATTTATATGCCGCCCTTCTCCGAAGACTCAGGGCGGCTTACAATGTGCTCAGCAATAGCCTTTTGTATATTTATACAAAGTCAGCTTATTGCCCCCACAAACTGGGTCCTCATTTCACCTACCTTAGAAAGGATGGAAGGCTGAGTCAACCTTGAGCTTTGGCGAGATTCGAACCCTGCAGTAATTGCAGGCAGCTGGTCTTAATAACCAGCTTTTAATAACAGGGTGCCTTAAACCCCTGTACTACCAAGGCTCTTCATAGCCAAAAATGGAGCTCGAGAGCCCGTTTTCACTGGCAGAGTTCTCAGGCCACCACGGGCGCCCCCGACATGAGTGACATCGAGCTGGCCACTCCAGGGGTGGGTTTTACTTGCCTTTACTACCGGTTCGCAACGGGATCGCTTCTGATGACATCAGGGTCAGTGGGCGGAGCCTCCCGCCAGTGTTACTACCGGTTCTATAGAACCGGTCCGAACCAGGGGCAACCCACCACTGGGCCACGCCCATTGTGGCCATGGCCCCTTGAGGTCAAACCCAACCCTGATGCGGCCCTCAACGAAATCGAGTTTGACACCCCTGCTCTAAAAGCTTGGATGGAAGCCATGACCTGGGAAGACTTTTGATTAGGGTTGGCTAATGCTTGTTGTGGCCAAGAAGAAGATTGGGCAATAGTGAGTCATGCCTTTCTCCAACATGTTTGGATTATTTATGATGATTCAGAAGCTGGAGTTGGGGCAGAAGGAGTCCACACCTATGCTTCCTGGCTAGCAGAAGCCAAAATTGCTAGAGATTATTGGGCCTCCTGGGTCTAAGCCAAGATTCTTCTCCATTATGGCTCTGCTCCTTGATACCTACCCGAGCATCTCCTCCTTCAGTTCTGCTGATGCCCCTCCTCCATTTGGCAGAAGGCATCCAAGGATCATAAGAAACCTCCAAGCCGGCTTCCAACAAGCAAAGTGACAGAATAAAAGAGTTGGAAGGGACCTTGGAGGTCTTCTAGTCCAACCCCCCTACTCAAGCAGGAAACTCTACCATTTTAGATAAATGGTTGTCCAATCTCTTCTTATAAGAATGACATACGAAGAACGGTTGCAGGATATGTCTAGTCTAGTGAAGTGAAGGACCAAGAGTGACATGATAGCAGTCTTCCAATATTTGAGGGGCTGCCACAAAGAAGAGGGGGTCAAGCTATTCTTCAAAGCCCCTGAAGGCAGGACAAGGTGCGCTTCAAGGTTTTGGTTACCACCTTTAGAGCTCTCCATGGCTTAGAACCTGGTTACTTACGGGACCGCCTACTACCACAAACAGCCTCCCACCGGCCGGTACGCTCTCATAGAGAGGGGCTCCTCTGGGTGCCGTCAGCCAAACAATGTTGACTGGCGGCCCCCAGGGGAGGGCCTTCTCTGTGGGGGCACCCACTATCTGGAACGAGCTCCCCCCGGAGATACGGAGGATCCCGGATCTGCGCACTTTCCGCCGTGCTCTTAAGACCCTCCTATTCCAGCAAGCCGGCCTGGCCTAATTTTCTCCCCTGTTTTAAAACTCTTTTAAATCGAAATTTTAATCTGTTTTAAATTATTGGGATTTTTAATTGTCTCAGGCTAAATTATTTAATCTGGTTTTAATTATGTTTCTAACTTTTGTACCTATGTATTTTATTTTGTGCCTGTTCACCGCCCTGAGTCCTTTGGGAGTAGGGTGGTATATAAATTTAATAAAAACAAAAACAAAAGAGAAACAAACAAGGAACAATGAATGGAAACTAATCAAGGAGAGAAGCAACTTAGAGCCTAGGAGAAATTTCCTGGCAGTGAGAACAATTAACCAGTGGAACAACTTGCCTGCAGAAGTTGTGAATGCTCCATCACTGGAGGCTTTTAAGAAGAGGTTGGATAACCATTTGTCTGAAATGGTGTAGAGTTTCCTGCCTAAGCAGGGGGTTGGACTAGAAGACCTCATAGGCCCCTTTCAACACTTGTTATTCTGTTATTCTTAAAAACCTCCCATGTTGGAGCAACCACAACTTATTTATTTATTTATTCAATTTATATCCCGCCCTTCTCCAAGTGGACTCAGGGCGGTGCACAGCCAGAACTAAAACTTCTGGAGGGCAGGTCATTCCACTGAGTCAATGTGGGGGAGCTGGAGTCGCTTAATGAGGATGTGATTCGCTTAACAACCGTGGCAAAAGGGGTCGTAAAATCAGCCACGCTTCATTTAATCATCTCCTTGCTCGGGCGACAGAACTTCTAATGCCGACGGTGGTTGTAAATTATGGAATTTACCTCTATTTCAGACGCTAACTCTGTTTCTGGGGGGTGGGGTGGGGTCTTTCTCGTCTTTGTTTTCAGGCCGCCTTGGACTTTGTGGTGGAGGAAGATTTGAAAGCCCACCTCACGTGTTGGTACATCCAGAAATACGTCAAGGAGAACCCACTGCCGCAATATGTGGAACGTTTACAGTCTTAACACAGAACCTTGCTTGAAGATGGCAGCGACTCTAGTGACTCGCCCCGGCCTCCAAGCTGTCACGGGGGACCCCCCTCACCTGCCTCTGTACATGCTCAGAGGTTCGTACGTTTGAAAAAGCCCAAGACGGCGTGATTTTGCAACCATACTTCTAAGCCGTTCGGCTGACCGGAGAATTTTACAGTTTGCATTTGCCGTTTTTATTTTTGCATTTTGGCGAGGGGGGGGGGAGGGCGGGGGGCAGGGAAACCCTCGGGGGGCAAAATTCAACCTCCTGCCAGTTGGATGGACTCGTGGCCGTAAGTAGAAGGCGTGGGGTGGGTCTGGTTTTCAACGAGCAAGTTCCCTTGGCCACTTTTCTTCCTGGAGCAGCACGGAAAATACAAGAAGCCGAGCTACTCTGGGCCTCCGAGGGCATCTTTGAACCCCTTTGGCTAGGATGATCGTACGGCCGTGCGCAGGCTAAACTTGGAGCCTTTAACAAGAGGTTAAATAAATGTTTGTGCTTCTGCCATGCGATCTCACCACCCTCGGTGCCCCTACCGAAGCGTGGACTGAAATGAAGAAAGGACTTTTAACCTGGGACACTTGCTCGACTGAGCTCGCAACATCATGGCAACGTGTTGGGTGTTTTGGGGTGATGGTGTGTGAAGGAGAGGGTTAGATGGATTCTAGGGACATTTTGAGGGATGGGCTGGCGTGGGCTATTTATCCCATTTTGGTGGGACCTTCCTCCCTTTTCAATCTCGGGTGGGGACTGTTTCCCATTCTACACAAGAAGAAGACGTCGCCAAAAAGCGAGGGGCTAAAAAGGATGGACACAAGAAAGGGAAGAGTGTTCGAAGAGTGCTGAAGAAATGATGGCCACCTCCAACCAGAAGAGTCTTTCTACTCCAGCCAGTTTTTTAAAAAAAACAACAACAACAACAAAAAAAAACCAGATCCATAATGCAGATAGAGTAAGTGAGGTGGAATCCTATAAACTGAATAGCCAGGGATTTGGCGGGGCTGAAACAAGAGATGCAGTTAGAAGGTCGTCTTTGAGATGAGTTGGCGCACACCGATTCAAGAAAAGAGGGAGTGAAAAGAAAAAAGGGGTCTACTCCGGGGAGGAAATGGTTAGCTTTCTAGCTTTGATCAAACGTTTTCATTTCTTCGGCCCTTCACTTCTGGCGAGGACGGCTGGGGATCGTGGGAAGAGTGGGTCATCGGAAAGAGAGAGAGAGAGAGGGCCCCTGATAGGATAGGAACGTTCAACCTTGGCAAGTTGAGCTGTGGGAATTCTGGAAGTCCACCAAACTTTGGGTTCTCCAACTTTTGAGACGGGTGGGCTTCGACTCCCAGAATTCCCACAGGTCTTACAGTTTGCCAAAGTTGGATGCTCCTGTTTAAACATGACCTATCCAAGAGTGCGACGATTGTCAAAGTTCCCTCTTTAGATTGCAATGACTTGCAAGATAATACAATAAGGTTTTGCAGGAAGCTCTAATCACCTTCTGTTTCCTGCTCTCTTCCTCCCCGCTCCCTCCTGAATGGGGGGGAGTTATTTAGTTCTATTGTCCCTAGCCAAGCATCTCCCAAATATCTAGAACTACAGTTTCCATCACCCTGGGCCAGTACAGAAGTTGCCCGTTCTGGGGAAACTTGGTTTAATAGGAGGGTGGTACACGGAAGGATTTGCTTGGGTTAATTTTGCCACAGAATTTGAATTCCTTTGGGGATCTAAGTGTCCCTATCCCTTTTTATTTTTCCCCTGCCCAGTTCAGTTCCTTAGGTGTGTCTTTGGGAATTTCAGCAGAAATAAATGGAGAAGATGAGATAAGATCATTACCTAAACAGAGGACTCCAACCTTGGCAACTTTAAGCCTGGCAGACTTTAACTCCCAGAATTCCCCAGCCAGCAAAGCTGGCTGGGGAATTCTGGGAATTAAAGTCCGCCAGGCTTAAAGTTGCCAACGTTGGAGACCCCTGCCCTAAAGGGTGAAATTTGGAGCACAAATCATATTGTGTGGTTTGATTCGTGGATAGCTCTATAGCAAACATTTCTCAAACTTGGAAACTTTAAGATGGGTGAACTTTCAACTCCCAGAATTCCTGGCTGGGGATTTCTGGGAGTTGAAGTCCACCCGTCTTAAAGTGGCCACGTTTTGAGAAACGCCGTTCTAAAAACATCAGTGAGAGTCCAGCTGAAGAGGTTTTGTGGGAGGACTGGTATTTTTATGCACATACATACATACACAGCTTATCTGATGGACATCTGCCCTCCCAGCAGTGTTAAGACAGCTTGTCGTACCGTTCGAAAACTTGAACTTCTCCTTACTGTTCACTAACTCATCATGGCACCTTCATTGTCTTCAGTGGTCTCTGCCTGAAGACGTCCTCCCTTATCTAGAAAATACTACTGGGCGCTGAGGAGGCGAAGAGAGATGATTTATCTTAAATACGATGGGAATATTTTCCTCGGCTAAAGAAGGAGGCTTGCAAAGGTCAGAGTTAGTCTGAAATGCAATATTTCAGAAATGCTCCAGCTTTCTTCCATGATGCCCCAACAAAAGTTTGTGGAACTTAACTGAGATTTTTTTTTTTTTTTTAGTAACACTGATGCTTTTATTTTGGGGGTGGGGGAAACCCCTCGCTTTTCTGCAGTTTTTAATTTTTGCATTGCAGAGGGACAAAGGTCTCCAAGGATAGCAGGAGGAAGACGGGTGATAGCAATCAGGTCCTTTATCTTTGAAGGACTCAGAGGGTGGAATGGAGGCTCTTCCCCCCCCCCATTTTTCTCTATTGAAGTATCTCAGTTGTAAGTGTCTCAGTGCAGCTTTGATCTGTCCCAGAGGTGGTGCAATTCCAGCTGTGGTTGAACTGACTAGAGATTCTTGAAAGTCCCAACTTCTCCGGAAGAGGCCAAATTGGGGGAATGAAACTTTTCGCAGATCTTTTGAGAAGGAAAAAAAAAATATTTCTGAGATCTGCTGGAGGAAGAACAGGGCACGGATAAAGCACCTCTTTATTGTTAGATTGGGGATGGGAAGTCCATTAGGTGGGCACACAGAGTTTCAAGAACCATAGGATGGGTCCAATCTCAAGAACTACCTGCAACTTCAAGAGCCATCAGCTTAGACGATTCGGAGGGCCGGGGGGGGGGGGGACGACCTCGTGTTTTCCACCCACGTGGGATTATTTTCACCCTTATTCTATGTGCCTTTCTGACTCAGGACTTCTTAACAATGACCTTTCTGGTTGGTGTACATGTGTGTTTTTAATATTTTTTTTCCTTCTTGGGTTGTGTCATTAATAAAAATCTGACCCTGTTGCATGAAATATAATTTTTAAAAGCGTGGCTAAGCTGTTTGGTCACTAACGATCACTTGATTTGGTGGGGTTGGGCCAGGGGTGAAATCTACTTACCTTCCTTACCGGTTCGGAAGCACACGTGCCACGCGTGTGCGCACGCCTGTGGGTGCACAAAACCTGCGCATGCACAGAAGGTAATAAAACATTACTTCCTGGATAAAACCAGGAAGTTATGACACCCGGGCAGTGATCGCTACTGGATCGCCGAACCACAGGGAAAAAATCACTACCGGATCGGGCGATCCGGTCTCATCCAGGAGCATTTCACCCGATTGGGGACTTGTAAGACAATGAAAAAAGGCACAGATTCACTTATGTCAAAGACTGAAATCAATCAATCTCTCTCTTTTCTTTTCCTTTCCTTATTTATTTATTGGTTCGATTTATATGCCGCCCTTCTCCGGAGACTCAGGGCGGCTTACAATGCATTAAGCAATAGCCTTCATACTTTTGTATATACCTGCTTAGTAGGGCTTTTGGCCCCCCCAAGCGGTGTTCTTTTTTATACAAAGTCAGCTTATTGCCCCCACGATCCGGGTCCTCATTTTAACTACCTCGGAAGGATGGAAGGCTGAGTCAACCTTGAGCCTGGTGACATTTGAACTCGCAGTAACTGCAGGCAGCTGGCAGCTAAGTGCTACTTAACAGCACTTTAGTCTGCTGCACCACCAAGGCTCTTCAAACTTATGCCAAAGACATTGATCAATCAATCTCTCTTTTCTTTTTTCTTTCTTTCTTTCTTTCTTTCTTTCTTTCTTTCTTTCTTTCTTTCTTTCTTTCTTTCTTTCTTTCTTTCTTTCTTTCTTCTTTCCTTCCTTCCTTCCTTCCTTTTCTTTCTTTTCTTCCTCTTTCTCTGTCTCTCCTCATCAATCAATCATCAATCAATCATTATCGTCTATTCTAGACAGAGCAACTTTTCAAGCCGAGGTCGAGAGACGACAGAAAAAGCGGTTTCTTGGACAGATTCACAGGCAGTGCTAAACCATCCTATGTTAATTCAAGTCTATTGCAACAGGCTTTGAAAATCATAAGGGTTGAGGTTCAGTTAGTAGGTTATTCAAACTTGATCAAAGCTAATATGTTTTTTAATTTTGGCTGTTCACCGCCCTGAGTCCCTTCTGGGAGAAGGGCGGTATACAAATTAAATTAATAAATAAATAAAAATAAATAAAATAATAGCTGGCAGGAAAATTCTGGGAGTTGAAGTCCAGGCTTCTTAAAGTGACCAGATTTACTTGCTAACTTGGGTGTTTTCCCATGTTCTTTTCTGGCTTAGTGTGACTTTTGGGTCGTTTTTTTTGTTTTTTGTTTAAACAAACCATGGTTTATCGAGATGTTGGTTTGATGATCGCCCAGTTAGGACTCTTCCACCAAAAAAAGTCCCACTGACTAGGAACTTTGCAATGGCGATCGCCGCTTGCAACGGAAAGCACGTGCTTCGCTCCATTTCATTAATTTCGTTTTATGATTCATTTTCCATGCCAAACGTGCGAAACCCGAGAAAACGAGGTGCCGGGCTCCCATTGGCTGAGCCGCGCAAAGTGGGCGGAGCCAGAACTCCAGCCAAAGCAACCCTCGTCCGCTCTCCGGAGTGTGGGCTAAAACCTTTTTTTTTCTCTCTCTCTCTCTCTCTCTCTCTCTCCGCCCCTCTCGCGCTCACGTGGGCCCGTACCTCTCCCCGCCCTTCCCTGGGAAAGGTAGTTTTTCCCTTCCTGCTCCTCCTACCGCTTTCCCTGGCCGCGGGACTTCATTTCCCAAGCGGCACCGCTCGCGCTCTTCTCCACCGCCACCCCGGTTCCTTTTCCCCGCCAAGATGGCCGGAGTTTGTAGTTTGTGCGAGAGGAGGCGCCCGTTGCCAGGGCTTCCTCGGCGCCCTCCTGCCGGACTCCGTTTCCCGGCAGCCTTCGGGAAGCGGCTCCCAAAGCCTGCCTCTCCGCCCTCCGCCCAGCCCCGCCATCCGCTGCCCCTTTCGGCGGAGACATTTGCGAAGCCTTTTTCCAAGATGGCGGCCTGGGGAAGGAGGCGAGCGGGGCCCGGCAGCTCCAGCGGCGGCGCCGCCAGGGAGAGGTGAGTCCCGCCGGGCCTCCTCGGTCCTTTGGAGCAGGTCCTGAGGGGCAGGGAAGCGGCTCCTGTGAGGGGGGGGAACTGGAAGCCCCCTCCCCGCCTGGGGGGGGTTATTGGGGGGGAGGAGAAGGGGAGAGCAAGCAACCTCCAAGGACTACAATACCCATCGTCCGAAACGGCCCCCCCGCCGCCGATTCTCCCCCTTTTCCAGGCTTTGGAGACGTATCCCTCCACCCCCTCCTCAAAAAAGACAAAAAAAAGCCAGCCATTGAATTGCAGGTCCTAATTTGGGGGTGGGAGGGTGGGGGTGGGGGGGAAGGGAAATCACATTCCTAGTGAGGAGGGGGAGGAGAACGGTTGAGGAGGGCCCCAAACCCCTGTGAGTTGAGCTACACCAGGGCTTTTGAAGTTGGAAATGTGGGGAGGGGGGAGGTTAAACCAGGTTTTGGGGGGGGCAGGAGGGAGGGAGGGAAGAAAGGGATGGGGGGATTAAACCAGCCTTGGTGGGGGGGGGGTGCAGGGAAGAAGGTGTAGAGGTTAAACCAGCTTTGGGGGGGACAGGAAGGAGGGATGGAGGGGGTTAAACCAGTCTTGGGGGCAGGGGGGGTGGGGGGTAGGTCAAAGCAATCTGGGGATGGAGGGATGAGGGGGGTGGGTTAAAACCAGTCAGTGAGGGAGAAGGAAGGGGTGGGAGTGGGGTTTAAACCAGCCTTGGGGGCAGGAGGGATGGGGGGGGTCAAAGCAACCTGGGGGAGAGGGAGGAAGGGATGGGGGTTTAAACCAGTGGGAGGGGGAGAGAGGAAGGAATGGGGGAAGTTAAACCAGTCTTGGGGGCAGGAGGGATGGTGGTCAAAGCAACCTTGTGGGGGGAGGGAGGGAGGGATGGGGGGGTTAAAACCAGTCAGGGGGGGAGAGAGGAAGGGATGGGGGTGTGGGGTTAAACCAGCCTTGGAGGCAGGAGGGATGAGGGACGGGTTAAACCAACCTCGGGGGGGAGAGGGAGGAAGAGATGGGGCGGTAGGTTGGGGCTGGCAGTGTGAACCAGTCAAGGGTTGTGAGAATGACCTTGGGTGGACAAGGGTCAAAGGAGAGTTCAAAGCAGGGATTGAGGACTGGGGGGTGGAGGAAGGAAGCGTCTCCAGAAGGGACTCTCCTAGTTTTGGAGAGAATCAAAGTAATGGGGGGGGTGGAGGGGAGAGAGGAGAAAGACTTCCAGCCCTCCAAAATTCTGTTGGGGTAACTCAAAAGTGCTTTTTTTCCCCCCCAAGGGGCAACTGGACTTTCAGGTTTTTCTTTGAAGACGTTTCGCTTCTCATCCGAGAAGCTTCTTCAGCTCTGAGTGGATGGTGGGGAATGGAAGGATTTATACTCCTTGCAGACAGAGCTGGTCGTTTGCATTCTTTTTAGAGAGTCCTTGAGGTCACTTGGAGGCTTATCTGTGTCCTCAGGGTCATCGGAGTAGTGCAAATGGGGTGTGGAGCCTTCGACCACTTCCTAAACGCATCGCACAACATAGGGGAACACATCGGGACTAGATTCGGCAGTCCATCTGCATTTCAAAGACAATTTTGACATTTTGAAGACAGCAAAGTCCATATTTTGGACAGAGAGGACTGCCGGTTTGAAAGAAGAGGGGTCAAAGAGGCCACCTATGTCAAAATTGAACAGCTCTCTCTCAACTGAGGGGCAGGGATACAACATCTTCTATTTCCAGCCTACAACACAGTCCTTTCAGCAGTTCCAAGAAGGCCCCGCACCTTCGCAACTCAGGTAACTCTGAGGACACTGATAAACCTCCAAGTGGCCTCAATGACCCTCAGAAAGGATGCAAATGACCAATTCTATCTGCAAGGAGTATAAATCCTTCCATTCCCCACCATCAAGTCAGAGCTGAAGAAGCTTCTTGGATGAGAAGCAAAACATCTTCAAAGAAAAGAAAAAATCCCAGAAAGTCCAGTTGCCTCTTAAAAAAAGCACCTTTGGGACAGCCATGACCTGGATGACTGAGAATCTCCATAGACACTGTTGGGGTAACCTTACAATAGATATAGATTGAGTTCTCCTGGGTGTGCTTTTTCTGGACTACCTAACAGGGCTGGTAGAAGCTGGGCAAAGAGGGATTTGATGGAACAACCCATGGAAAGGTGCTCTATCCTATTAATGCAGCTGCAGGGAAATGACATGGGTGGGGGGGATCAGCTGGGGCCCTGGGTGGCTGTGGCTGCAGGAAAGGAGGGGAGGCTGGGAGCAATGAAAGGCATAGATATGAAAAATTTGGGGCTTTTTGGAGGCGAGTGTGAAGTTGCATTTGTCCTGGGGAACTGCTGGGTGGGAGAGGAAAGAGTCCGGCTGTTTTGGAAAGGCTCAGGTTTTGTGAAAAAGGGTGGGCTTGGCTTGGAAGGGAGAATGATGATTATGATTAGATTTTTATCTCTGTGTTTATATATCAGTCAAGGCAGTGAGCACATCTCATTGTGGGTTGGGGTGGACATCAGGGGGGGGGCAAATGTGGGAAGGGAAAAGTCAAGATCCATCCTCAGCTCAGGAAATTCTCGCCTTTCTTTCCTACATGTCGGCATCAGGGAGACGTAAAGTGTCCTCGTTTGCTTCTGAAGGTGGTTCCTCAGTGCTCCCAATTTTTTTAAAAAATGTATAGACATTTTATTAAAAAGATTACAATTAACAAGATAAAGAACAAAAGAAAAAGACAGAAACTGCAAGAAAGAAAGAAAGAAAAAGAAAAAAAGAAAGAAAGAGAAAGAAAGAAAGAAAGAAAGAAAGAAAGAAAGAAAGATATATATAAAGATGTAACGTTTCTCTTCATCACAAGTACAAACTATTTTAGTAATTTATCACCTTCTTTTAAAATATAACAAATGAACTCTTCTTCCCAATCCCCATTGCTTACTTTCCTTAAAAGCCTCGTTCTTCAGTCTTGATGTCCGCAAAAGGCCATTAAGAATTATCAGTCATAAGCACCAGATCTATTTTAAGCTTGATCAAATAAACCAACTTTACATTCTTCCTTTTAACAATCTTGATCTTTAATCCCATCAAATAATGTTCGAGGATTTGATTTCATCTTTTTTTAGTCCCTTCTTACAAAGTCCTTCAAAGCTTTAATGAATATTTTTTTTTGTCAATCTAGTATAGGAAAGTTAGCCAAGTAACTCCTTCGATTTGTTATTTGTACATCGCTTTCAATTATAAAGGTATCAGCCACTTTTCATTCATATTATCCAGCTTAGCATCTTTTTCCATATCATTCTTGTAGCTGGTCATTTTGAAACTCGCTTTCAGATCAATTTGGAGAGAAATTACAAAGGGCCCTTCGTTCTTCAATTCACCATTTCTTCCCTGCAAGTCTTAATTTTTTTTTTAATTTTAGGTTGTCGTTTCTGAACATTTCCCTGAATCTTTCAAAAGTGATTTCTGAGTGCCCACAATTGTTGATGCTGGTTGACTTGTATTTGTTGTTATTGTTTAGGTGGGTGAAGTTTTTATCTTGGATTTGGAAAATTAATTTGGGAGCTGGCATGGAATTAATGGAGTTGTGGGTGGGCTCTTAGCTTGGGAACTTTTAAACATTTCACCGTTGGCTTTTCTAGCAAGATAGAAAAATGGACAGATGGATATATTTTTGTTGGCATGGAAAGTAAAGAGTCTAAATACGGTTTGGAGGAAAGCAGGAGGGGAGGGCTTGAGCTCCTGAATGAAAAGTGGGAAATAAATATTTTTATTTTCTTCCTCTTGGGTTACTTTCTGAAAGAGAAATAGTTACAACTCAACTGTTGTAACTATTGTTACAACTGTTGTAACGAAGTCAACTTAATTTTTATTCTACTGCCCCAGTTTCAAACTTTTCGGTGTAGTTTGCTGCAGGATGGGGCTGTGAGGGTTTCTTTTATTGTTGAAATAGTTGGATCTGCAAAGGAATGAAAGAAAAAGAGCTTAATTTTTTCAGGAAATGTGTTAAGAGTAGGGGTCTCCAACCTTGGGGACTTGTGGACTTCAACTCCCAGAATTCCTCAGCCAGCTTTGCTTAAAGTGCCCAATGTTGGAGACCCCTACTCTCAAGAACTTGGCTACGAACACTTGCATGTTCTCCATTGTCCCTCAACAGATTGGATCAATCACATGTGGATTTTGTTATCAAGGGGTTGCCAGTCAAAAGATGACATCGTTATCAAGTTTGCATTTCTTAGGTTGCTTGTTCAACAGGGTTAACCATTAAACCACAGTGAGGAAACGGTGGTTGAAGCAGATGCTTTATTGCTCCAGTCTCTAGTTGATTTATTTTTATTGATTTACTAGATTTTTATCTCGTCTTTATAAGTAACTCACAGGGGCAAACATACCTAATACTCCTTCCACCTCCTGTTCTCCCCATGACAACAATCCTATGAGGTAGGTTGGGCTAAGAGAGGGGGGGGACTGGCCCAAAGTCACCCAACCTTCTTTCATGCCTAATGTGGGACTAGAACTCACAGTCTCCTGGTGATTGGCCCAAAGTCACTCAGCTAGTTTTCATGCCTTGAAGTGAGACTAGAACTCACAGTCTCCTGGTGATTGGCGCAAAATCATCCAGCTAGTTTTCATGCCTTGAAGTGAGACTAGAACTTCCGGTCTCTTGGTTATAGGCCCAAAGTCACCCAGCTGGCTTCCATGTTTAACGCCGGACTAGAACTCACCATCTCCTGGATTGGCTCAAAGTCACCCAGTTGGCTTTCATGGCTAAGGCGGGACTAGAACTCACTGTCTTCTTTGGTGATTGGCCCAAAGTCACCCAACTGTCTTTCATGCCTAATGCAGGACTAGAACTCGCAGTCTCCTGGTGATTGGTGCAAAATCATCCAGCTCGTTTTCATGCCTGAAGTGAGACTAGAACTCACAGCCTCCTGGTGATTGGCTCAAAGTCACCCGGCTGGCTTCCATGCCTGAGGAGGAACTAGAACTCACAGCCACCTAGTTTCCAGCCTGGTGCTGGAAACTAGGTGGCACAAAAACAGCTCTAATGCAAGGCAAAGAGTACATTTTATTATTAGTCCTCTACATACTCTCTCCAGAAGCCAGTCCCAGCTCTAAAGTATGTTTCCATTGTATTCTGGGATCCCATCCAGAATTACAAGGGCACTCCCTGGCTTGCATTTATTAATATTTATTTGCTCCATAATAAAGTTTCTTTCTCCCCCTCCCACAAATTGTTGGAAACATCCCCTTCCTTCCTCGCCCTAAAGTAGAATTAGCGGTGGTGTTTTTACAGCTCACCCTGGGAAACATATTCGCTGGCTGATATATATATATATATATATATATTTATGATCCATATTTCTGAAAACGTGGGAGGGTTGATCGGCATTCTTGTCCTGAAGGCTTCCAAGCAGCTGTCCGAGAAAAATTCTTCTTTGAACCATGCGGTGATTTCAGATCTCATGTTTCTGAGCAAGTAATAATGGCATCCTAGTTAGATTCTTTCCTTTAAGAGTTTCTCCCACATCGTTTTTCTTCCCCCTGCTTTTTCCGGAAACATCTCCCAAGAGTCGCTGGCTGCAGCTAGGAATGTAGTTTAGAGTCAATGAATTACGTTCACACCCGTTATCGGCCTGTTTTCACAACGGTCCAATCCTTCTTATCCCAATTCCTCCCATTCAGAGCTGTTTTTCCTGGCCCTTTTCCTTGACGTTGTGTTTGGACTGCTTTGCAGGCAAAGGCTATAGGTATGAAAGGACTAATATTAGTGGGATTAATAATGCATTATTGCAGGGGTATCCTCCATCCTTGGCCGCTTTTAAGACTTGTGGACTTCAATTCCCAGAATTCCAAAGCTCGGAGCTGGCTGGGGAATTGTGGGAGTTGAAGTCCATAAATCTGAAAGTTGGGCACACATAACCCACTCCCTTGTTGCATTGTTTCTCAGCCTTGGCAATTTCAAGATAGATGGGACTTCATTCTGGGAGTTGAGGCCCACCTATTGTAAAGTTGAGAAACTTCTTAAATTTATTGGAAAAGAAATTGGAAAAGGACTTATGATTTGGCTCATCGTAACCCCTTTGGATATGGGAGGCCAAGTCCGTTTTGTCCTCAGCTGCAATATGCGTGGAGCGATAGGGAATTGAACAGCCAGCTCCAATGCTTAAAACTTTCTTGAAGTTTCTGCCAGCAATGTTGCGGATGATTGTTGGCCCCTGGGTGGGTCTGTGATTAGGTTGCATAATAAACTAGCATTCAATTATTTTCCAGTGTTCTTTGATTGTGCTTTAGGTCCTGCCTTACGTTAATCCAGGGGTTCTGCGACCTTAAACACTCAAAAGAGCCATTTGGACCCGTTTCCCACAGAAAAGAAAACACCGGGAGCCACAAAACCTGAGTGGGCGTGGCCAACTCAACGTCACTCCCACCCAGTCACATGACATACCCCCGCCACGCCTACCCAGGCCTTCTCTCTCTCCCCCCCTCTCATTTCTGTTTTTCTTTTTCCTCTCCCTTCTTTCCTTCCTTCCTTTCCCCTTTCATTTGTTTCCCTTTCTTTTCCCTCTCTCTCATTCTCTCCCTCATGCTCTCTCTCATTTCTCTCTCAATTGTTGCTCTTTTTTCCTCTCTCATTCTCTCCCTCCATCATTTTCTCTCTCTGGGGTAAAAATCTATCGTAAGATAGTTTTCTATTTAAGATACATAAATAATTTAGTTTATTCAGCATGAAATGGAGCTTAGTTATGTAGCATGAAAAAACCACCCTGGTATTGATTTTAATTTTTTAGGGACATTTGGTTTAGTATCTTGATGTTTGGCTTGGGTCAATGCAAGTGATGTTCCAGAATCTGTGTAGGGCTTGCTCTAAAGGCTCAATTGTTGTATCTAAAGATGCGTATAATTTTTTTAAAATTATTCCGTTCAGTATTGTGTGAATCTCAAAAGATTGCCTGCGGTTTCCTCGTGGCAAGGTTTTTCTGAGATGGTTTGCCATTGCCTCCTTCCCAGGGTAGAGAGAAAGTGACTGGCCCAAGGTCACCTAGCTAGCTTTTTTGCCTAAGGCGGAATTGGAACTCACCACCTCCTGGTTTGTAGGCTTACCATTAATCGTTAGCTACACCAAACTGGTTTTCCACTCTGTGGGTTACATTATCCTCCTTGTGCTCCTGTTTTGTATAAAACCGGGATCCGTTAAAACTGCCGAGTCATTCGTTTCACAGTTTAAACATTTCAGTTTTGCAATTTATGTTTCAGCCATAAATTATTGCCTTAATTTTTTTTTTTCCCTCTTGTGAACCTGGGTGCCGGTAATTAAGCACAATTAACCATCTCTGGCCTGTTTTAATAAGTACCTTCTGAATGTTCGGAAAGTGCCCAGAAAGCAATAAATATTATTAATTGATCCTTACCCGACTGGTTGGATTACTATATATATATATATATATATATATCAGGCTGGTGTTTTCGTTTTAAAGGCAGTCAAGTTTGCGTGATTTAAAAGAGAGATTCCGGTCTCTTGCTTGTGTTTTCAAAACTTTGCTTCGTCTAATGGGACAGAGTTGAATAAGAATTATAATTTTTGTCCTTTTATTAGAGAAGAAAATGTAAAACATTTCCCCTTCTTTCGTGCAGGCTCCTTGTTGCATTTCTGCATAGCGATCCTCTACTTAAAAGAACAGAATGTTTCTTGGAAGGGAAAGCACGTTCTAGCTTTCCTGGGAAATATAAGGTAGTGCTCAACTTACGACCACAACTGACCTCAACGTTTCTGTAACTAAGCGAGACCGTTGTTCAGTGAATTTTGCCTCACTTTGCAAACTTTCTCACTCTTTATTTGTTAGGCAAATCCCTGAAATTGTGAAGTTAGTAACACAGTTCTTAAATGAATCTGACTTCAGGAAAACACATTTCTGGGCTATTTCCGGTGAAATGCAAAGCTGCAAATGGCATTAGTATGACTGAACGGGGGACACCTGCCTGTTTAGCGACCGTTCAAAGTTACGACGGGGCTGAAAAGAGTGACTTACGACCAATCCTTGCACTTATGAGCGTTGCAGCCACAGGGGGGTTTGTAAACTATTGATGGGGGATTTGGCAAGTTGTGTGAATGCGACCTTTCCTGGTTCTCCCCCCCCCAGATGACTTAACATAATGCACCAGCATGATGACAAGAAGGCTGGTTGTGGACTTGTCGACTTAACAACCGCAATTGACTCCCAGATTTTTGTCGCTAAGCCAAACAGTTGATAAGAGAGTTTTGCCTCATTTTACGATCTTCCTTGCCGTGGTCGCTCAGTGAAGCACTGCAATTGTTAAATTCGTCAACCGGGTCGTTAAGTGAATCTGGCTTCCCCATTGTTGGCTAGAAGGTCGCAAAAAGGTCCCGTGACCCCGGGACATGGCAACCATCATAAATACAAGCCAATTGCCAAGGGTTTGAATTTTGATCACGTCACCATGGGGATGCTGCAACGGTCATAAATGTGAAGAACAGTCATAAGTCAACTTTCTTCAGTGCCGTTGTAACTTGGGTCATTAAATGAATTGTTGTAAGTCTAGGGCAGCGGTCTGCAAACTTAAACACTCAAAGAGCCATTTGGACCCGTTTCCCACCGAAAAGAAAACACCGGGAGCCACAAAACCCTTCCTGTGCCTGATTATTTCTTGAGCGGCCACAAAACTATCATACGTAGTTGAATTAAACGTTCTGTTTTCTTCTGAAACTTTTCTTTTCTTGGATTTATCCATGGTTGGCCTACCGGGGGTTGAAAAGCTCAATAAATCACGTGCCGGCGGGTGTCACACATTGGCGGTTGTGGCGCATATTTTGAGCGACGGAGCCGCAGCAGAGGGGTGAAAGAGCCACATGCGGCTCCAGAGCCGCAGGTTGCTGACCCCTGGCCTAGGGCTACCTGTATTCCAAAGGGACGCGGTGGCTCAGTGGCTAAGACACTGAGCTTGTTGATCGGAAGGTCGGCAGTTCAGCAGTTCGAATCCCTAGTGCTGCGTAATGGGGTGAGGTCCCGTGACTTGTCCCAGCTTCTGCCAACGTAGCAGTTCGAAAGCACGTTTAAAAAATGCAGGTAGAAAAATAGGGAACCACCTTTGGTGGGAAGGGAACAGCGTTCCATGCGCCTTTGGCGTTGAGTCATGCTGGCCTTGTGACCACGGAGACGTCTTCGGACAGCGCTGGCTCTTTGGCTTTGAAACGGAGATGAGCACCGCCCCCTAGAGTCAGGAACGACTAGCACATATGTGTGAAGGGAAACTACCTTTACCTGTATTCCTACCTTTACCTTTACCTGTATTGCAGGCAGCTTACTTTGAAGGTGTGCAGAAACTGTCAGCCTCCAGTGGGGTGGGACTCCAGAGGCCCTGTGAAGTGGCACAACCCATGTACCCTCTCTGGTAGACCTTGTACCGTGTGACTTGAATCTTGTGCGACATCACAACCGTCCACAAAGAAAGCATTCACCTCTCTTCAGGAGCTATTACTGGAAATTTCGATCTCGGCTTACTCTTCAAACAGACCATTTATTTTTATAAACAGCTAACAAACCTTAAATAAGCATATTTAAGATTGATCCAGGAAACGGCCGGCGATGCCTCTGCACACAGTTAATGTAGCATACATAATTCATAAGCGTGCTTTCCCATTTTCTGTACTTTTTTTTGAAGCCAGCTTAATCTTAGGACCAGCTTTTTAAAAGGTATCTTTTTGGCCTTTATAGCTGGAATAATTTTTTTTTTAAAAAAATGGTAAAGTTAAATATTTGTCCTCAAATTAAGTGACATCTGATTTTCAGATGATCAGGACTTTGTTACACCTGGATGTGGCACTAAATTTTTTGATGTTGAAAAATGAAATTCAAAAAGGAGTAATAAAAAATTGCCCCTCTTTCTTAGAAAAATATTTTCAGTGCAGTATTTTCAAATTCTCTACATGACAGTAGAGTAGGAATCTTGGATGTGCAGTTTTATTTGGCTTAAAGCTGGTAACCTACTAGTTAAACTTAAGCATTAATTGATATATCTACAGCTATGATAGATACACAAACATGAATACAGCTAGTCCTTGACTTACAACAGTTTATTTACTGACCAAAGTTACAGGGGCACTGACAAAAATGACTTATGACCAGTTTTCACACTTAATAGAATAGAATAACAGAGTTGGAAGGGACCTTGGAGGTCTTCTAGTCCAACCCCCTGCTTAGGCAGGAAACCCTACACCACAAACGGTTATTCAACATCATCTTAAAAACTTCCAGAGTTGGAGATTCAACCTGGAAATGAGGAGAAACTTTCTGACAGTGAGAACCATCAACCGATGGAACAGAAGTTGCCTTCGGAAGTTGTGGGAGCTTCATCACTGGAAGCTTTCAAGAAGAGACTGGACTGCCATCGGTCAGAAATGGTGTAGAGTCTCCTGCTTGGTCAGGGGGTTGGACTAGATGACCTACAAGGTCCCTTCCAACTCTGTTAATCTAAATGCAGGATTTCAGCCATCTTTCATAGAGCAGTAGGATTCTCTGACAATGTTGGGCTACCCCAACAAATATAATATTATTACAGCTGCTTCTAAAGCCATGGGAACAGCTGGGTGGGATCAAAATTCAAACAGGGCAGCATTACTCTTCCCCATCAGATGTCATCAGAAACCCATAATGTACGTGCATTAGTTTCCCCCCTGCTCACGTTTCTCTTCCCGTAGGTATAAATAGCTTCTATAACAGCTATACAGTGGACTTCAACTCCCAGAATTCCCCAGCTAGCATGGCTGGCTGGGGAATTCTGGGAGTTGAAGTCTACCCATCTTAAAGTTACCAAGGGAGAGAATCATTGGACTGGATGGTCTTTCTGGTCTTTCCAACTCTATTGTTCATGGCTGGCTGGGGAATTCTGGGAGTTGAAGTCCACCCATCTTAAAGTTACCAAGAGAGAGAATCACTGGACTGGATGGCCTTTCTGATCTTTCCAACTCTATTGTTCATGGCTGGCTGGGGAATTCTGGGAGTTGAAGTCCACCCATCTTAAAGTTACCAAGGGAGAGAATCATTGGACTGGATGGTCTTTCTGGTCTTTCCAACTCTATTGTTCATGGCTGGCTGGGGAATTCTGGGAGTTGAAGTCCACTCATCTTAAAGTTACCAAGAGAGAGAATCACTGGACTGGATGGCCTTTCTGGTCTTTCCAACTCTATTGTTCATGGCTGGCTGGGGAATTCTGGGAGTTGAAGTCCATCCATCTTAAAGTTACCAAGGGAGAGAATCACTGGACTGGATGGCCTTTCTGATCTTTCCAACTCTATCATTCATGGCTGGCTGGGGAATTCTGGGAGTTGAAGTCCACCCATCTTAAAGTTACCAAGGGAGAGAATCATTGGACTGGATGGTCTTTCTGGTCTTTCCAACTCTATTGTTCATGGCTGGCTGGGGAATTCTGGGAGTTGAAGTCCACCCATCTTAACGTTACCAAGGGGTGAGAAACACAACTCTAAAATTCTTCTCTTCCAGGTTTAGGATTGTGATAGGGAAGAGATTTGGTCAAACCACTAAAATCCACGCCGTTCGCCTCTGTCTTACCAACGCCAGCGTTCGAGACAGGCGCTTAAACAAAGGCCGTGAAACCCAAATCCAGCTTTTGTGGGGGGCCCGAAAGCCCGCGTGAATGAATGCGTTGAATAGAGTCGTTCCAAAGCTCGCTCGGATCCTGGCCTGAACAAAAGACCCCTCTCTGTCCGTATGGTTTAGCTTTAGATTTTGTCAATAGCTTTTTTTTTTTTTTTTCCCCTGACGCAGTGGCTTCAAAATGTGCTAAGTTGATAAGCCCACTTTGCATATCCAAACGCTAGCAAAATACTCAGGGAGCAGAATCTGATTTGATGCCATTTCCCTTTTGCTGACGTGTTCAGCGGAGCTGGGAGCGAGTCTGGCATTATCAAAGCCCCCGAGGCCTCTTTAAAATAACTCTGGAGACGCCATAAAGTCCACCACTTCACAGGTTCGAGTAGACATCACTGCTCCTCAAGGTTTTGAAGTGACTTTCCAGTGGCCCAATAGTCAATTGAGACAGTGGGACTTCCCAACCAGACAAACTCTAGGCTGCATTGAAGAGCAACAAAGGTGATTAGGGGACTGGAGGCTAAAACATAGGAAGAACGGTTGCAGGAACTGGGTATGTCTAGTCTACTGAAGAGAAGGATTTAGGGGAAACATGAGAGCAGTCTTCCAGTATCTCAGGGGTTGCCACAAAGAAGAGGGAGTCAAGCTATTCTCCAAAGCACCTGAGGGTAGAACAAGAAGCAGTGGATGGAAACTTATCAAGGAGAGAAGCAACTTAGAACTAAGGAGAAATTTCCTGACAGTGAGAACAATTAATCAGTGGAACAACTTGCCTCCAGAAGCTGTGAATGCTCCAACACTGGAAGTTTTTAAGAAGATGTTGGATAACCATTTGTCTGAAGAGGTGTAGGGTTTCCTGCCTAACCTAAGCAGGGGGTTGGACTAGGATACCACTGAGGTCCGTGTTATTCTGTATCTCTCCCACAATGGAAGAGCGGATGATGAAGATGACGGAGTGGACAGAGATGGATAAAAAAAATGAGTATCGTTAGGGTGCCAGCGATGGGCTCCCAAAAGCCATCCTTGAAGGGGAGGGCAGAGGGGGTGGGACCAGAGGTGAAATACTTCCGGTTCACACCGGTTCAGGCGAACTGGTAGTGATAAAATCTACCTGTTCGGCAAACCGGAAGTAAAAAAAAAAAAAAAGCTACCGGTTCGTCCGAATCGGTATTTCCGATGATCAGCTGCGCCGCATGGTTTATATTCACTAGAAAGCAGGATATCGCGCATGCCCGGGCAATGAAGTGGTGGCAATCCACGGAGGATTTCACCACTGGGTGGGAGGCTTGTTCCTGCACCCCCTCCTCTGAATAACTCTTTCCTCTTTTCCTTCCGACAGGGTCTCCTTATCTGCCACGGACTGTTATATCGTTCACGAAATCTACAACGGGGAGAACGCGCAGGACCAGTTCGAGTACGAGCTGGAGCAAGCCTTGGAAGCCCAGTACAAGTACATCGTGATCGAGCCCACCCGCATCGGGGACGAGACGGCCCGTTGGATCACGGTGGGGAACTGCCTGCACAAGACGGCGGTGCTGGCTGGCACGGCCTGCCTCTTCACCCCGCTGGCCCTCCCCGTGGATTACTCCCACTACATCTCTCTGCCGGCCGGCGTGCTCAGCGTGGCCTGCTGCACCCTCTACGGCATCTCCTGGCAGTTCGACCCCTGCTGCAAGTACCAGGTGGAGTACAACGCCTACAAACTCTCCCGCCTGCCCTTACACACGCTGACCACTTCCACCCCGGTCGTGCTAGTGAGGAAGGACGATCTGCACAGGAAGAGACTGCATAACACGATAGCACTGGCGGCCCTGGTGTACTGTGTAAAGAAGGTGTACGAACTCTACGCCGTATGATCGCGGCCGAGAAAGGTGGGAGGGCGGGCGGGGGGGGGGGAGGGAGGGAGAGAAACCCATCCGAACCGATAATGGTGTATTAAGGACTCCTACAGGAACAATTCGACTATTTTTTTTCCTCTTGAAGTGGTGCCTGGAAAGCAGTTGTTCGGTTTACCCGATCATTATTATTCTTATTATTATTACTATTGTTGCTTCGGTTATCTTTTTTTTTTCTTTTTTTTGGAAAGAAACAATCACACGTCACATCAAAGGATTTCTGTTATTATTATTTTTTTTAAAATGTCTCAGATCTGCGGTGGGGTGGAACAGGACGAGCGATGAAGACAACAGGCGTGGGATCTCGGTGCAAGCAAAACAATTCATGGGGGTTTGGTGGGTAGATTTTGGTCCCTCCACCCATCCTCCTCACCCACCCACCCTTGGGAGGAAAAACCGACCACCTTTAAATATCTTGTTTAATTGTATTCTACAGAACCAGCTCAAAGATATCACTGACCATTCATTAAAGGATGAGAATTTCAAGAGGTCCTTTTTCTTTTGGTCGGGGCGAAAAAACATCTGGTAGGAAACTCTTCAAGCGGGGTGGAATAGCAATAGCTATAGAAGAGCCTTGATAGTACAGTGGTTTAGTGTACCCTGTTATTAACACAGCTGCCTGCAATTTCTGCTGGTTCGAATCTCTCCAAGGCTCAAGGTCGACTCAGCCTTCCATCCTTTCTAAGGTAGGTGAAATGAGGACCCAGTTTGTGGGGGCAATAAGCTGACTTTGTATAAAATATATACAAAAAGTATGAAGGCTATTGCTTAACGCATTGTAAGCCGCCCTGAGTCTCTGGAGAAGGGCGGCATATAAATCAAATTTTAAAAAAAAATTAAAAAAAAAATAGCGCTTAGACTTATATACCGCTTCATAGTGCTTTACCCTCTTAAGCGGTTTATAGAGTCAGCCTCTTGCCCCCAATGATCTGAGTCCTCATTTTACCCACTTCGAAAGGATGGAAGGCTGAGTCGACCTTGAGCCTGGTGAGAATTGAACTCGTAGTAATTGCAGGCAGCTGGATGTTAAATGTTGCCTTAGGAGGCATTAGCCTCCTACGCCACTCAGGCTCCTTAACAAGCATGTGACTAACTTAATAGCTGGCGGCGATTCACTTAAATGTGGCATGAAAAATGTAAAACGGAGCAAAACTCACTTAGCAAATGTCTCACTTAACGACATAATCGAGGCTCAGTTGTGATCGTAAGGACTTACCTGTATGAAGAGAGGGATCCTAAGTAGCCCATTTCATCTGGGCGTGGTTTGAAAATTTCAAGGTACTAAAGAATTGAATCAGGAAAACAAGTATTTTTTTTTAAAAAAAAATCACCCAAGTATCTTATCCTGCCTGTGCAGAAAGGTTAAGATCACCTGTTCAGTGAGATTTAAATTGTATAGTGTGCAGGTATATTTCTTTCCCTGCCTTGTGACTAGCGTTTGGTAAAGGACCCTCGAAATGGCTTCCCACGAAGGCAAAAGCCAGACATGGATGCTATTTTTAGCTTTTTTTGGAATCTAGAATTAGGGATCGAGCCCCTTTCAAGCTTCTCACCAATAGGGCCATTTGGTCACCACTCGAGATCCTGCAGCTTTCTGGATCCAGCAGCTGCTCTACCGAGGAAGCCCAGTGGATTCGCCTTTTTTTCCATGCAAGAGCAGTTAGGTAATCGAATATATTTCCTTCACGTTGTATTTAGCGCAAGCAATTTTTCTTAAAAAAAAGGAAAAGGCGGAGAAAGAGCGATGGTTAAATAATTCCAGCTTCTGTTTGGCAGAGTCGCTGAGAGTCCCTGATCTCAAAAGTAAACGCACCGAGCGGTTCTGTTATTTATAGCCATATAAATTTTATTTCCCCCAGAATGCACAAGCAGATGTTACAAAAGGGTCTGGATCTGAGGAGCAGGGAAGCCAGCAGATGAGGCCAAGAATGGATTTAACGTTGAAATAATTTGCATTTCGGAGGGGCGAGCTCAGTTTGAGGTTTCGGCTGATTGAAAACTGCTAAGGTTAAGAGTAGAAAAGTCCTCAACTTGCAACCGTTTGTTTAGCAAGTGAGAAGTTATGACGGCGCTGGAAAAAAAAGGGACTTAATGTAATAACCATCACCACATCCCCGTGGTCATATGACAAAAATTGGGGCGCTTGGTAACCAGCATGTAACAGGTAGTCCTCGACTTACGACTATGGGACACTGCAACTATCATAAATGTGAGTCAGTTGCCAAGCATCAGAATGTAAATCCCACGACTACGGAAATGCTGTGACGGTCGTAACTCACTGCAGATTTCGCCACTGTCCAAACTTCTTGAGATCTTTTAAGAGAGACAAATACATAAACCTTAGTTTTGCACGTCATGCTAAGCCATGGTTTATTGAAGCCTGGGCCACGCTGGCACACCAAACCAGTCAAAAGAAAAAAACCCATTGTAGTTTAACGAGATATATGAAGTAGTTTCTCTATCTTATATACTAAAGACCTGTAATTCTCCCATAAATGGCATCTCCGCCATTTTCTTTAACTTGGAATATTTTAATACTGTGATTCCCTGAAAATAAGACCAGGTCATATATTAATTTTTGCTCCAAAAGACGCATTATTAGGGATTATTTTCCAGTTAGTCTTATTTTCAGGGAAACGCGGCATTAAATGCGTCCGTCTGGCTGATGATTTTAAAGGTAAAAGTTCCCCTCGCAGATACGTGCTAGTCGTTCCTGACTCTAGGGGGCGGTGCTCATCTCCGTTTCAAAGCCGAAGAGCCAGCGCGTCTGAAGACATCTCCGTGGTCATGTGGCCGGCATGACTCAACGCCAAAGGCGCACGGAACACTGTTCCCTTCCCACCAAAGGTGGTCCCTATTTTTCTACTTGCATTTTTTAACGTGCTTTCGATCTGCTGGGTTGGCAGAAGCCGGGACAAGGAACAGGAGCTCACCCCGTTTACGCGGCACTAGGGATTCGAACCGTCGAACTACCGACCTTTCTGATCGACAAGCTCAGCGTCTCAGCCACTGAGCCACCACGTCCCTTGATCCCTGTTAAAATCCCTGATGATCTTAACGGGGGCTTATTTCTGGGGTAGGGCTTATATTACGAGCATCCTGAAAAATCATTGCCAGGGCTTATTTTTTTCTGAGTGGGTCTTTATTTTCCGGGGGGGGGGGGAAACACGGTACCTATGGGGAATGACTCATGTTTTTTGCCCTCTCCCGTTTACAAAAGAGAAGTGTAAAAGATAAGTTTGGAAAACAGGTGAGAAGAACAACTCAAAATATCCAGCTATTAATGGCACGTTGTCTTCTGAAGGTCCACCGAGCGGGAAAACAGCACATCAACCAGCCACCTTCCGTTCCCTAAATCTGCCGTGAACTGGCTAAGCATTAACCCCTTGAAATTATATACAGAAAATGTTAGAGCCTGAAAACTTTGCGTGGATGAAGCTTCTCGTCTCCAGACCAAAAATCCGCTTCTTAAGTGCACCGAAGGATGAAAATGTTCAGCTCCTGCAGCTCTCCACTGATGTTAAGATACGATACCTAGCAGCTTCGGTCCACACTTTGACATGGGCGAAGTCTATGGGGGTGGGTGGGGGGGGCTAGGATTCCTTGTCTTTCCTCTCCTTCCGAGCTCTCCTGGCCATGAGGGCGAAGAAGACGGTAGGGAAGAGCGGTCGGAGATAGATCGCCAGGGCAGCCAGAAAACCAGGCGCCACCAAAACTTCCTTTTTCTTCTCCCCCACGGCGTTCAGGACCAGTCGAGCCACATCTGCGGCTGTCTTGCCTTCACTGATGGTCTTGTCCATCACTGCATCGTATAGAAAATGAGCACGCAAGAAAGTGAGCAGGCAAGAAAGTGGCAGCGAGAAAGCAGAGAGCTTTCTCGCTTGCCACAGACGAGCCATCGCAAAAGACAGCTCGTTCTCGGCCCAAAGGTGCTTTTTTGGCAACTGGGCTTACTTGCTTTTTTCTTTTGAAGACGTTTCACTTCTCATCCAAGAAGCTTCTTCAGCTCGCTCTGAATGGATGGTGGGGAATGGAAGGATTTATACTCCTCGCAGACAGAGCTGGTCATTTCCATCCTTTCAGAGGGTTGCTGAGGCCATTTGGAGATTTATCTGTGTCCTCAGAGTCACCTGAGCACTACAAATGGTTTCTGTAGTCTGCAATTTTTCCTCTGGAAATCCATTCCTACTCTCGCACCATTCCAAGGGTGCTCATCCCAAATTGTATGGCTAAAAGTCTGTGGAGCAGGGGTCTCCAACCTTGGCAACTTTTAAGACTTGTGGACTTCAACTCCCAGAGTTCCTCAGCCAGCTTGCAAGTCAAAAGAAAAAACTCCATTGTAGTTTAACGAGATATATGAAGGAGTTTCTCTATCTTACATACTAAAGACCTGTAACTCTCCCATAAATGGGATCCCTGCCATTTTCTTTAACTTGGAATATTTTAATACTGTGTTTCCCTGAAAATAAGACCGGGTCATATATTAATTTTTGCTCCAAAAGACGCATTATTGGGGATTATTTTTCAGTTAGGTCTTATTTTCAGGGAAAAACGGCACTAAATGCATCCGTCTAGCTGATGATCTTAAAGGTAAAGGTTCCCCTCGCACATATGTGCTAGTCATTCCCGGCTCTAGGGGGCGGTGCTCATCTCCGTTTCAAAGCCAAAGAGTCAGCGCTGTCCGAAGACCTCTCCGTGGTCCTGTGGCCGGCATGACTCAACGCCAAAGGCACACAGGACGCTGTTCCCTTCCCACCAAAGGTGGTCCCTATTTTCCTACTTGTATTTTTTACCTGCTTTCGAACTGCTAGGTTGGCAGAAGCTGGGACAAATAACGGGAGCTCACTCCGTTAAGCACCACTAGGTATTCGAACCGCTGAACTGGCGACCTTTCTGATTGACAGAAAGGGCTGAGGAACTCTGGGAGTTGAAGTTCACAAGTCTTAAAGTTGCCAAGGTTGGAGACCCCTGCTGTAGAGATTCTCAGTAAAAGAAGAAAGTCCAGTTTTTTGTTTTTTTTTTTAATTTGATTTATATGCCGCCCTTCTCCGGAGACTCAGGGCGGCTTACAATGTGCTAAGCAATAGCCTTCATTCTTTTGTATATTTTATACAAAGTCAGCTTATTGCCCCCACAAACTGGGTCCTCATTTCACCTACCTTAGAAAGGATGGAAGGCTGAGTCAACCTTGAGCCTTGGAGAGATTTGAACCAGCAGAAATTTCAGGCAGCTGTGTTAATAACAGGGTGCTTAGACCACTGTACTATCAAGGCTCTTTCAGTTGCCTCCTGAAAAAGCACCTTTGGGATAATCATGACCTGGAGGACTGAGAATCTCTACAGACTTTTAGCTATACAATTTGGGATGAGCACTCTTTGAATGGTGCGGGAGTAGGAATGGATTTCCAGAGGGGGAAAAAAAATGGAAGACTACAGGAACCAGGAGCACCACTCAGGTGACCCTGAGGACACAGATAAAACTCCAAGTGGCCTCAATGACCCTCAGAAAGGATGCAAATGACCAGCTCTGTCTGCAAGGAGAATAAATCCTTCCGTTCCCCACCATCCAGTCAGAGCTGAAGAAGCTTCTCGGATGAGAAGCGGAAACGTCTTCAAAAGAAAAAAGAAGGAAGTCCAGTTGCCTCCTAAAAAAAAGCACCATGACCTGGAGGACTGAGAATTTATACAGACTTTTAGCTAGTCCTTAACCGTTCATTTAATGACCACTTGAGGTTACAACCGCGCTGAAAAAAAAGTGACTTTACGGCTGTTTTTTCCTCACAACTGTTACAAGCATCCCTGTAAGTCACACCCTCAAAATTCGGACGCTTGGCTACTAGCTTATATTTATGACAGTCGCAGTTTCCCGGAGTCACCAAATCCACCTTCTGACGAGCAAAGCCAAATTCACTTCACAACAAGTCTGGTACTAACTTAATAGCTGCAGTGATTCCCTTAACAACGGTGGCCAAAAGGTGGTATAAAAGGGGCAGAATTCACTTAACTGTCTAGTCTAGCAATGGAAATTTGGGGTTCTGTCGGGCTCGTAAATCGAGGCTTTGCCGAACCAGCTCTTGCTGGAAAGCTAGGGCTCATGAATAAGCCCTCCAAATTCCCTGTTCATTGTACGGTACTTTTCGGAGTATAAGACGCACTTTTTTCCCCAAAAAAGAGGGTGAAAATCTGGGTGCGTCTGATACTCCGAATGTAGCCCTGCCCAGCTTCTCAAACGGAGGTTTCAGAGGTTGGAAAAAACATCAGAAATGAAGCTTCAGAAAAGAAGCCCCCAAACAGAGCTTCAGAGGCTTTTTTTCTGAAGCTGTTTCAGAGGCTTTTTTTCTGAAGCTCTGTTTCGGAAGCTTTCAGAGGCAGGAAAAAAGCAAAAAAAAAAAAAAGCAAGGCACAGAGCTCACAACCAAGGAACCTGTTGCTAAAATTCACCTCTGGGAACAGCTGATTGGGGGTATTCCGGGAGGCCGATCCACCTGCCAATCAGCTGTTTTCTTATTTTCCTCCCCAAAAACTAAGGTGCATCTTATACTCCGAAAAATATGGTAATTGTTATTACTTTCGTTATAAAGGAAGCAGCTGTTCTGCAAAGCAAGACGGCAGCCTCAAAGCTCATCTGCGCTTTGCCAGCAATGCCCAAGGCTCAGGGAGACCCCAGGTGCGTTCTTAGATTTAGGCGTGGGTAGCTCAACGGCCTCTTTGGGGAGGAGGGGCGCTACTAAATGCCCGTTCGTGACTGGCCCAATCTGTCATTCTGAGGAGTGCCCATAATGTCTCTGCTGAATTCCAGATGGGCCCACCAGCCCTCAACAGCTGGGGACAGCCTCCCCTACCGTAAGTCCTTCAGGATCTCAACATCGTATGGATGGTTCAGTGTTTTTTTTACAGCCTACCGTATTTTTCGGAGTATAAGAGGCACTTTCCCCCCCCTAAAAGGGGGTGAAAATTTAGGTGTGTCTTATACGCCGAATGTAGCCCCACCCACCCACTGGCCCCCAACCTTTGGCCTCTGTCTCCCAACAATTTACCTCCTTGCAGCAAGCAGCAAGAAGAAACAGCCCATTTCAGCTTCAACACAGCCTGATTAGCACAAGTTGATTGTCCCTTGGATGGGCCTCCCGACTTTCAGCTGTTTCAGGCTGCAGGGATTGCCATGGCCTATTGCTGCGGGGGCCTCTGCTGCTTGCTGCAAGGAGGTAAATTGCTGGGAGCAGATTTTTTTTCTCCCTTGTGCTAATCAAGCTATGCCGAAAACGAAAATGAAAGTAAAGCAGGCTGTTTGCTGCAACGAGGCGAAATTGCTGGGAGGCAGAGGCAGATTGCTTTTTCTTCTTTTCCTCATTTAAAAAAGGTACGGGCGTCTTATAGTCCGGAGCGTCTTATACTCCGCAAAACACGGTAATTTGCTGAGCTTTGAGGGGACCTGGATAAATGAATCCACAAACCGTCTCCTCGACTGGCAGGCCGTTGGCACCCCTCCAGGAGAACCGCTCCTCACCTCCGTACTGGGACCCGTCTGACGTGACGGCGTTGAGCGAAAGGTTAGTCTGGATGTAGCCGGGACTGACAACCGTCACTTCGATGTTGAACTGCTCCACTTCGGCTCGCAAACAGTCAAAAAAGGCTTGAGTGGCGTGCTTGGAGGCCGCATCTGAGGAGGGCGAAGGAGATAGGAAGGGTAGATCAACAACCTACCCGTGCCTACAGCAGGGGGTGGGCAATTGATTTTCCCATAGAGGGCTACACGAGGAAATGGGACTGTTGTGAATAGGCTGGACTCAATTCTGATCCATGGTGGGCAGCTTTATTTACATTTGATTTCTAATTTCCGATTGACCTCACGCGGGCCGGACAGGGACAGTCAAAGGGCCCGACGTAGCCTGGGGGGGGGGGCATAAACGCCCATGCCGTGGCCTATCGGCTGCCGGCCCCTCCAGCAACCAAATCAGAGGAGGAGGAGGAGGTATGGGAGTCAGGGCCAGTATTTATTTTTTATTGATTTGATTTGATTTGATTTCTATACCGCCCTACTCCCGGAGGACTCAGGGCGGTGAACAGCCAAGCAATAAAATCCATACATACAAAATTTAAAAAGCAGAATTAAAATCAAATTAAATAGCTTTGGCCCAGACAAATTAAAACCCCAATCAATTTAAAACCAGTTTTAAAATTTGAATATATAAAACACTAAAAAATATTAAAAATTAAAAATTCTTTTATAAAAGAGGGAGAAAATTAGGCCAGGCCCGCCTGGTGGAATAAAAAGGTCTTGAGAGCGCGGCGGAAGGTGCGCAGATCCGGGATCCTCCGTATCTCCAGGGGGAGCTCGTTCCAGATACTAGGTGCCCCCACAGAGAAGGCTCTCCCCCTGGGGGCCGCCAGTCAGCATTGTTTGGCTGATGGCACCCGGAGGAGCCCCTCTCTATGGGAGCGTACCGGCCGTATCAAGGCATCCTGAGAGCTCCGAGGGAGAAGAGGGAATGGAGGTGGCAGAGAGAGAGAGAGAGACAGAGGCAGAGCCTGGGCCGTCCGTCAGCCCTCAGATGGAGAGTCAACAGCCCCCAGGTCTGGAGGTGGCTGATGAGGAAGAGGAGGAACAGCTGGGTCCAGTGCCCGACGCACGAATGCACAGAAGGCAGAGGAGAGGAGAGCAGTGGAAATCAATGGGCCGGTCCTCGGGACGGAAGAGCCAATGCTGCTAGCAAAGCCCCACCCTAGCTCTGGGGATAAAAGGCAGGGGGGCGGAGAATAGAATAGATGTGGCGGACAACTATTCATCTTCCTGCCGGACAGACTTGTGAGCCTGCAGTGAGAGAGAAACTTTTTTCCGGGGCTGCTAATAAAGGAATCATTGATTTAAATACAGAGGGTTTGTCGTGTTTGGGGAGCCGGGTCAGAACAGACCAGATCTGGTTTACAGAAATGTTTTTCAACTTTGATATCTTGAAGACGGGTGGACTTCAACTCCTAGCTGACAAGAGCTAAACAGCTTGAAATAGATCTATGCTAAAGGTAAAGGTTCCCCTCGCACATGTGTGCTAGTCGTTCCCGACTCTAGGGGGCGGTGCTCATCCCCGTTTCAAAGCCGAAGAGCCAGCGCTGTCCGAAGACGTGTCCGTGGTCATGTGGCCGGCATGACTCAACGCTGAAGGCGCACGGAACGCTGTTCCCTTCCCACCAAAGGTGGTCTCTATTTTTCTACTGGCATTTTTTACGTGCTTTCGAACTGCTAGGTTGGCAGAAGCTGGGACATGGAACAGGAGCTCACTCTATTACGCGGCGCTAGGGATTCGAACCGCTGAACTACCAACCTTTTGATCGACAAGCTCAGCATCTTAGCCACTGAGCCACACTGCTCAGTGTTAAGACGTCAAGTGCTAGTCTCCCTTTATTTCTTTGTCGGTCAACATAAAACTCAACAGCATCCAACAGAAAGTTTTTCCTAAGCCACCACTGTTGCCTCCGTCTTTCAAATTTGATATACAGCTGCCCAGCCCCGAAGGATTAAACCAGCGAATTAAAAACACGAAACCTCACAGGTTAAAAGACGGCCCTTAAAAGCGTCGCGAGCCCACAACAAGGCAGGACTTACACGCCGAGCGGAAAGGAATGCTGATTTTGCCTTGCACGCTGCTGATGGTGACGATGTGCCCTTTCCTCCTCTTGATCATGGCAGGCAGGAGGGCTGGGATGGAAGAGGGGAGAAAAATTAAGACCTTCCAAACACGACTGTAACAATCGCAGGTCGTCCTCGACTTACGACGACCATCGGGGAGCAGCATTGCCATCGCTGAGCGAGGCCGTCATTCAGTCGGCCTGATTTTACCCAGTTTTGCGCACGGTTGTTAAGCGAATCACACGGTCGTTAAACGAATCCGGCTCCCCTCCCCCCCCACCCCCGCACTGACTTTCCCGGTTGAAAGTCGGCTGGGAAGGTCCCAAACGGGGATCATGTGATCGACCGTCATAAATACATAAATGCAAATATAAATATGAGCTGTGGTGGCGCAAGTGGTTAGAATGCAGTACTGCAGGCTGACTCTGCATTCCCACAGCTAGAGGTTCGATCCTGACCGGCTCCAGGTTGACTCAGCCTTCCGTCCTTCTGAGGTGGGTAAAATGAGGATCCTGATGTTGGGGGCAATACGTTGACTCTGTAAACTGCTTAGAGAGGGCTGTAAATCACTATGAAGTGGTATATAAGTCTAAGTGCTATGGCTATTGCTTCTTTCATTTTCTTTGTTTTCTCTCCCTTCCTTTTCTCCTTCCTTCCTTCCTTCCTTCCTTCCTTCCTTCCTTCCTTCCTATTGCTTTTTTCCTTCCTTTCCTTTTTTTTCTCTCCCTCCCTTTTCTCCCTCCTTCCTTCCTTCCTTCCCTTCCTCCTCTCCCCTCCCTCCCTCCCTTCCTTGCCATGGTGGCGCAGTAGTTAGAATGCAGTACTGCAGGCTATTTCTGCTGACTGCTGGCTGTGGGTAGTTCGATCCCGACCGGCTCAAGGTTGACTCAACCTTCCACCCTTCCAAACCGGGACCCAGATTGTCGGGGGCAATATGCCGAATCTATAAACTGCTTGGAGAGGGCTGTAAAAGCCCTGTGAAGCGGTATATAAGTCTATAAGTGCTGTTGCTATTGCTATAAATACAAAAATGGCGGCTGCAACCATCACCAACGCCTTCCCGTTGCCAAGCGTCCGAAACAACGGTTTTAAATCCAGGATTACCTGCAGTTTTGTCTCAATTCTATTCTTCCCGTTATTTATTTGATTCATGATTTTGCTACATTGCTCGGATCTGATTTTTTTTTGGGGGGGTGGGGGAGGGTCCTTTCTCACCTGGAAATGGAAATCAACATCTTGAGAGCTTACCTTTCGTCAAAGCAAGCGGCCCAAAATAATTGGTTTCCATCACTTTCCGGTCCACCTCGATCGCGGTCTCTGTTATGGTGCCCCGGTAGCTGATCCCAGCGTTGTTGATTAAAATATCGACATGATCCACGCAGCTCAAAATCTCCTTCGCAGCACTCACTACCGTTTTGATATCCGAGAGATCAAAAACCACCGTGTGATGTTTGTGGCCCTGTGAAAATGGAGGAGGAGAGGGAGCGGGGAAATCAAAACCCCACAACTTTTTGCACCCAAACCTTTTCAGCTACAGGATTTGCAGCCTAGCCTTCTAATTTTTTTTAAAAAATGTTAAAAAATATGGAACCACTTCACGAATTTGCGTGTCGTCCTTGCGCAGAGGCCATGCTAATCTTCTCTGTATCGTTCCAATTTTAGTATATGTGCTGCCGAAGAGAGCACTTTATTCTATTGTTCAGGTAGTCCTCGGCTTACGACCACGACGAGCACAAAATTTCCCTTTGCTAAATGAGTTTAAAGGTAAAGGTTCCCCTCGCATGTATGTGCTAGTCGTTCCTGACTCTAGGGGCCGGTGATCATCTCCGTTTCAAAGCCGAAGAGCCAGCGCTGTCCGAAGACGTCTCTGTGGTCATGTGGCTGGCATGACTCAACGCCAAAGGCGCACGGAATGCTGTTACCTTCCCACCAAAGTTAAGTGAGTGCGAACCACAAAATCAATTTCCCAACTTGCCTCTTGCCTTCTCTGTCACTACTCACGTTTTTGAGGGGGTCAGCGGCAGCAGATAACTCCTGGAGAACACCCTGGAGCCTCTCCGCACTTCGGCCACACAGCACCAATTGGGATCCCGCAGCGTGGAAAGCTTTGGCGCATTCTGACCAGGAAGAAAGCAGGAAGAGAGAGTGAGTGTCTGTTTGATTGTATGAGCCCAGGATGCCCATAAAACCTGATATGCCCTTTAGAAGTGGTGGAGCAGGTGTGAAATGCTACCGGTTCGCTCCGGTTTGGGTGAACCGGTAGTGATAAAAACTACCGGCTGGAGCGAACCGGTAGTAAAAAAAATGCTTTAAAAAGTAAAAAAAAGGTTCCAACAATCGCACGGCACAGCTGTGATCGTTGGAACCTGTTTTTGTTTTTATTTTTTTAAAGCATTTTTTAGCTACCGGTTCAGGCGAATAGGTAGTCAAAAATGCTTTTAAAAGGGGGGGGAGGGAAGTTGGCCATGCCCACCCAGTCACATGACCCCCCCACCAAGCCATGCCCACCAAGCCACGCCCACAGAACCAGTAGCAAAAAATTTTGCATTTCACCACTGTGGTGGACTCCTTGACTTACAACGGTTTGTTTAGTGACCGTTGAAAGTTAGAACAGCACTGGAAAAAAAATGACTTATGACCGGTTTTTCAGCAGAAATTTGGGGGCTCAATAGTGGTCGTAAACCGAGGAAGACTGAATCACTTTTACAAGCTTTTTCTATTGATCATTCTGGATGAATTTCCAACAGGAGCCAGTCTACGCCTCCCCCCCCCTATGTTTTAATTTTTTTAAAAAAATAAGTTTCCAAAGATTAAAATACACAGTACTAAAAAAAACATAATACACACAAAAAAAGCAAGAAAAACACACACACACAGAAAAAACAAGAAATATAAGCAACCAAAAACAACATATCAAAATTCCAATACAAATAACTTTTCTGCATCGGTATCTCTAGCCTATTTAACGTCTTTACACAAATTCTACTTCTAAATATCTCTATTTTAAACTTAACGTCTTTATCTAAAATCTAAATGATCTTGACTTCTATTTACATTTCGATCTCGTAACAAAAACATCCCTTAAGTTTTATGTTTACTCTCCAACCGGGAATACCATTTATTCCATATTAAATAGTACACGGTGTTCTCCCTCTCCTTCATTTCCATAGTTAATCTGTCCATCTCTGCACATATTTTTTTAAATTATGATTTGATCCGGAGAGATCTCTGGTTGTTTCCAATTTTGTGCTATCCCAATTCTACTTCCCACCATGTTTTTAATAGATGCAATTGCTCAGTCCTGCTAACTGGAGCGACAGCACTTCTTTCTTGACAAAAAATAAAAAAGGCATTTTATGAAGGCAAAAAAGTGTATATTGCCATGCTTATGTAGGTGTTTAAGAAGGTAAATATCTCGGGGGAAATAATGACCTAATTTTAGCCTCGGTCTCCCAGAGGAAAAAATTCTGCATATATATATATATATTTTAGAAAGGATGACAGCTAAGTGTTGCAAAGAAGTTTTTTTTAAAACCCGATTGCAAGATTTAAAAAAAATCAAGTTCCCCTCCACAAATAAAGAATGCAAAACATTTTTTTCCCCTATCCACCTGAAGCCAGCTCTTTCCCAATTATCTTGGATTCCTGCCTCTCAAGGCAACACACAGACTAGGTTCTCATCCAGAAGTGTTATTCAGCCAGTTCCCACCGGTTCGCGCAAACCGTTAGTGGAAATTTGGCCACAGTCGCTAAATCGGTAGACATGGCTGGCTGGCCATGCCCCCGAACCGGTCTCCTGGTCGCCGCTCGCTCACCCTGCCCGCCATGTTCGTTGCTGCCATGTTCTTGCTGCATGCGCATCCCATTGTCTTGCAAGTCCAATGGGATGTGCATGTGCGAAGAACATGGCGGTGATGGCAGTAGCTTTTTCCGTGACCTCCGATACTTTTCCGCGGCCTGGGAGGCTTCTTTGCCAGCTGCTTTCCAGCAGCGGCAGCTGGTTGGGGGCCGCCATAAACTCCAGTCAGCTTGTCTTCCAGACTCTGGACCAGCCGCCGTGGAAAATAAACAGCCCGAACAAAGAGGCGGTGGTGGGGGAGGAAGTGGGGCTAGGACCAGGGCCACTAAAGGAGGGGAAACGGGGGCGACTGGCGAAGGGAGGGCGGGGGTAGATAGGTGAAAATTCCAAAAAAATTCCTACCTTTTCCTTTTGGGCGTGGCTAGGTGGGGGTCATGTGACTGAGTGGGTGTGGGTGATGTCAAGTTGACCACGCCCACTCAGTCACATGCCTCACCTAGCCATGCCCACCGAACCGGTAGCAAAAATTTTTGAAACCCACCGCTGTTCCCATCCTGTGCTAAGCTATAGTTTGCGCTCTCGTGGTTTATTGTTAAGCCACCAATGGCTGGGTTGACTCAACTTGCTTAGCTAGAAACGAAGCAACCATGTGCTGGTTTAGTCTGCAGTGCAGCTCTAGCTATGGAAAAGCAGGAGGTATGTCCCTCTTCTGTGCCAGATCAAATTTCAGGAGAAAAACCTTACCTTTCCCCAGTCCAGAAGTCGCTCCTGTGATCACCACTACTGCGTCCTTCAGATAGGCCCTTGCCTGGATTCTTCTGACCAATCGTAAGAGAGTGAAGACCCCTGCGCCACCGAAAAGCAGCGGAAGAAGGATTCCAGTGGTGAAATCCATGAGCTTTTGATTTCTCCTGGAGAGGCAGAAAGGAATGAAGGGGGGAAGAAAAAAAAAAACCATGTGAAATAGATGGATTGTTAACTCTTTTAAGTCAGGGATTCCCAACCTTGTCAACTTCAAGACGGGTGGACTTCAGCTCCCGGAATTCCCCAGCCAGCATGTTAAAATTACGATTAGTGTAAAATTTTAAGATTTCCAACCTTGCCGTCATCGAGGTTAGCTTCGTTAACGACCCATGCATTCCTTTAATTTCGTTTGCAAAACGCGCTTAGCTTCTTAAGCAAAGTGGGATGCCAATCGTTAAACAAAGCCATCTACAAGAGTGTTTGGAAAATAATAATACAGGAAAACTTAACATTAACACACACACACACACACACAAAAAGAGTTAAAAATCCGACAACAGCAGCTTCTGAACTGAATCCAGGAATAATCAAGCATGCCTCAAGTTAGGGTTAGGGTTAGGGTTAGGGTTAGGCATATTTTTGTTGGGCATTCTACCAGAAAAATATGATAAAAAGACTACATATTTGATTTTGCATATACCAGGGGTCGGCAATCTTAAAACACTTAAAAAGCCATTTGGACCCGTTTCCCAAACAAAAGAAAAGACCGGGAGCCACAAAACTCTTCCCATGCCTTACTATTTCCTGAGCGGCCACAAAACTAGCATATGTAGTTGAATTAAACGTTCCGTTTTCTTCTGAAACTTTTCTTTTCTTGGATTTATCTATGGTTGGCCTACCGGAGGTCAAAAAGCTCAATAAATGGCGTGCCGGCGGATGTCGCACATTGGCGGTTGTGACACATATTTTGAGCGACAGGGAACCGCAGCAGTGGGATGAAAGAGCCACATACGGCTCCAGAGCTGTGGACCCTGGCATATACTAACCCCAGCTAGAACTGTATTTGCACAACAATGGAAAAATGATGAAATCCCGTCTGAGGAAATATTAGAATGCGCAGAAATGGATAGACTAATGCTTATTATTAAGGACAAAGAAGAAACTGAATATAATCTGATATGGGACATATTTTATCAATGGCTAGACAACAAAAACAGAAGTTAAGAAGGGAGGAGATATAAAAAGAGGAAATGTTAAAGTGGAGAGTTGTTAAAGAAGATGATTTAAGTATTACTGTTACCCTGTTTCTCCGAAAATAAGATCCAACCAGAAAATAAGCCCTAGCATGAGTTTTCGGGATGCCTGTAATATAAGCCCTGCCCCCAAAGTAAGCCCCAGTTAAGATTGTCAGCCAGATGGGTGCATTTAGTACCATATTTTCCCCAAAATATGGGGAACAAGAGCCTTGGTAGTACAGTGGTCTAAGGCACCCTGTTATTAAGCTGGTTATTAAGACCAGCTGCCTGCAATTACTGCAGGTTCGAATCTCGCCAAGGCTCAAGGTTGACTCAGCCTTCCATCCTTTCTAAGGTAGGTAAATTGAGGACCCAGATTGTGGGGGCAATAAGCTGACTTTGTATAAATATACAAAAGGATGAAAGCTATTGCTGAGCACATTGTAAGCTGCCCTGAGTCTCCGAAGAAGGGCGGCATATAAATCAAATTTAAAAAAAAAAAAAAAAAAAAAGACCTTACCAGAAAAATAAGTCCTAATGCGTCTTTTGGAGCAAAAATTAATATAAGACCTGGTCTTATTTATGTTAGCATATTAGCAATATTACGGTGATGGATATTTATTTATTTATTTTATTTGTTTAAATTTCTATACCGCCCTTCTCCAGAATAGGACTCAGGGCGGTGAACAGCCGGGGTAAAAAACAATACATACAAAATTTAAAAACAATTTAAAATAATTAAATATTATTGGCCGAAAATTAAAATAACCCAATTTAAAATCAATTTAAAATTTACTCAAGCCAGCCCCGCTAGTTGAAATAAATGGGTTTTTAGGGCCCGACGAAAAATCCGGAGGTCTGTTATTGTACGTATCTCTGGGGAGAGGTTGTTCCAGAGGGTGGGCGCCGCCACAGAGAAGGCTCTCCCCCTGGGGGTCGTCAGCCGACATTGTCTGGCGGACGGCACCCTGAGGAGGCCCACTCTGTGCGAGCGTACTGGCCGGTGGGAGGCTATTGGTGACAACGAAGTGTTGTATTACGATTATTTAAATATAACTTTTACCCAGATCGCACACTGTTTGATAAAAATTGAATGTTATGTAAATAAAACAAGTAAAACTTGTAAAAAAAAAAAAAGCATGCGCCTCGAGTTCATGCTGAAAAGTTTAAGAGCCTGTGGGAGCCAATTTTGCGACGGAGTTATCACGTTATCAAGCGAGCTCCCATTCAAACAGGAGGCAAAAACCACACACAAACACACACGCCGAACAAATCAAAACTCGAGAAAATGCCAAACCACCTTGCCGTCTGTTGCGTCCACCTGAGACCAGCCCCTGGATCCAGAGTCAGACAACAGGTCTTACTGTCCTTGAGACCGCCTAGTTCTGGAAGGTGGTTTGCTGCTGCAACTAAACCCGGTGCCAAGTCAACCATTTCCGATCTTCTCACTCGAAAGAAAGTTCTAACTGTAAAATCTCTACAGGGAGATTGTTCGGGGACACGAGAACAGCAGCAGAAATTCCAAAAGCTCTTTGAAATGACATACATACATACATACATACATACATACATACATACATACATATTTCTTTTTCTTTTTCGTAGGCTTTTATGTGCATATTCTTTCTAGCCAGGTTTTACCTACGTAAGCTAAGATGTTCTACAGCCCTAGTTCTGTTCCTACAAGTTCCTACTTGTGAATGAGATTTCACAGAACTAGGGCTGTAGAACATCTTAGCTTACGTAGGTAAAACCTGGCTAGAAAGAATATGCATATATATATATATATATATGTCAAGTTTCCGAAAGATGTCCTAATTAATTCATGAGCCATGATCCAAACTTCAAAGGAAATATAGTCATTTATTAGGAGCAACATTCCGGCAATACTTGGATGCAGTTAGGACTGATCCTACGTAGATTTACGTTCCCCTATGACCCTGTCTCTCCCCTCCTCTCTGGCCGTGTCATAAATCACATTCTCCAATTAACCACTTTGGCTGGCTACGAAACCTAACACCCTCCTTCTGATTGCGGTCAGAAAGAATGTATGGAATTCGCTTCAGTTCTCCCTCCCTCCTGCTCATGGCAACTTGAAAGCTTTGCAAGTTGACTATATCTATCTATCTATCATCTATCTATCTATCTATCTATCTATCTATCTATCTATCTATCTATCTAATTTATTTTATTATTAGTTCAATTTATATGCTGCCCTTCTCCGGAGACTCAGGGCGGCTTACAATGCGTTAAGCAATAGCCTGTATATATGGCCATCCGGACTTGACTTGCAGTTAACAAGACGGTGTGCAATAAATTACTGCCCAGTTAAGAGGCTCATAAGTTTATTTCAATGTCTTCCTGAATAATTGAAGAAGAACAAGTGAAAAAGAAATGCTCCCTGTTACATATTCATTGCCAAATGGGATTAGCTGCTCCGATACATGTACAGTTCTCAATTTAAGGAATCGTAAGAAAAAAACCCATTCTGCGGAACTGTTAATGTAGAAATCCTTCAGCCTTGCAGAGATTTAAAAAAAAAAAAAAGCAACGTTTTGGGCTCTTAAAAACTGCATTCGGCTGAATTTAAACTGGCCATCGAGACAATCTCAGATGAGCGTTTCCAGCAATTCAATATGGCAATCAATGCTATGAAGGCAGGCTTAAAAGGCCTGCTGGATTTTTTTTTTAAAAAAGAAAAAGAAATGCCTAATGCAAAATAAATCCTAACTGGGAGACGGAAAAATGAGACGAGCAAGAAAGCATAAGATTTTCTCTTTTAAGTCTTAAGGTTTGAGGGGTGTCATCGTGAATATTGTAAGGTCCTACGTTGTGGAAAAAAATAGAAGCTTCAATGGCAGAGCAGCGTCCCATGCTGGTCTCTGAAGCTTTAACCCCCACCAGCCAAAAGATTTAAATAGATAAATGGCTGATGGCCAAGCTAAGAAGTGGCACATGAGAGCAGAGACAGTCTCCAAATAACCCACTGTAATGTTACAGGCGTGCCTATTATTTTAACAGTGAATGGATGTCTGTTGTGATCTAGGCTTCCTGAGTCATTAAAACAACACGAGTAGTCCCAAAAACCTCTTTTATTGCAACAGCTATGAATTACGTTCATTCACAGCTAAGTCCCAATTAGTTGCAAAAAGTCCTTCGGGATATGTCCTTCGGGATAATCACCAACCATGCTGCCAAAGACCTACTTGGCAAAACTACACGGAGTCCAGAATCAACCAGAGATGCCGACTGGGAACAGAATTAGCAACGTTGCTTTCCTGCAAAGGGCCCACTTGCCTTTGCTCCTCTTTTAAGCCTTATGGGAGGGGCCAATCCTCTCCAGGCCTTACTCCCAAGTCGTCCTTTTTGCTTTAGCTGCTCTTGCCTTCTGGCAGCTCTGCTCATGCTGCTGGCTGGGGGATTCTGGGAGTTGAAGTCCACCCATCTTCAAGCTACCAAGGTTGAGAAACACTGATCTAGACATTGAAAGTGTTGCTCTTTCTTTTATATAGCAAAAATTTTAAAGAATTATTAAAAAAAAGAAGAAGACTACATCGGATTAAAGAAATTGGGAGGGTATTTGTATGTCTAATCTAGTGGTGAAGGCACCAGACTAGAAACCGAGAAGCCATGAGTTCCAATCTGCCTCGGGCAGAAAACAAGCTGCACTGGAAGCTGTCTATCTACTAACTATTTTTAATTTTAACAGCATCAGACTGTGCTTGCCAGCGTTTAATGATTCAGAATGGCTTCACCTACATGGGGAAAATAAAAATAAAAATTCTGGTCCTTCTTTTTTTTGCAAGCTAAATTTAGTTCTTTTCTTGCCAGGTCTTGCCACAAGGGGTTCTGTTCTCAAATACCGCCTCCTCCTGTTTCTTTGCCAATAAGGCCCAAGAGCTTTTACAAACCGCAAATGGAGGTTGTAAATTCAGAATTAGGGAGTTGGACAATCGACTCCATCTTATGCTGGATGAAGGAAACATACCAAGTGACGGTTAATCAAGCAGGGAAGAGATCTCTGGTGAAATTCAAATTTCTTTTACTACCGGTTCTGTGGGCGTGGCTTGGTGGGCGTGGCAGGGGAAGGATACTGCAAAATCTCCATTCCCACCCAACTCCACGGGAAGGATACTGCAAAATCTCCATTCCCACCCCATTCCTGGGGGAAGGATACTGCAAAATCCCCATTCCCTCACCACTCCAGGGGAAGGATACTGCAAAATCTCCATTCCCTCCCCACTCCAGGGGAAGGATACTGCAAAATGCCCATTCCCTCACCACTCCTGGGGGAAGGATACTGCAAAATCTCCATTCCCACCCCCCTCTGGGGCCAGCCAGAGGTGGTATTTGCCGGTTCCCCAAACTACTCAAAATTTCCTCTACCGGTTCTGCAGAACCTGTCAGAACCTGCTGGATTTCACCCCTGGAAGAGATCCATTTTTCCATTCCATTTTTCACTTTGCACGTAAGGCATATACTCATAATTATATGTGCCTATTTTCCATACATCCATTCAATTGCCAGTATTTACTGACATATTTTTGAACTTGCTTGAAGTGATGGAACTAAATTAAATTGCTCAAGAGTTTCAGATCAAGACACAACAAGAGTCTACTTGTTAAGCATCCCAACCCAGCAGCAATTAGAACTCAAGAGAATCCCTCAACTAGCTTGATCTTTTTTCAACATCGTCTTGGATTAAAACACCACACGCTCTGAGAAGTTCAATTCTATGGATCTTGATTCCAAGAAGGAGGAAAAAAAGCAGACTCTAGCGGCAAGTCTGCTATGTTAATATTACGAAAATGTTGAGATTCCAGTTTGGCTTTGAGGCAAACATAATTAAGGATGACTCAAGATGCCAAATCGTCTGGATTTCCCAAAGCAGCTTTTCTCACCATAAGAGCTCGCAGTTGGGTGGACTTCCAACTCCCAGAATTCCCCAGACAGCTATGGGAATTCTGGGAGTTGAAGTCCACCCATCTTCAAGCTGCCAAGGTTGAGAAACACTGTCCTAAATGAATTCCAAGGCCTTTGCGGACAAACACTCGAAGCCAAAATGCAGCTATTTCATCATCCATGGTGAATATAGTCAGAGAGTTACAACAACTAATAACCGTTAATTAGTAAATCAGATAAATAAATACCCCAATTATGATCCTACAAGGTAAGTTAGTCTGACAGATGTCAACTGCCTTAAGATCAACTCCTAGTCTCACCTTCCAACTCAGAGATTCTCAACCTTGGCAGCTTTAAGAAGTCTGGAGTTCAATTGTTGGCTGGGGAATTCTGGGAATTGAAACAAATGAATCGAATTAACGTTGCTGAGATTGAGAACATTGCTCTAAACTCTTCCTCTCCACCCATGTCTGGAGGAATTCCATTACCCATTCCATTATATTCCTTTAGCCTAACATGGTTCCCATCCATTGCCTTCCATAATCATTGGACTACAATTCCCATCCCGACTGATCCAGCCATGGCCTCCTACATCCTTTCCATCCACCAACTCTGCAACCAGCACACTCTGTTTTGGACAGGAATGTCCATCATGCCCAGCTATTACACTTGCTGTGGATAATGGGCACTGCAATCTAATGCCCAACCGGAAAGAGTTGGGAAAGAAACGCAATCCCTCTTCCATCTACCTTCTTTCTGGATTTATATAACCAGGCTCCCCACATTTAGCAAGAATATATGAACTCTCTCAAAGAAGAACACCTCCCATCCAGCTATTGCACTTGCTGTGGATGATGGGCACTGCAATCCAATGCACAATACGGAAGACTTGGAAAAGCAACTCTACCCCTCTTTCTGGATTTATGTAGCCAGGCTCCCCACATTTAGCAAGAATATATGACTGCCCCTCCAAAGAACAACACCCATCCCAATCCAGCTATTACACTTGCTGTGGATAATGGGCACTGCAATCTAATGCCCAACAGGAAAGAGTTGGGAAAGAAACTCTATCCCTCTTCCATCTACCTTCTTTCTGGATTTATATAACCAGGCTCCCCACATTTAGCAAGAATATATGAACTCTCTCAAAGAAGAACACCTCCCATCCAGCTATTGCACTTGCTGTGGATGATGGGCACTGCAATCCAATGGCCAATACGGAAGAGTTGGAAAAGCAACTCTACTCCTCTTCCTGGATTTATGTAGCCAGGCTCCCCAAATTTAGCAAGAATATATGACTGCCCCCCCAAAGAACAACACCCATCGCAATCCAGCTATTACACTTGCTGTGGATGATGGGCATTGCAATCCAATGCCCAACATGGAAGAGTTGGGAAAGCAACTCTGGCTCCTCCCATCTTCCCAGATTTATATAACCAGCTCCCCATATTTATAATTGTGACCCTCCCCCCAAGACATATATCCCCCCCCACCAACTCCCCCCCCCCCTTTTCTGGTTTCATGCAAACTACCTTGCAACCCCCATCAGCGTGATCACATACCCGGAAGTGAGATGACACCTTTCCCCGCCCCCTCTCTCCGCTGTGTCCAATCAAGACGCACCGTTTCAAACCAGACGCCGGGCGGAGCTATCGGACCAGCAGCCAATCAGAGACGGCGCGTGGTCGAACGCCCCGAAGCAATCGATGCGATAGGTGGTCCGGTTGCTTTTAAATTCCCTCCGGAAACCTTGACCGTAGGAATAGCGTTCCGCCTGGTTTAGAGTTCCGACCCAGTAATCTCTCTAGCCTTAGAGCAAATCGTATTTTATCTTATTTTTTTAGAGTCCAAGGAAAGGAAAAAAAAAATAAGATAAAATATGATTTGCTGTTTTTTTAGGTCAGCAAGGGAGATAAGCAGTGAAAAAGCAGGAGTGGAGCTTTCATGAATCTTGAATAGGGAGGGGCCAATTGAAGATTTAAGAGGGATTTTTTTTTCTCATTTACCCATAATAATGCTCTTAGAGAGTTTTCGCCTAAATGTTTGAGTCCTTATTTTCAAGGAAAAAGCATTTTCTTGCATAATATTTTGTTGATGAGGGTTTCTTAAAATGAATTTTTGGCCCTGAACATGTTTCCTAGATCAGCTGGATATATATTTGGAAGCAGAAAACTACTCTGTAAGGAAAACAATAGAACCGTTTCTATGCATCGCAGGAAAACTGCTTGGATTTGTCCAAGTATATAGTACCAGGAATTGACTCAATTCTTTAGGTCTGTAATATTAATAGTTTATTTTCCTATTGTGATTTTCAGGGAATGTTTTTAATATATACAATTTCGAATTACATTTGCTTTGTGTACTTTTTCCTATGTGTGTGTATTCATGTGGCAATGGTAAATAGTGACATTGATGGATTTTTTTTTCTATTCTCAATGTTCTAAGTTATTTAACTAATGTTAATGCAGTAATGTGTAAACATGTTACGCAAACATCAACATACAAAAGAACACAGCTGCTAAGATTTATAACAACATAATAAAAACAAATATATTTTTATCCATTCAACCTGAGAGAAATCCCACTAAGAATTCACATAGTATTTGTAGAAGTAAGGCAAGTGAACAATCTTTTTAAAATCATATTCTGAAACAAGGTATGTATTGTGATATTGATTAAAATGGATTCTTTAATAAAGACTGGGTTGTATAATTGACTAGAAAAGCCCTGGCCAGGAGTTGAATTCTAGGAATTGACGTCCATTCATCTTAAAATTGCCAAGTTTGAAAAAATCCCGGACTATTTTCTCTTCCATTCTCACCTTCCTACCAACATCTGTGGTGCTTTGCTTCACAAAAGCTTCTGTGTAGCTTCTGTTCCTATACACCATTGCCATCTGCCTATCAGTGAAAATCTGCAATGCCCCCTAAGGGCGGTTTCCTCCCAGCAGGATGCTCCTTATTGCTGCTCTTTTAGCACTAGCCCAGGAGGGAAGCATTAATTCCAGTGGTGTTCACCGTTTGAAATGAGAAGACTGCTAGACAAAACACAGTAACTCAGAATATAATGGCAATGCCCTCCGCGCCTCTTTTTAAGAATCAAGTTCAAGGAATAGGAAGCTGTTCAGCCTCAATTGTCCAATATTTGAGTTAAATCTAAAACCATTCACGCAATTTGGCTGTTTCGAAGGATTACAATACTAGAAAGAAGGAAAGAAATGCATGAAGAAATGTGTAGGTGATAAGCTTTTAAAATTTATCCTGTATTTCTTACGGTTAAGTTGGATTTATATTGTACAAAATATGATTAAGGCGCACCTCATTTTTTGGACTGTGATAAAAGCAGACAGTGAAGTAAGTTATGTGTTACTTAATTCAAAAGTTTAGGTAGCTGTTTATCTTCTAATTCAGAAAAGAGAGGTCAAAGCTGAAATAAAATTCTTAGATAATTGGCAAAAAAAAATTGTATTTACAAATTTAAACCATGCTAAAAATTTGAACAAATGAATGAGGAGATCATGAAGTTACCAGCTCAACTTACACAATACTTTAATGTTTACACCTTGTTTTAGGTATCATTTATCTCCACAACTCTGAGTGAAAACAATATTCAAGCTTGTTAGAATCTCAACCTCTCTCTGACCAAGCATATTATTTAAGCTTACATTAGAAAGAGGGGAGAAAAATCTAGCCAAATCGTGTAAAACAGAAGTCACAAAATGATTATCTGCATTGATGACCCTATGCTCCTTCCAATATTGCTAGATTAATATTTCTCATTATTCATCCCTCATTGAGCTCGGTTGACAGAAGCTGAGCAGGTCTGCGTTTAGTCGCAAATCTCTTCCCTGCTAAATGAAGCAGGAGCAGAAGAGAATTTTCTCCTGGAAGGATTGTGGGTTGCATTAAGCATTATTTCGCAAAACTGATGACTGGATTTCAACTTAAGCACAGAGGTAAATTCAAGTATATGATAAAGCCACGGACCATTAGGCAAAGTTTTAACGTGAAGCAAGAGGCAATCAATACATTAATCTCTGCAGGTATAAGACATTGTGTTTACTGTTTCAGTGTTTTTCTCAACCTTGGCAACTTTATGGTTTTTGGACTTCCAACTCCCAGTGTTTCCCCAGCCAGCCAAGTTGTTATGACTGCCATCTTTTTTAAAAACATCCCCTGGTCAAAGCAGTGCATATAGCATGCCTCCTTCTGTTTATATATTTGAATATATTAGCCACTCCACTCCCATTGTTAGTTGCGAAGTCATGTCCGACTCATTGTGACCCCATGGACAACGTCCCTCCAGGCCTTCCTGTCCTCTATCATCCTCTGGAGCCCATTTAAGCTCAGGCTGACTGCTTCAGTGGCTCCATCCAGCCACCTCGTTCTCTGCCGTCCCCTTCTTCTTTCGCCCTCAATCGTTCCCAGCATTAGGCTCTTCTCCAGTGAGTCCTTCTCATTAGGTGGCCAAAGTATTTGAATTGCATCTTCAGGATCTGGCCTTCTAAAGAGCAGTCAGGGTTGATCTACTCTAGGACTGTCCAGTTCGATTGCCTTGCAGTCCAAGGGACTCGCAGGCCCCACTCCAATAGATCCCAATATTTTTTCAAGACAGGTTTCTCCAAAGTCATGCAATGAGGACTTCCCTGGTTGACAAGTGGACTAGGATCTGGATCTAAAACCATCCCATCTCTTGCGCAGAACCTTGGACAGCACAGGTTCCTCCTTATCAAATCTCTCTTTTCTTATCATTCCATGCAATGGAAGAAGTTACTAATCAAATCCGTAGAAGTTTTCTCTTCTGTCCCCATTAAACACATCCCTGAATCCCCCAAGGGCTGGTTTGCAAAGCCCAACAAACCTAGGAACAGTTCATGCTGTCAAAGCCCTTTGTGTGTGTGTGTTTTTTTTCCCTAAGGGCCAGGGGAAAAAAAAACCACCTCCCGTTTCATTTGTCCGTTTTGTATTTATTGCAATTGCTTCTTTGCAGAGCCTATTAACCAAGGCTCAGTCCTTACATTGGCCAGTAGATGTTGCTGTTGATCCGTGCGTTGGTGCAAGCCGCTTCTTCCCTCCCAATGCGCCTAAAAATAAATAAATAAATAAAATCGAACCACGGCGAAACGAAACACACATTGCTGTCCAGGTGTCCTTTCCTCCTCTGCTTCTCTCCCTCTCTCTCTCTGACAATCAGTTTGGGAAGGGGAGGGGAGGAAAAAAAATACTTATTGATGCTGGAGAGGAAAACAAAGGGGACGTCATTGGCTCCCTGGCTGAATTAAGCAGCTCACCCCACATTTGTTCACACCCATCATCAGCTTGCTTTTTAAGGCTCTGGTTTCCAAAATGAATGTATATCGCTGCTGGATTGCTGCAGTGAAAAAGAATGGAATTTTCTCCGTGTTTCCCATGCCTGCAAACACAGACACACACACATATATGGAAAACCTGCAAGGATTTTTTTAAAAGAGCAACCCACCACCATACTTTCTGTTGATGGTGTCAGGTCTCGGAAAGCCGTGGATTGTAAACCTTCTTGGTTTAGCGCCCAAGGCTGTTGGGAGAATATAAACAGCCGCCGGTTTTAAATTCACAAAGCCCACCCACCCCCCTTTCTCAAGGTCAGGGCGTCTTCCTGCTTTGCAATCGTCTTCCTCTTTGCTCAACATTGATTTTTCCACCCCGTGTTGAAAGAGTCCTGCCATCTGCTATTCCGTGATCCGGAGACTGCCAAAAGGAATGTATTCTTTTCTGTCCAGTCTGAAGGAAGGAAAGGAGAAAAATCACACGCCTCCCCAATGAGGACAATACCTCGTCAAGGTATTACCTAATTTTTTGGGCCTTCCTGCTGGTAATAAAGTCAAATTTCACAATGGCTTGTTTTTGCTGATGTACAAATTCAATCCTATATAGTTTATTTTATATATTAAATTTATATTCCCTCCCCCCCAATGGCTTAAAAAAATTATAGTTGCTGCTAAGTAATACGTTACAATTCCGGACATTTGGGGCTTATTCAATAAACCAGGATTAGGCAACGGCTTAATTTAGTGTCCCAAGCCAAGTGGAGATAAACAGGAAACTGTAGACTTGTAAACAAGGTTTGATGCTTGTGGTGGGAAAAAGTTCCCCCAAAAAGATGCTTTTACTTATTAATTGTTGATCTCACCGATTACGGGAAAATGGCTAAAAAAAGAAAGGTTTGCACTTTTGAACAAAATATAGTTAAGTCCTTGACTTACGACCACAATTGAGCCCAAAATGTCCATTGCTAAGCGAGGTGATTGTTACATCGAGATTTGCTGCATTTCATGACCTTTTCTGCCGCAGTTGTTAAGGGAATCATGCGGTCGTTAAGCAAATTTCCCCATTGACTTTGCTTGTCAACAGTGCAACCGTCCTAAGTACATGCCAGTTGCCAAGCATCTATTTGGATCACATGACCGCGGGGATTTGTTTTGTAAATGGGAAAACCGGTCCCTAACCCACTTTTTTTCACTGCCGTTGTAACTTCAAACGATCACTAAACAGACGGTTACAAGTCGAGGACTTCCTGTACATAACAGGGGAGTAAATTGGCCCCAAATTCTGTCCCTGGGAAGCCAGAGTGTTAGATACAAGTAGTCCTCGAAAGACGACCACGATTCAGCTCAAAAGTTCTGTGGTTAAGCGAGACATTTGTTCAGTGAGCTTTGCCCCATTTTGCGGCCTTCCTTGCCGCAGTTGCTAAGTGAATCACTGCAGTTGATAAGGTTAGTCACCTTATGGTGGTGAAGTGAATCTAGCTTTCCCCGTTGACTTTGCTTGTCAGGAGGTCGCAAAAGCGGACTGGATGATCTAGGGACACCGCAACGGTCGTTAAGTATGAAACCAGTGGCCAAGCATTTGAATTTTGATCACGTGGACGTTGCCAAGGTCGTAACTGTGGAAAAAAATGGTCGTATCACTTTTTTTCAGTGCCGTCGTAACTTTGAACGGTTACGAAACGAACTGTTGTAAGCCGGGGATCACGTGCGTTACAAGAACGTAACCGGAGCCCGACAGTGTGTGAATTCCAGCACTTCCCCAAGGCCACACACAATCTTATGTTCACTCGCAGGCTGCTGGCATCTAAATACACATTACCAGCCCCTTAATGGCCTTGCCTGGGGAGACCCAGAAAACCCTGGAAGCTAATGATTTAAATGCTGGGAATTAAGACTTGTCATATTACCGGGGCTGGGTTGTGTTAGCCTCCCCATGGAGGCGGGAAGGGGAATAGAGTCTGCCCAGGTGTGTAACGTGATAGCTGGGCACAAGAGGGGGGGGGGCACTTGGTTTTCAGCTGCTTGTTTAACCACATTCTTCCCCTGAATGACTTTAAGAGCTGTCGTCTTGTGGCTGCTTGCCCCACCGAGGATTATGACAAGTTGTTCTCGCCTTATGACCACAACTGAGCCCAACATTTATGTTGCTAAGTGAGAAATTGGTTCAGTGAGTTTTGCCCCATTTTACGACTTTTCTCGCCATTTTACGACTTTTCTTGCCATTTCTCGCCACGTGGATGACTCCAAGTGATTCCTGGTGAGTCTATATTTCATCTTCCAATCTCTAGACCCACGCCTTTGAAATTAAAAGCCGAGGGGAATTGAGGCCAAAGACATCTTGAAATCCCAATTTGGGGTGGGGGCAAAACCTGCGTTAATGTACCGGAGCCCCATAAGAATAGAATCGAGCTGGAAGGGACCTTGGAGGTCTTCTAGTCCAGCCCTCTGCTCAAGCAGGAGAAGGTATACCATTTCAGATAAGTGACTGCCTAGATTCTTCTTAAAAAACCTTCAGTGATGAAGCACCCATAACTTCTGGTGGCAAGCTGTTCCACTGGTTAATGGTCCTCACTACTATTGTAGGAAGTTTCTTCTTAATTCCAGCTCGCTTCTCTCTGGTTCATTTCAAGCCATCGTTTCTTGTCCTGCCTTCAGGTGGCTTTGGAGAATACTTTGATCCCCTGATCTTTGTGGCAGCCCCTCAAATACCAGACTACAGCTATCCTTGTCCCCTGCTAGTCCTTCTTTTCTTTAGACTGGCCAAACCCAAATCCTGCAGCCGTTCTTCATACGTTTTAGCCTCCAGGCCTTTGATCATCTTCGTTGCTCTTCTCCGAACTCTTGAAAAAAGGGAGCAGGAATCCTCCGGGAGGTTCAAAGGCTTGTGCTTTAATTCCAAAGTAGGAAACCAAGACAGGGAAAGGATGTTGTTGTTTGTTGTTGTTGTTGCCCTTGGGAAAAAAAAAAAAAGCAAGCAAAGCTGCATTCTCACATTACATACATCCGAACCACTGAGTTGAACTGAATGTTTAGTCTATTTGCCCGACACGGATCCTCTTTTTTTGCCTGATTGCATTCTCAAGACCGGCTCGGCAGCACAAGGCTGTGCGATTCGATCTGACCCGAAGGTCGTGTGAAGGGAGCCCGGGAGTTGCACGTGTTGCACGGTGGTGCAAGCGTGAATTGCACGTGTTGCACGGGTGGTGCAAACGGGGGATCGGGCTTTGCATTGCAGGGGAAGGATTGGGGCTGGGCAAAAGGCCGTGGGAGCGGAGTCAAAGGGAGCAGCCTCCAGGCAGCTCCGCCCCTCCTTGCAGGGAAATCGCTGGGGGAACGGAGAGCCTGCAAAGCCTCCAGCGGATGTGACAGCAGCCCTGCCCGCCGGCTGACTGGCTGGCTGGCTCTCGCCCCCCTCCCGTCTGGTCTGGGCTCCTCGGGTGTGGGCGGCGCTTAACCCCCGTGACCCTCCTCCCAGCCAATCCTCCGCCGCGGATTAAAAGAGCGGCGGGCGGGCCCACCAATCACCGCCTCTTCTCTCTCCTCTCTCTCTCTCTCTCTCTCTCTCTCTCTCTCTCTCTCTCTTCCACTTTCCCCGTCGCCAGAACTTCCTTTGTCAATCAAAGGCGGCGGAGGGGGAGGGCCTCTCCTCGCCATTCCCCCGCTGTAAGGGAAGGCGGCGCCCGCCAATGAGAAGCGGCCGAAGGACGGGACGTACGCCTCGCGCCGCCAATCCGAGGCCCTCCTGGGTTTAAGTCAAGGCAGGGCCGACCTCCTCCTTCTTTTTTTTTTTTTTTCCTCTCCTCCCCTTCCTCCCCCCCCACCCTCTCTCGCTTTTTTTTTTTTTTCCTTTCCACTCCTTCCTCCCACCCACCCTCCCTTCCTCCTCCTTACCTTACTTCTCTCTCTCTTTCCTCTCCCCCCCCCGATCCTTTCCCAATTGGTTTGTCCCACTCGGGCCCGGCGGCGGCGCTTGAGAGGAGTCTGCCGCGCTCGGTCGCTCTCTTACCGAGGACGGGCTCATTTCAGGGCGGCGCGGGGGGGGGAGGTGGGGAAGAGGGAGAGCACGCGCGGCGACGAGGAGGCGCGATTTAAAGAGACAGGCGAGCCCGGGTGGGGGGAGGGAAGGAAGCGGCGGCGGCGGCGGCGAAGAAGAAGAAGAGGAGGAGGAGGAGGAGGCGGCGGCCACAGCCCCGGCACACACCCCTCTCCTCGCCCGGCGCGGCTGCCAGGGCTTTCCCCTTCTCCCTCACCACAGCCGCCGCCTCCCCTGAGGCCTCCATGAGGTAGCAGCAGCGCGCGCGACCCGGCAGCGGCGGCGGCGGCGATTCTCCTCAGGAGATTCTCTCTCCTCCTTTTTCTTCTCTGAGGAGAACCTCTGAGGAGAATCGCCCGCCGATTCCTCCCCTCAAGCTTTGTGCGGCGCTGCCGCTGCCGTCGTCGTTCGTCGTCGCTTTGTTCGGAGCGGCGGCGGCGGCAGCGGCGGCAGGAGGAGCAGCGGCAGCAGCCGGGGGCGGGGTTGAGGCGAAGCGGCGGCGGCGGCGGCGGCGGCGAGGGAGGAAGCGGGCGGCCGCTCCCCGGCACTGCAGTCGGCCGCGCCGCCCTGAGGGAGCGCGCCCGTGAGGAGGAGGAGGAAGAGGAGGAGGAAGGAAAGAAAGAGGGGGAGGGGGATCGGCCCGCAGTGGCCCCCCCTCCCGGGGGAGGAGGAGGAGGAGGGAGGAGGAGGAGGAAGAAGAGAGACCCCCCCCCTCGCCTCAGCCGCCTCTTCTCCCCCCCTCCCCCACCCGCGAGACCCTCCCCCTCCCCCCGCCGCCTCAGCCGTAGCCGTAGCCGCATCGGCGGGGCGGGCGGGGGATTGATGTGGGGGCTTCGGAGATGAGTCCGCCGGCCGCCGGGTGCTGCCATGTGACCGGCTTCAAGGTGGAGAACTGGAAGCAGAACCTGCGGGTGATCTACCAGTGCTTCGTCTGGAGCGGCTCGGCCGAGAGCAGGAAGCGCAAGGTGAGAGACCTCCCGCCCCCCCCCCTCCCACACACACCCTTTTCCTCGCAACAGTGTTTCTAGTCCTCATGGGGAGGATGGAGGAGGAGGAGGAGGAGGAGGAGGTCCCGCGGGGAGATCGCGCCTCTTCTCCGCCCCCCACCCACCCACCTACCTACCTAGGTGCGTTTCTAGTCCTCAAGGTGGCATCTTCCTCCTGGCCTCTTCTTCTTCTTCCCCCCTCCCCACTAAAAGGGCCTGCCCCTCTCTTCTTCCCCCTTCCCCCCCACCAAGGAACAACCACCCAAGTGCGTTTCTAGTCCTCAAGGTGGCATCTTCCTCCTGGCCTCTTCTCCCCCCCTCCCCCCTTTAAAAGGGCCTGCCCCTCTCTTCTTCCCCCTCCCCCCCAAGGAACAACCACCCAAGTGCGTTTCTAGTCCTCAAGGTGGCATCTTCCTCCTGGCCTCCTCTTCTTCCCCCCTCCCCACTAAAAGGGCCTGCCCCTCTCCTCTTCCCCCTTCCCCCCCACCAAGGAACTACCACCCAAGTGCGTTTCTAGTCCTCATGGTTTTCAGGATGGGAGGAGGGGCGACCTCTCCTCTTTCCCCCCCCCCCCTCCCGCCCCCACGCGCGTTTCTAGTCCTCAAGGTGCATCTTCCCCCCCCCCCCCCCAGGAACAGCAACCCAAGCTTGTAGTCTTCATGGTTTTGGGGCAGGGAGGCAAAGAAAAGGAAGAGGAGGAAGGGGGGTGCTTCCTCGCCCCCTCCTCAAGGGAGGCTTCTCTTCTCTCCCCCCCCCACGTAGCCCAGGCGTGTTTCTAGTCCTCAGGGTGCATCTTCCTTTAACGCCCCCCCCTCTCCTAAAGGGACTGGTCCCACGGGGCGACCCTTCCTCCTTTTTCCCACAGCAGCAGCAGCAACGGCATGTTTCTAGTCCTCGTGGTTTTGGGGCAGGGAGGAGAAAAGGAGGCATCCTCCCCAAAGGAGCAGGTCCCGGGGGATGATGCCCCCTTCCCCGCAGCATCAGCAGACGCGTTTCTAGTCCTCCTGGTTTAGGGGAGGAGGAGGAAGAAGAGGGGATCGGCTTCCTCTTCCTCCTCCTCACCCCGTCCCTAAAGGGACCGGTCCCCTGCAGCAGCAGCACCCCAGGCGTGTTTCTAGTCCTCATGGTTTGGGACAAGGAGGAGAAAAGCGGGGCAGCAGCCTCCTCTTCCACCTCCTCCTCCTGCTGCGGGCGGACTTTCCCGGAATCGGGCGGCTGCACAGCCCGCCTGGAGGAGGAGGAGGAGGAGGGAAAATGGGAGGGCAGAGCCGGAGCTCCGGGGCCAAAGAGCGCGCCCGGCCTGCCCAGGTTGGCCTGGAGGGGGGAGGGGGTCTGCTCGGCCAAGGAGAGCTGGGCTTTCCTCTTCCCCCCTCCCCCCTTGCAAGGGGAAGGGGCTTTCGGCAACCTCCTCCCTCCCTCCCTCCCAATGTCCCGTGGGTGGGTAGGTGGGCGAGGAGCGCGCGGGCGGAGGAAGGGGCGCGGTCGGAGAGTGGGGGGGGGGGTCTCGCCGCTTCTTGGTCCCTTCTATGGGGAGCGGCCGCGGCTGGAGCTGCCTGTTTCCCCGGAGGAAGCCGGTCGGAGTTGCCCACCACACAATAGGTGGAAACGGCTCTCCTGCTGTTAGGCTAGCAGGGATGTTTCTGAAAGGGCCGGGCGTCCACGGTCAGCGTGGGTGGGTGGGTGGCGGGAAACATGATCCGTGGGTGTTGGAGGAAGTCAGAAGGGAAATGCAGAAGGGAGATCTGTTTCAGCAAGCACAGATTGCCCTCAAAAGATGCACCAGGAAGGAAGGACCATGTAACAACACAGCCTCTCCTAACGCAGGGATTCCTCCCCCTCCCCTCCTCTTTCATTCAATGGGTGGGCTGCAGAGTCGGCCTTCTCTATAACACATAACACAGGAAATACAACTAAAGTGTCCATATGGGAAAGGAGCATCCAGGATACAAAAGGCAGCTCCTGTTCTGGTTTTTGATTTAAAGGCCTTTTTTTTTTTTAAGGAGCCAAGCCAAGGTCAGAGTTGAAGGGGCAGGGCTGCAGCAATGAAAGGCTCCCGTGTGCCAAGTTAAAGAAATGTAGGGCAGGGTAGAATGTTAGAGGGGATTGTTGGTTGCACGTGGATGCCATTGGTAAGTAACATCAGGAAAATGGTTTGTAGGTGGTTGTGGATGCCCATGGGGCAAATATTTGTGGGGCAGGCATATCTCCAGATGTTGCCAAAATCATAGCATTGAGGCCTTGGTAGTTGCTCCCTGCTTAGGTTACCTTAGTTTCCATTAGTAATTAGCAGATAAATCTGCATATGGAGAAAAATAGGAGAGAAGGGTGGTAGAGCAGGGTTTCCATTTTTAAAAACTTTGAATTGCCTCCATTCTTCTTTAGAAAATACCCACCTTTTCTTGCAGATAGCAAATGCGTATTGTAAGCCTTTGTCCAGTTTTCTTTATGTGGTGCTTTTTAACTAGAGGTTTCAGTACATGCAAATCCTTTCTTCCAATCTGAAATGTCAAAGCCTTTCAGTAAAGTGTCTTTATGTGTAAACTGTTAAAACAGCTAGTTTCCCCCACTGTAGCATTTTAAATAATTGGGTAGTTTGACATTCACTATTCTGGCGTTGGGGATGAAAAAGTAAAACGTACAAGCATTTTCTTCTGTGATGGCTTGCAATCTAATATTGCTTTGTAGAAGGATGTTGTTGGATGTCTTGATATGAATTTTCTGGCCATGCTTTGTCAGAAAGATCTCCATTGCTTTTATCTGAATTGGTACATTGGTAAAGAGAGAAAAGAAAGCTGAAGATAGCACTCTACTCAGGCACTGAGAATTCCAGAGAGAGGAGATAATGTAGAAATTCGATAGAACAGCCGTTGTATGGAGTATTGATTTTATAAAATGCAGTAGGAAAAACTCTAAAACCAGTGCTGGCAAAGAAAAGCAAATGACTATGGCTTATCCAATGAATAAATGAAAAATGGTGTCATTTGATGTTCAGGATTAACCTCCCATTTTTATTTCTGGGTCTTGTGTCTTAAACATCCAACTAAACTGTAGGGGGCAGAAGGGGTCAATTTTTATTTCTGACTTGGTTGTCTACACTGCTTATTGCCTTACCTTTTTTGAAAGGCTGCTAACTGTATTGTGTTGCTTTTTTATTTCTATTGTTCTTCCCTCTTCCCCATGCAGTATGCCTGTCTTAGTTGTTAATCCATTGCTTCTTTATATTACGGAAAATGAAGGTTGCCTTTCACTTCAGTTTTTTTTGTTCACGCCAATGTTAGTGCAAGTCACTACATGACAACTGCAGTGTGCTTAGAATGGATAATAGCAATCTTTTTTTGACGAGTCAGAGAATCTATTTTGAGAATACATATATACCTCAGACTAGAATATTCAGAATATTTGCTTCTTATTTTGTCCTGTCTTGGTAATATTTAGTAAGCATTTACAAATTTAAATTGGCAGCCAATGCACTATGATAAAGATTTCATGATTTCACAGATTTTAAGAAATGTAAGGAGTTGACATCTGGAACAAATGCATTGCATGGTTATCTCTATGGTTTGTCTCTAAAAAGGCTTCTGATTGGTACTTCAGAAAATCAGTGCTTGATCCAAGGAGAAGATAATAACGCTTGGCCTGTTTTTCAAAAGAATTTTTTTCTCAGATGTTTCAATTAGAACAGCTAGTGTACTGCATATTCTTAGTGTAACATTTTAGTTTATTGACAATAATATTCCATCTAAGGATAATAATTATTTTGATAGGTTTGGAAGTCTGCTTCTGGTATGAATTGGGAATAGTTGTATATTCATGTAGGTTACTTCTACCACAACTGAGGCCGTAGTTAAAAATACAATCCAAATAAGCAACTATTTAAAATGCATAAATTTAAGTGGTTGCCCTCTATGAGACAGAATTGATTGCGTACTATTATTATAAGTTTGTCACATTGTTGTTGTCTTTAAAAAATTATATACACTGACCTTTTTAAGTAGTGGAAATAGCTGGTAATCTCAGGCAAATTCTAAACAAGCAATCAATTGTAACAGCCTTTTGTATTCCAGCGCGCTCTTCATGTAAAATATTCATTTTATTTTAGCTCTAGCTTCATTGCCATGTAGGGATGTCCAGATTAGTATCTAGAGCTGACACCCTAAATTTGGAACCCAAAGAGAGATAAAATTTATATGATTTCTTTGTACTTCAGCATAGGTTGGATTCTATTTGTCCTCATAAACTCCTTTTGCCTGACTAATCTATATATCTATATATCTATCTATATCTATATATCTATCTATATCTATATATATATCATATTTCCTGGATTTTTGGCATAATTTTTGGGATAGGTAGAAAAAAATTCAAAGTGCTGCTATATTGTTCTTTTCTTTTTTATATAATACTTATTCCAGAATTCAGTTAATAGCATATCTGTACTTTACCAGTGGTAGGTTGCTCCTCACATGGTGAATCAAGCAGAATTTGTTAACTGCTGCTTCACATTTACTGTTTTCATCATGTATATGAGAAAACTGTTATTAAATTCTATTGTTATTAAATTCTATTGATGTATTGGAAGGTACTGGTAATGTTAACCTGAGTACCATAGTGTTCATCATCAGGTATGAAAATACCATAGGATGACTGGATGAATTATGAACATGTTTAAAAGTTTAAGGAGACTTTAAACCATAGCAGAATTGTGAACTGAGGATTGTGTTATGTCTGTTCTTTACTGACAGCCTAGGATTTTAAATGACAATGTTTATTCTTTTATTTATATAATTTTGCCTCAGAATTGTTTAAAGAAGGTAGCAGCCATAGTGCAGGCAAATGAGTGGTTTCATTCATATGTATTCTAGACATTAGAATTAGAAGGGGTTTTTTTTACATTACAGAAACTATTAGAGCAATAGCTCATCTTTAACTTTGTTATGTTTACTTGTTCTTGCCCAAGATAATTCCTTTTTTTTTTTTGCATCAGTGCAGCTCTGTTCTTTCTATATGCACATCTTTGTTTTTTTTCTCATATACATTTCTAGCCCTCTGCTTAGTTTTGCAGCTATTTCTTTTCACTTGCTAATAAACGATTTTCACTGTTATGTATAATCAGATTAATTTGGTTAAAGGAGATAAGGGAACATTTTCATTCTTGTCATTTTTAATTCCTACTCATGGAAATGAAAGGACTGAGCCCAATTTGTCTTCTTGGTTTTCTTTGTGTGGCAGTTGAGAAAACGCATGTATTCCTTTTGTAACTCAACTGTGTGCTTTGTTGTAGGTAATAGGTTTGGGGCATAACTCTGAATCTGCCCGCATTGTTCAATTATAAAACATTTAACAACTGGAGGCAAAGATGGGAGTTACTCCACTTGTAAGAGAAAGTAAATAAGAAAAAGTTGTGTCTGTAGTAAAATGATAGCAGCCATTAGGTTATGAATTTACTGGAACGGAAGTGTGGCCTAAGAAGTTGTTAAGTATTAATACTTGTGTGATTAGAAAAGTAATACAAATGAAATTAATTAGTAACTGTACAAGCTACACTAAAAATTAACCTATTTGTCTATAGCAGTGACGGCTAACCTTTTCAGCACCACTTCAGAACCCAGAAGAGAGCAGCTGGCCAATGTGCATGTGTGTTGCGCACATGTGCGCTGGACAGCTGATCTTTGCACGAAGATCAGCTGGCTGGTGCTCATGCGTGTGATGGAACCCGGAAGAGAGGAGCTGGCCAGTGCGCATGCTCACCAGACCAGCTGACCGGTGCGCATACGCATGACAGAACCCGGAAGAGCAGCTAGCAATGGCGCGCGTGCCCACAGAGAGGGCTCTGCGTGCCGCCTCTGGCACACATGCCATAGATTTGCCATCACGGGCCTATAGCTTTCAGAATTTGTGTTTCTTTTTTTCTTGAATTGAGAGAGTAAGGTCTTTCAGTGACTATTTTTCTGTGAGGTAGTTATTTTGGGGGAATTCGTCTTTATTGTGATATTTGTATTGTGTTTTTATCTGGCTGTACACCGCCCCGAGTCCTTCGGGAGGGGGGCAGTATAGAAATAAAATTATCCTTATCCTTATCCTTATCCTTATCCTTATCCTTATCCTTATCCTTATCCTTATCCTTATCCTTATCCTTATCCTTATCCTTTATGTTCTCTGGGTTCTGAATGTTTCTATTAGATAGAGTTGATAGATACAGTCCATCAGATATAGTAGGTGTAGGATGAGGATAAAGGCAACCTCCTATTTGACAGACTATTATTTGGTGAGATACCTGACCATTGTGAAAGAAGGAAAAAAATTTCCCCACCTAGCATGTGAAGGATATGATCTGCATTAAATGGTGTACTATCACTGTTTAGGACATTAGATACACCCATAGCATAATTGTTATTTATATTGGGGTTTTTTTTTTGGAGATGTAAGACATGAGTATTGATGTCTTCCACAGTGTCTTCTTTTAAAGTAGGAGAGAGCATTCATACATCTAACTTATTTGAAACATTTTGTTGAGCAGATTGCTTTAATGTACAAGATTCCTATTTGAGTCTTGATCATCTGTTCCATGTCTTGTTTACTTGTAATGTGCTTTTAAATATCTGTATATAAATGATGGTTTTCTTCACTTGCCTACATGTTCAACTCTGCAATTAAGAGTACGTCTTTGTGGGACTTTTGCATACCAGGGAGACTGACATCTTTGTATCTTGTTTATTAATATTTTTTCCCCTGGATCATTATTCCTGTTCAAAGGAATTGATTGTTTATTTGTAGTAATGTTATGGAAGTTGCTATGGACCAGATGTCATAATCCCCAGTTTTCATCTTTCCTTAAAAGTTTCTGCTCTATACAAAATTCAAGATGAAAGACAAGTATGTTACCACTATTCCCACAATGTAATTGAGCGAAAACCAGTCCTTTTCTGCTTTTTTGCTTTTTCATCCAACGAATGGGCATTGGTTGACTAAACAATTACTTAAATAACTTCCTGATTAGCTCTTAAATTGATTTTAATTGTTTCCAATCAGAGAAAGCATTATACAATATCACATAACAGCAACTAAGAAGTAAAGTTGGATATTCTTTAATTTAAAACATGTATTTACCAACTCTGTAAACATTTAAAATTATTCTGTCGGAGTAGATAAAGTTCATTCTTACCTGAAAACTGACAATAGACTTTGTTGTTATCTTGAATTGGGAGATTTATGCATTTTAACTGTTCTGTAACTTCTAGAATAAGTGTAGTTAATCTCAAACTTCCCAAAACTGAACCCTGCTCATAAATATAATGTGGCTCAACCCATGGACAGTACTCAACCTCCCCAAAATATTAAAAATAATGCTTAGCCACCCAACAGGAGGTCCATTCCTGCTTTAAAACTTTTTCCTGAACCCAGCAAACCACTTGGAACCCAAAAACACAAACAAGGTAACAAATTCAAGGTATGGGGGCTAGTTAATGCTGGCAGAATGGTCCTATTTGATGTTCTACTTCCTCTGACACATTTTTCTGTAGTCAGCTTAAGAAAAAAGTAATTTTCAAAGAGGTACTTTTGTATCCTATTCTCACACTTTAGTGCTATCTTTCTCCTGTAGGCTTGATGCATTGGGATCTGGGCTGGCAGGGGTGAAATTTATGTGCTCCAGAACTACTGTTACATGTTACTGACTTCATTCTGAAAATATAGAAATTGGCCATCCTTAGATGCATAACAGTCTGAGTGGATGTGCCTAAAATAGTACTACCTCAGGTTTTTTTCCCCTTTGTGTTGCTAATGAACGCAAAGTATTGCAGCTGGTTTCCTAAATGCCCATTTACATTAGAAATTTTTAAAGTTTTGTCAGAGGACATACAGTAGTTATCAAAGTCACAGCTCTAGAGAGTTTGAGGAGGCTAAATATAAATCCTTAAGAATAAGCTTTAGAATTACTACTTCACGTTTCATTACAGTTTGTTACATCATTTGTAGTTATATGAACATATTGTAGAGCTGACAGACTTGTAGCAATTGTTTACACCCTATGTACAGAGAAGCTCTATGTAGTATAGCTAAGTCCAGTTGTGTTTGTGTGTGTGTGTCCATTGTAGTAAAAGTTCAAACTGGTAACCAATGGCTCTTTTTAATTCCTTCTTTCACACGAATTATAATATTTAGTAATGTTAAAAAGAAGACAGAATTTGAACTAATGCCGCTATAATGCTAAGTACAGTATAACATATTTAATCTTCATTATGTCAATTGCAATGGTTGGATCTTATTTCCTGTAGCATATATCTCTTATCCAGAGATAACAACCTGATAGATCAACATCACTCATCCATACCATATATCATGACTGTGCTGCTATATTATTGAAAAGCAGTTCCTTAATGCATGAACCTAATCGTTTGTAGGGTTACATGTTGTCCAAGTCTGTAATAAAACAACGAGTGGAAGCTTACCTCACGGAGTTTTAAGAACTGAGATTTTGGATTTATTGCCGTTTCCTTTTTGTGTTTTTAAAGTTAGTTTTATAGGTTGTCAGAATGGGATAATTCAAGTAATTGAGGGCAGCATGATGCAGTAGAAAGCCTCCAATAAGCCTTAATCCAATGTAAATGCATGCTTCCTTTTTTTTTTTTTAAAAAAAAATAAATTTCTAATATGAAGTAACCTTTTTTCTTTTTTTCTTTTGCTCTTTTGGGCTGCCCAAGTAAATCATTTCATATCAGATCTGCATTCCAGTTATCATTTTCACTAGTAGCACTGCACTGACTTTGATGTGGGCTAATTAAATTTACATTTCCTGCAGAGAGTTTGCAGTGTTTAAATGAATCAGAGTTGAAGAGTTTGCTTGCTTGCTTGAAAAACATGCAGTAAATTTCTAAAGGTTTGATCTACATTTCATTTAAGTGATAGAATGCAACCTGAAGTAATAGGCAGGCTCCTAAAAGCATAGCTTTCTGTTCCACCCCTCCCCAAATCCTAGGAAAAGTACTATTTTCCTGCAGTGTGATCTTATCTTGTAAATAACATTTTAGCAATATGGGCAGCATTAAGTGAACATCCCGCTCAGTGGTTAGGTAAGTAAGGCTGCTTACTTTGTCTGCTGCGTTACTAATCAAGTCATGTGTATGTGAAGATGCTATTGGTACATTCCTTAATAGTGTTAGGGTTGGGGTTAATAGAATATTTTAAAACACTGTCATGACTTGCTGACACAGAGAAATGATGAAGTCATCAATTTTTATAATCTGTTTTAGAACATACCATATTGCAAGTCATCGTCTCCCCATATGAAAATTGGCTGCTGCAGTGATGCATTGCAGGATAAAGTCAGCCTACAATATGTGTATATTAAACATGGTTCTGAAAGTAGCAGGACCTGCAGCCCGAACTCTTTTTCTGCCTCGTGGTTTGCAGAGCATATCCTTTCAAAAACAACAGGCAGGCAAGGCAGCCTTTTCAGCCTTATTTAAATCTGCAGCCATGTTAGTACATCATGCCCAGCCTAACGTGTCTTAGCTGGGGTTCCTCCTGCAATTGGGTGTGGCTAATGGGTCATTTTTTTCACCATTGAGAAAAAAATTGGGAAGTGTAATGTAACCTCCTATTATAGATAGAGGTAGTCCTCGACTTACAACCACAATTGAGCCCAACATTTCTGTTGCTAAGCAAGACAGCTGTGAAGTGATTCTCTCTCCCCCCCCCCCCATTTTACGGCCTTTCTTGCCACAGTTGTTAAGTGAATCACCACAGTTGTTAAGTTAGTATAACATGGTTGTTAAGTGAATCTGGCTTCCCCATTGTCTTTGCTCGTCAGAAGGTCACAAAAGATCACGTGACCCCAGGACACTGCGACCGTCATAAATACGAGTCAGTTGCCAAGTGTCTGAATTTGGATCACGGCACCATGGGAATGCTGTAACAGTTGTAAGTGTGAACCATGACCGTAAGTCACTTTTTTCAGTGCCGTTGTAACTTCGAACGGTCACTAATTGAACTGTTGTAAGTTGAGGCTTTATCTGTATTGCTTGATTCTCTGGGGCAAATCTGGTATGTATGTGATAATGAAAGTGAGTATATAAAACAAAAGTGTCTTCACTTTCCTCCCCAAATTCTTTGTCCAAATTTTAGTTGATAAAATATTTTATAAGTGCTAGGAATTGTGAACTCTGGCTTTTTTTTTTTTTTTTTGTATCATTGTTGCTTTTATAATACACAATGTTGTATTTCTACTATAGCTTACTGCAGTAGAACTGAAATTCAGTATGAATCAAAACGCTTTTAAGATAATCTTGAATCTTGGCAAATAAAGCAGATTTTCAGATAAGTGCCTAGGCTCATCTTATTTCTCATTTCTGTTTTGCATAGAACAAAGATGTTGATATAATTTCTTGTTAAGTGAACTGCTGAATTCATATGCATCTACAGCTCCCTACCCCTAGTTTATGTGATCATAATTTAAGGCTTCCCAGTAGAATGATGTAGCACCCTTTTCTCCAAATAGGTATCCTCCTGATAAATTGAGAATATAACTCTCAGAATTTTGTGCCTAGAAATTCTGGAACTTGTGGTTCTAACTTACCTTGTGGACACCAAGTTGTGGTAGTGATATTTGAGACAGTGACTGATTTCTTATTATAGTAAGACAACTAATGATGGTACTGTACATAGACGCCTCCAAAGCAGCCTTCATAAGTATATTCCTTCATCTGAGTGGGTTAAACCACTGAACAGTGTTGGTATTTACTAAGAGGAATGTTCTCAATTTAGTGCTGCACTGCAGGCTAAAAACATTTCCTATAAAACCATAGTTTTGTGAGAAGAGGCACTGCTAAATTTCAGAAATGGAAACTGTTCTACATTTTAAAACTCCTAGGTAACATTTTATAAGAACTTATCACAAACATTTATCTAATTATCTTTTTGTATAAAATTGCGACTTAATAACAATATTAGGATGGTAAAGTCCTGATATTTTCAATAAGCTTTTTAATTTACTGTGGCTTATATGCTGCTCCAGTCCAGAGGGACTCCGAGTGGCTTACATTCCTTTCTTTCGGTAAGAAGATTAAAACAACAAAACAATATCACAAAAAAGAAACACAACTTACAATAGCAAGTACAATTACAAATAAAACTCTGGCAGCTGATGAATAGTAAATGCCAAATCCCTCTCTCAGGGTTTTTCTTTAAAGGCCAAGTTTTTATCGGCTTCCTAGTTTGGTGTAGTGGTTAAGGCATCAGTTTAGGAACTGGAAGAGTGGGAATTCTAGTCCTGTCTTAGGCGCATATCCAGCTGGGCCAAACTGATCTTGGGCCAGTCACTTTCTCTCGCGCTTTCTGAGAATTGGACATAATTGAAAGGAAGAAGGAAAAAAAGCAATAGGATGGAAACTAATCTGATTTGAAGGTAAATTATTCCATAGAAGAAGAGTTGCAGCTAATACCCTGTTCCCCCCCAAAATAAGACATCCCCTGATAATAAGCCCAATGAGGCTTTTGAGCGCATCACAATAAGGCCAAGTGCTTATTTCAGGGTTCAAAAAAATATTAGACAGGGTCTTATTTTCGGGGAATACCGTTTATTATAGTTGTGCCAATTTTTCTTTCACGTTATGTTCTCTGATCCTTGTTCCCACCTATTGGGAATCTCTGCATCTGGAATTTTAGGGGGCATTGATGTCTAAGACACTGTTTATGATCTTCAAGCTGTTATCCCTACTTCATCCGTCTATATGTGTGGTTGTGCATGCCTATGGCTGCGTTAAGTTAAAAGGAAGTTTTACTTTCCCTTATATTTTTTTAAAAAAGTTTTGTACAGTACTTTCTACTTTTGCTTGAAGCGCCTGAAAAAGGGAGTGGGAGTTGTTTTTCTTTGGGCCACATAAGTCAAAGCTAGAATGTGATACTGCAGATTTTTTTTCTTTATCATCATCATCATCATCATCATCATCCTCAGTTTATTAGTAAATAAATGCTCAGTATATGAGTTGCCTTATCTCTCTCACAAACCAGCATTAAGAGGAAGGCTGCCATTGCGTTGTCCCCCTTCCCCCCCAAAAAAATAAATGGTGGCACTGGAAGCAGAAGGACTACAAAATAGCTATGTCACAGCAGAAAGTCAGGATAAAAAAGGCTGTATGGCAGTCGAGGGACAGCCCTTCTCCCTACCTAAACATACCAAGTTCTTGACCCAACATTTTTCGAGTGGAATTGAATTCACAATCCCGTCTGGTTTTGTTTTAGTATTAAAAAATAGAAATAATATCTAAGCTTAGCGTTCGAATTAAAGCCCGGTTGTAGATTGGAAAAATGATGCAATGTTTGCTGCTTTTAATAAACATCTTGTTTATATTTTAGGCAAAGTCGTGCATCTGTCATATGTGCGGTGCCCATCTGAACAGACTTCATTCTTGCCTGTACTGTGTCTTCTTTGGCTGTTTTACAAAGAAACATATTCACGAGCACGCAAAGGCAAAGCGACACAACTTAGGTAAGTAATTATCCTGGATTCTTGCATTAAAATTATTTGTTTATGAAGGCATGAGCTTTACAATATGGAAAATTCTGCAGGTAGATCGAATAAATTCAGACAGGTTGTTTCTTCTGGCTAAGGGGAATATTCCATATAATCCACGCAGGAGGGTTTTTAAAGAAAAAATTAATATCGAAGTTACCCTGTAATTATGGCCATGATTAATTGAAGCTAAATATGTATAAATAACCAAAGAGCAGGCTAATGGAAATAAAAGTTACATAGTTTCTCATTTTTATATTCTCTACTGTTATAAAATCTGAAATTTCAGAAAATGTTGCAATTCCTGGGGATTCATCATTTTAACAGAAAATAGGGAAACGAAACACAACTCTTGATTTGAATGGGATTTCCATATTTATTAAATGATGCAATTTTTTTTGTCTGAAGTCAAGTGGCCTGTAGCATATAGAAACCTTAGCTAGTTTCAGATTTTTTAACGTCCAAAATTTCATTTATTTGTAAAGATATGCATTTTTTATCGAGTTCACTTCAGAGCTTTCCCTCAAGGTTTTCTTTAACCCATCTATGATTTACATATTTTATAATTGCTGTATTTTGACTGAAATAGACATTTAGCTGTAGAACCTCCTTGTAGGTTTCTTTTTACTGTTGTGTATTTACTTTGTTAGCCTCATCTTCCTGGATTGGCAGATGCTCAGCCTGATAGGATTCAGCCAACAGTATGTCATCTTCTTATCCATGTCTATGTAAATGCCCTACTGTTTAAACAATTTTATATAATTCCTTTTATTTTTGATACCAATCTGGAAACTCTTAGAAGCCAAGAAGCCTGAATTGTTCATCCTTAGGTTCAAATACTTGCATTCTGTATTGAAGAGTAAACCCAGTAATGTTTGCAGTGGAAGCCACCATATCTACTTACTGTGATGTGGCTGTTGCTGTTACCACCACCGCTGCTCTTTGGCTCCAGTCAGTTACAGGTAGTCCTTGACTTACAACAGTCCGTTTAGTGACTGTCCAAAATTACAATCGCACTGTAAATTTTTTCACATGACCTTTGCAGCTTCTCTGTGGTCACGTGATGAAAATTCAGACAATTGGCAACTGATTTTATATTTATGACGGTTGCAGTATCCCAGGGTCATGTGATCCCCTTCTGACAAGCAAAGTCAATGAGGAAGCCAGATTCACTTAACAACAATGTTACTAATTTAACAACCGCAGCGATTCACTTAATCACCATGGTGGCAAGTTAGGTTGTAAAATGAGACAGAATTCACTTAATAAAGTCTCACTTAGCCATAGAAATGTTGGGCTCTGTCGTGGTCATAAGTTGAGGACTACCTGTACACTCTGACAGCAGTGGTTGCAGGACGTCAGGACCCAAATACAAAATCACTATTGCTCAGCTCTGCTTCCAGTTCATTCTCAACTGGGCACATACCAGAATGAACGAAATTTCTTCTTTGAAGTTCTTAGTGACTCTGCTTAGCTAACAGCAGTCTCCATGGAGACAAAGAGAAATTCAAACTCCAGAGACCCAAATGCACATCATTAGCAAAAGCAGTTATATGTATATTTGCAAAATGAAGTATTTACACGTTTTGCACCCAGAGGTCCAAGAAGGAAGGAGTGAACATTTGAGGGATTTGCCACCTTGTTTTAAAGGGCTTGTCACTGACAACCTTCTTTCATAGATCATAAGCATTGGGCTCACGTTTTTATATTCAGAATTGTGTTCTTTCTTTTTCCACATGGTTAGTTTGGCTGGTATTGAACCTTGCAGTAAATACTCTACATCTCCTGATCTCTGTGGTAGCTGGAGATGAACTTTGGTTAAAGGCTCAGTTTTTCTGGCTGTGGTAGCCCTTGCTCCATTATCTCTTGAATTAAGGAAGATATTATTTATGGTGCAATTCTCAAGGCAATGTCAAAAACAAGTTTGTCTTCTTCAGCGGTTTACCTAGCCAAAAAGGAGAAGAAAATTGAGCTCCTAAACTGTTATCACACCTTTATTGCTCTTTTGGAAAAGCAGGCCAGGTAGTTTCCATATATTTCAGCAGGCCATAAACTTGCCAATAGTAAGAATCTTGAACCCTGAAGGAACTTTACCCCTATTTCAGACATTAGCATCTCTTACAATCTCGTAACCATCTGGTAGCAAATGAACCGAAGTCAAAATCACTTTACCTGTTTTGAACAGGTGCAAAGGCAAGGATGGTAAATTTGGATGTGGGAAATTAAGATTCCAGTCTCTACCCAAGTGGGACAGTTGTGAAATAGCTACAATTTCTTAACCGTTTATTCAGCGCCGTCATAACTGAATAATCACTGAACGAATTGTTGTTAAGTGCACGCCACCTGTAGGCATACTAGTGCAGGAATCCACCATTATTTTCTCTGTTAAAAAACCCCTCAATTTGTTTAATATATTAGCTACGTATATATACGTATAATATATATACGTAGATAACTCAGTCTTGCAAAATCTGTCTCAAAATAGACTTTTTAGAATCTGCATTCCAGCATCCAGATGATTTTAGAGTGTAAACTGTAAATCTTTCTGGTTAAGGAACTGAGTTTTGGGTATTCTCATTTCTGGCAAATAGAAGGCTGGATAAGTGAGCCCAAATTGGAATGGAAAGAGCATAAGCAGACTCCTCAGTGATGGATCTGTTATGTGTAGGCTACCATAAGAAGCCATCTCAATGATGGCTTCCAGGATGTGAATTAATAAAATAGTTTAATCACTGCTAAAACATCCCTTTTGATGCAAATTAGGTTGATTATCCTAGATGATTTGTATAAGGCCTTTATACAAATATAAAGACATAAAAGTACATAAATACAAAAAGGAAAACTTGTCAGTGAACAGGAATTATGTGATTTGATGGTGGATGTGTAATAAGAACCTGCTATTCTGCCTTTTTCATATTTTTATCAAAATCTTCATGAAGATTTTTTTTTTGCACTCGATTTTCAAATGTCAGTTACACCATTTTTATACAAGAGAGTTTTGGGATAACTGACACTGCTGTTTTTTGTTTATTTACTTTTAAATATTATTGCAAAATTACTTTGATTTGTAGCCAAATTGCAGAGTAGAACATACTTTAAGATCTATAAGAAATTGTCCATTTTTAACAACACTGAAGCTTTATTTTAGGGTATAACATTCAGATAATCATATTGTAAGGCTCTTGACATTCATCCACCCATTATATTGCTATAGCAACAGTTAACGTGGATGGGTTATATAAGCAAGAATTGCATTCTATGCTATAGTTAAAACTGATGTTTTTCATTTTAAAAATTATTCCCAACTTCTCGTTATATGAAGAGAAAGGAATGTATGTGTATGAAATTAAGATAAACAAACCTTCTCATTCATCTTTTATGTTATTGAACAGCTTTACCTGTTAACTCTAGTGTGCATAAGTTATTTTGTAAGCAAAAGCAATTCCAACTTGGTACACACAAAGATTGTATTTTTTTAAAAAAAAAATCAGTCTGCTTTAAAGCTAAACCTAGTATTGAAGCCCAGTTATTGGGTGAACTGCCTTTTCAAATAACAAGTCTTCACAAATCCATTTTAAGATGCTATGGGACATGGGTGTCCCTGACCCTCTTCCAAATCCATTAGTAAATCTGCCAATTAATGATGGGAACTACTTTTATAAATATCCCCTTATCTAATATTTGGATTTCCAGTTTAATGAAGCTAATTATTTCAATTTCAGCAATGGAATAGAACATTTATTTGTAAATTGTGATAGAACAGTATTAAGCAGAAATTTAACCTAAGAGTTTTGAAATCTTTGTTCTTAGTTTGATATGATTTAGTAGAGCCATCAGACTTCGTTAAATTAGAATATGGAAATTAGTTTGATATGACTTAGTAGAGCCATCAGACTTAGTTAAATTAGAATATGGAAATGTTACAAGATCAGAGTTGTATGTCTTAATTAATCTAATCTTCTAATCACATGTAACTCAATAGTTAAACAAGGAAAATAGATATATCCTCATTTTAAAGAGGTTTTTTAATCTTATTTTAAAATTTAGTAACCTTTAGAAGGCTTTTCCTAGTGAAAATAGATTTCAGTTTTCTTTGTATTAAAAGATACATAGCTCATTGTCAAATTGGAGGTCCATTGATTATAAGAATACATAGGCAACATGTTTTGAAGCTTATAACTAGCCTTGATCTATACCTAAAATTGTATGGCTTTGTAGAACTAGCATGTGTACCATTCAGGGCTATCAGATAATTCTTGATTTAAAATTCGCTTTTAGAAATTTGAGATTTAGCTCTCATATTGCTTAGAAACAGTACAATCCACAATTTATATCTCTCCTTAACACGATGGAATTTTTTGAGGCTTGCAGAAAAGGTATGTCCAAGCACAAAATAATTCTATATAGAAGTTTCTTTGCTTACTCTTACTCTCTGCAGGCTGATGAACATAGAACAATGACATAGAATCGATTTTCACAGGGAATGTGAAGCTGTGCCTCGGCTGCTGAGAAATATTTTCATATCATTGATTGTGTCGGAGATTCATACCTTGGAATCTGTGATAATTTAATCAGGAAGATTTTTAAATGTTTCTGCTTGTCTGAGGCTTGGCAATAGACATATAAAAGTCAACATTTGTCATGTGATAGTAGTCCAAGTTGCTAATAAGGAGAGATTAATTATAGACAATTCTTTATTTTCTTAATTTTTTAAAAAAATGTTTCTTTTTCTCCATCCCTTCTTCCGCAGCCATAGACCTTTTGTATGGGGGTATATACTGCTTTATGTGTCAAGATTACATATATGACAAAGATATGGAACAAATTGCCAAAGAAGAACAGCGGAAAGCTTGGAAACTACAAGGTTTGGTTTTCTTTAAGTATCTGCTTGAAAGAAGTTTTCATTTCAAGTTGTACCTAGCCCTTTTATTCTTGTAAAAGAAAAATAAGAAAACTTAAAACAGAAGTTTTGGGGGAGAGAGAGATGTAGAGATTATTTCTCTTCAGTAGTTAAACTGAACACATCACAAAAGCATAGCCAAACTAAATTTAGGAAGAATATTTCAGTAAAATACTTTTTTCCCTTGTGATTGTGCAGAGTTAACGATAAAGCAGAGTATTCAGATCTTTTTGGAACATAGTAGACAAAAATTTATATTCTTCATACAAAATGCCACGCTTTCCCTAGGCAGTTACTGTGCCAGCTTAACAAAAATGTCACTTTGTTTGCACATACAGTATGTATATATGTAGATATTAACACACAAATATATGTACACACATTTGTTTTATTATTCAGTTTTCTTTCCCTAATTCTTTTCTTTTTTAGCCTTCACCCCAACAATGATTTCTCACTACCAGTGTACAATGACAGGTAAGAAGTGTGAGCTGGCGACATGTTTCACTAGCAAGCGTCCCTTTACTGATCACCCGCCATTTTTCAGCAAGAGACAGAATTTGCAGTGTTTTCCTATTGTAAAGAATGTATTTCGTGATCCAGGAAATAATACATTCTGCTGGACCTTCCTGTAGCTGAGTTGTTGCTCCAAAATATTCCCCCTTCACAGCAATTAAAGATTTAAAAAAGATATATATCCTGTCTATCTAGAAGGAATTGCACCATTTTTAGGTGGCTGTTAAAAATAGACATGCACGTTGCCATTGCATTGTTCATCATTCTCAACTGGCATTTTAAATCTTATTTTTAAAGTAGCTCAATCGAAGGAAGAGAGGGAGGGATAGTGGATAATTCTAACATATTTTCTTGGAACAAGAAAATAATGTCACAAAATACTTGGCAAAGTATCGTTAAACTTCCTCTACATGACAGTCAAGTAACCCCTTATCAATGCCAAGTTGTGCTTATTATTTCAGAAGCAAAACAGCTCTTTTGTTGAAAATTGGCAGTGATACCTCCAATACTTGAGAGCGAACCCTCAATTTGCTGTATATGTTTCTCTAGTAAAACAAGGCATTTTACAGGAAGCCTTTTCAACTTGCAGCCCTTTTGATGGCTGGGAGGGCTGTTTTAACTGTTAGAGGTGACATATATCTAAAAAGTTAAATGAAACCTTTTTCTTCCTCATTAAAATAAATAGTTGATAATTATGTAAGTCTTTGTCCTGTAAATATTTGTCCATGTATTTAACGATGTGTCTTTATTGTTTGCTCCTTACTTACAGAATCTTGTTTCTGCCATTAGCACTAATCCAAACAAATATGTATGCAAATTCATCTTGATATGCCATGTCTAATACACGCTTACTGTGCAGAGTGGATATAATTCTCGAGATCTTCTTTAATCCACCCCTCTGGTTGATTTGTGCTAAGTCCTTCCCTTCGTGCCAGTTTTTTCTACATTCTAGTTCTATAAGATTTCAAAAAGTTAACGTACTGGTCCTTTGAAAGAGCTGATGGGTTTCTTGTGAAAGCTCAATTTTTGAAAAGCTTTGCTGAAGTCCCTAGCTGAGACTTTTTATCTGTCGTGGTAACAGTGCCTCATTCATCTTTGCAAATGAAGACTTCATATTGTATTTGTTTATAGTTATTCCATCCAATGTTTCATGGAAATCTACTTTAGCTTTATTTCCTGTAAGGTATATTTTCCTTTTGGTGGTTAGAATATTATCTTAGTAGTAATAGAAAAGCACAGGAAATTCTTGTTATTTGAGGCGAAGAATAATCCCTCCTCTTTTTTGGGGTGTGGGTGAGATTGTAGAATATTTTATCATTTATTTATAAGATAATGTATCTCTAATTTGCATAGTCATATATACAATTGCATTGTTGGTGTATCAAATTGAAAATTTAAATGCCCAACAGGTATCATTTTATTAATCTGTTTTACTAACATCTCTCATTATAATAATTAGACTCAGAAAGCCACCAAGATGACCTATTGCTCCCCTTTCTTCAAATAGGTATCTCTTCGAAGCAAATTCGTATCCAGAGTGTGCATGCCACACACATACCTGCATGCATGTAGATATACACACATATTCTCATAGACAGATAACAATCATCTGTTTTTCAGCAATATGTTGTTAACTAAAACTTACAATCAGGATCCAAAGAGCTGCTTATACTCAGTGGCTACGTACAGTAATTGCCCAGTAGAATAGCTACCTTTCCTTTCATATTCTCCTTTGAAGCTGTTCACTCTTAAAAAGAGACTTGCCAGACTCAGGAGCTATTCTTTCAGGCAGATAAGCTTCAGCAGCCTTACAGAATTAATTGCAAAGTTTCTCGGCTCTCAGCCTACATAATTTATGGTCCAGATTGCAGAGACAGACTGAGGGGGATACTAGTTTTTACATACTAAGGAAACGGTTTGAAATATCACCCACCTTGTATTGGTTCTATACATCAGCTTTTCACAATAGCACATAGCTGCCTAATGAATTGGATTATTTATTTTTGCTGTTGTCATCATATTTTTAAAACATCTCTACACAAAGGTCATGCTTCAGGGGTGGTTTCGCTGACAGCATAGCTGTCTTAACTCAAATGAACAACCTATATGAAGGGCAACCTGCTACTGTGTTTTTAATTTAAAAGTATTTTGATCCACTGCTAGGAATAAGAAAAGGAGAGGAAACTGTTGCTTTAAACATGGTTAAATTGCCACAAGCAATAAGTCTTGTATGTTTTTAACACACATTTGTGAGAACATATTTAGAAGCTCAGAACTGTAGAGGAAATATATAAGGAAAACTATTTAATGAATGGTGCAGTTTGCATTCCAAAGTACCCTTATAGCTACAAGCAGTCTTCTGAAATACAGTCCTATATTTCTTTTCATTATCCAGGTATTGGAGAGAAGTATTCAACTTGGGAGCCAACCAAACGAGAGTTAGAGCTGCTTCGACATAACCCCAAGCGACGAAAAATAACCACAAACTGTACCATAGGTAAGGGAGAGAATTGCATTCCTCACTAAATTCTACAATCATCTGCAGAATTACAGGTAGTCCTCGCTTACCAACTATTCGTTCAGTGACCGTGCTGCTAAAAAAAATAACTTTACAGACCACGTATGACCTTTGCAGCGTCCCTCAAGTCACGCGATTGCCATTACAATACAATGCGCCTTGGTCTGTGTCTGATGTGTTTCTTCCTTTCTTTTGCCCTTTGCAGAGCAAGAAAGAGTTGAAAGAAAGGGATTACAAGAGAGTAAGCTGTTTGCTCTTCTGTTCATCAAAAGCAATGTGATCATACTGGCGGCCCAGGGTTGAGAGCCACGGGTATACTATACAAGCTTGCAGTACTCTCTTGAAACCGCTTTCTCTCCAATCTCTCCACTCTACAGAGGGGCGGGGAAGCAAGAGGTTCTCTCTCTTGTGGCGCATTGCATTGCATCGCTTTTGATGTATACAAGAGAGTAAACAGGCCCAGACACAACAGCTTTCTAAAGCAAGGGGGAACGGTTAGGAGGCAAACACAGGCCCAAGGTATGAAACTGAGTAGTCCTATCTCTTTCCTGCCAGAAACCCTAGTCCTCACCATGGTATTTGCAACTTAGTGGCAGAACCGCTAGTCCCAATTAGGGTCATTAAGCAAGAATTAATATTCATGCTTTATTAGTCTTTTATGTTTTGATTTCCCATGTATTGCACTTTGACTTCCCTATATCAAAATATTGATATAGTCAATCTCCTTATGAAGTCTTCAAAGTTGGGGGCTTGGATATTGTTAATACTTTGAAGGGACCCAATTTTGTCTTTTTTACTTATCCCTTTGGTGATACTTACCTATTTGTCTTCTTTTCTCTCTCCTATTTTATGATCCTCTTCTACTCTTTCCAAATGATTTATCTTTTGTTCTTTCATCTTTTATTTGGTCTGACATGTTTTTGTTGCTCAGATGCTTTGTTGTTACTTTATCAATGTATTCTTTCCCAAAGAAAAAACTGAAAAAAGGGCAAAGTCCTTCCTTCCTTCCTTCCTTCCTTCCTTCCTTCCTTCCTTCCTTCCTTCCTTCCTTCCTTCCTTCCTCCCTCCCTCCCTCCCTCCCTCCCTCCCTCCCCTTCCCTCCCTTATATTTCATCCAATTTCTTTCTTGTGTTGCTGTTCCTATTTTTCTGCATAAATCCCTTGTGGGCAGGGTGGGTCTTAACTCTTCTTGGGTGTAACTGTTGTTGGCGTTATACGCTTTCAAACTACAGTAAGTAAGGTATACATTCCATTTTTTTCTCATGTTTTTGCAACTTTTGGAATCCAAATACCGTAAAAGCACTACAGCCTTGGAGTTGGGTAGACCTCGGTTTTGAAGACAAATGTTAAACTCAAGGTCTTGGGAAAGTGGCTTATGAAGCCATGTCTGTATGCTGAAAATGATGAAAACTTGGTGGAAGTAATTCATTTCACATGCCACTAGGAAACTTAGGACAGAGTTTTCCACAGAATGTTCCACTATTGTAAAGAAAGTCCAGCTATGTGTCAAGTCAATAGCACTGGACAAGATTGCATTTTGATGAATTGAAAGTCTGAGTAGGAACACTGAACAATGGAACCACTTTGCTTGCTTGTTCTGCTGGCTGTTTTGACTTTCGTTGAAGGGTTTCTAGCTTTCCTTAAAATAGAAATCCCTACACTCAGGAAGGTGTGCTGAGGTGAGGAATCCAGAATGAAAAGGATAAGAGAAATAACAATTCTTCATTTTTCTGCATGCAAAATATTTAATCATTTGTATTATCTTTATGTCATACATTTTATTTGAATGAAACCTTGGGGTTTTATCAGTGAATATGGTTTGCAGGAATTTTTATATATTAGGAATCAAGCAACCATACTCAGGTGAATTGCTTATATTTTCACTGTCCTCTGTGAGCAATTAAACTGTCCAGGATACCCCATTTCAGGTGGCTTATCTACCCCTAAAAACTGCTTATTTTTTCCCATAGGTATCTGTGTTACCGAATTCATTCAGGAATACACATCAGCAATCTAGCTCCATCAACATCCTTAGAACTACCATATTTTTCAGAGTATAAAATGCACCTTTCCCCCCCTAAAAGAGGGTGAAAATTTAGGTGCGTCTTATACATCGAATGTAGCCCCGCCCACCCACTGCCCCCCACCCTTTGGCCTCTGCCTCCCAGGAATTTACCTCCTTGCAGCAATCAGCAAGAAGAAACAGTCCATTTCAGCTTCAGCACAGCCTAATTAGCACAAGTTGATTGGATTGGCTTCCCGACTCTCAGCTGTTTTGCTCTCAGCTGTTTTGTGCAGGGCTCTGCTGCTTGCTGCAAGGAGGTAAATTGCTAGAGCAGATTTTTTTTTCCTTGTGCTAATCAAGCTATGCTGAAAACGAAAATGAAAGTAAAGCAGGCTGTTTGCTGCAAGGAGGCAAAATTGCTGGGAGGCAGAGGCAGTTTTCTTTTTCTTCTTTTCCTCCCCAAAAAAGGTTGGTGCCTCTTATACTCTGAAAAATATGGTAACTGGGTTTCCTTTAAAATTGGTTGACTATTTCCCAGCAGTACAGACATTTAATAATAATAAATGTAAGCCTTTATCATTAATCCTTTAGAGTTGTTTGAGAGTCTCTAGAAGTATTTAGTTTGTTTGTCTGGGGTCCGTAGGCATGAAAGATCAAGTAGATTGTATATACCTATATTTTTTTTTGAAAAATGATTACATGGTTAGACATACAGGTAGTCCTCTACTTATAGCAGTTCATATAGTGACCATTCAAAGTTACAAGGGCACTGAAAAAAGTGACTTATGGTTGTTGCAGTATCCCCATGGTCACATGATCAAAATTCGGGCCCCTGGCAACTGATTCATATTTATGATGGCTGCTGTGTCCTAGGGTCACGCAATCCCCTTTTGCGAGCTTCTGACAAGCAAAGTCAACACGGAAGCCGGATTCACTTAACAACCGTGTTACTCAGTGGTGAAATCTAAAATCTGTTACTACCGGTTCTGTGGGCGTGGTTTTGGGGGGGTAATGGGTGGGCATGGCCAATTCTTTTTTTTAAACTTTTAAAACCATTTTTTCTACAACCTCTTCGGCGAAGAGGTTGTAAAAAAAATGCTTTCAAAAGGCTCTGATGATCCCAGCTGAGTTGCCTGATCAGCAGAGGCTTTTTTTCTTTATATGCCTCTGACGATCAGGCAACTCAGCTTGCATCGTCAGAGGCATTTAAAAGAAAAAAAAGGTTTTTTTTCTTTTAAAAGCCTTTGACGATCCCAGTTGAGCCGCGCGATCATCAGAGGCTTTTTTTTTTTACTTTTAAAAGCATTTTTTCAGCCGAAGAGAAAATGCTTTTAAAAGTAAAAAAAAAGCCTCTGATTATTGTGCGGCTCAGCTGGGCAAGGGGGGGGGGCACAGGGATTTTTGCTACCGGTTCTCCGAACCACCCGCCTCCATCGCTACCGGATTGGGCGATCCGGTCCGAATCGGGAGCATTTCACCCCTGGTGTTACTCATTTAAGAGCTTCCATGATTCCCTTACATATGTGGCAAGGAAGGTCATAAAATGGAGCAAAACTCACTTAGCAACTGTCTCACTTAGCCATAGAAATTTTGGGCTCAGTTGTGGTTGTAAATTGAGGATTACCCATACGGAGATATTTCAGCCAAATTTCTAATCCCGTCTTAAGTAAAGGTAGCACTTGTAGCCTACGCTATTTACCCTGTGAGTAAGGCTCAGGAGGGAAAACATAGATGTCAAAGCAGAATTAAGCAGGACATGGGGTTTTCTAGAGGGTCAGCTTATACTTAAATGGTCTGACATTAGGAGTGAATAGAAAGTTGGCAAAGTTTGTTGATAACCCCAACTTTTTCAGGATAGTGAAAACTTAAATCGGATTTTGAAGAGCTTCACAAGAATCTCCCCAAACTGGGTGAATGGGCAGCAAAATGGCAAATGCAGTTCAATGTAAGTAAGTTTAAAGTGATGCACATTGGGGCAAAAACGTTACTTTCACACATAATCAAGGGGCTGATTTAACTTCCTAATCAGCAGAGGGATTTCGGGATCACGGCAGACAGGAACATACTGTTCCAGTGTACAGTGGCTGTGAAAAGGTCCCTCTTCCCTCGAGAAATTATTATGAACATTCAAACAACTTTGTTATATATTCAGGAAGATTTGTGGTGTGATCTCTTGGAATATGTGCTGTTCTGACAAACCTTCAGATCAGATTTGTGGAAATGGGAAACGAGCAATACAAATACCGGGAGTCTGGTACAATTTCCTTATAAAAAAATAAGCTTTGGCCAAGAGCATTTTAATTGAAAAGAGTGATGAGAGATTGATGTGAAGAGAGAGAGAGAGAGAGAGAGAGAGAGAGAGAGAGAGAGAGAGAGAGAGAGAGAGAGAGAGAGGTGTATTTCTTTGGTAAGAATTTTATGCAATGAACTAGACAAATGGGAAATAGATTCTGCATATAACACTCTGAATAACTTCTGGCTTCTAATTCAGGACATTTCTGTTCTGCTGTATCATATAAACCTTATTCGAAATCAGAAGCCTGATAATGTTTTAAGTAGATTAATTTTGAATGCTTTCTAATTAAAAGGGAAAAAACAAAAAAAAAGCCAGTTCATTCTTCCTATTGTGTTGTATCTTATTCATATGATGTAAATGAGCACATCAGATTAATTTCAGATACCAGAGATTTAAGCATGGTGTTGTGTATATGTGTGTGTTTTTTTCTCTTTCCTTGCACAGCTTATATTTTGTTACCCTTCCCCTCTTTTTTTCCCTCTGTAAGAACAGTCTTCCTAAACAGCCTTGAGGTATTAGCTAGAGAACAGTCTGCTTCTGATTAGCATATGAAGTTACTTTGTGGCCGAAGACTAATGTTTTCACAATAGGCAGAATTAGGCTTCCAAAGTACAGGGGTAATTAGTTAAAGCCACCTGGGATTCTCATTTGTTACGTTGCCAAAAAAATAAAATAAATAAAAGGAGAAGAACGACCTCTTTTTTTTTTTTAAAGAGAAATGGAGGAGGAAATAAAAGGAGGAATGGAAGAGATGCCTCTGACAATAGAAACAGAACAGTGGCAGGTGTCTTTTGCAGCTGTGTGACATTTGGCAGCATGACCTGGGGTAGAAAAACATGAGTGGAATAAATATTGTAATAGTTCTTCAGTCTAAAAGTGGCACCAAGAAGGTTTTGTAGGCTGAAAAGTAATTAAGACATTACTTCTGGTTCTCTAGGCAACATCCAGAAACATTGCTTGATCCTTCAATATTATGTAAACTGAAGCATGAGTGTCTGAGCACGAGGACAGAGGTGATGGGAGGATGTTGAAAATTGCATGAATGAATACTTTAATGACTACTTTTAGACTAGCTGGTTGGTGAGCTTGGCCAAAAAAAAAAAAAATCAGCACGGGCTTACTTTAAACTTGAGAAAGCAAGAGTAGGCTTTATTATAGTTTTGGTCAAAATGTAGTGATCTTTAAAAGCCCATGGTTGAAAATGGATTTCTGTTAATTATAATGAACATACTGTAATTCAGAAGTGGTATTCTGTCTATATGAGGCAGAAGCTAAATGAAACATATAGCCTCTCCATTAGTGAAAAATGGATAGAGTTCTTGCTAAACAAACCTCTTTCTAATTTAATGCCAATTAACTGTCTTGTTTTCAGTTTACTGAGATCAATATGGTAAAAAAAAAAAAATCTCTGCAAGTAAATTGCTCCCAGCGTAATTGGCTTGTATGGAAACAATCAGAATCCCCTATCTAAATTATTAACAATAGTACCAGAAACACATCCATTTAAAATATTTAAAATATTTGTGTGTGAATCCAGTTCTACCATTCCTATTTAAACTCCCTCCTGAATTAACCCCCTTCTTTCTAACGTCTCAATAGAACGGACCGATGAAAGAATAACTTTCAGTATTTTATACACATGTAAGTCACAAAAATCTAAACCCCTTCTCTTTTTCAATGCCTCCCCCCCCCCCAATTTGAAAAATGCAGAATCATGACCTTGGTTTTAGACTGTGGTTTGTCCTTTCACTTATAATTGTGTTTTCAATTCTAATACCCGGGGCCTTTCCTTCTGGTACTTGATTCACATAAGTCATGAGAAAATGTGAAGCTTTGCTCTGTATTTTTTCCCCCTTTCCTTTCTACCCTCCTTCTGCACGCTCCCCAAAAGGCATGTGTAGAAACTGCCAGAATGCTTTTCTGAAATCTGGCTGCTCCAGGAGGCTCAATTGTACCAGCCATCTGTGAGAGAAGAATCACACAGCTGCTTCCGAATTCTCAGAGGTTTGTTGGCTCCTAGAAATCTATGGACGACATCGACTTTTCGATCAAACGAAAACTCCCAGATTTGCTGCCCAGCAGGCTGCATCTAATCTGGTGATCGGGAGGCAGTTTTCTTAAATTGCATTCATAGGTCTGGGGTGATCATGTGCCTTAGTGATGCTGCTTGCCGATTTCTATTTACAGGATGAAATGATAAATCAGAACTTGGATAATAGGCTTCAGGAAAGGATGCCAAGTTAACATAAGCATTTGTTGCCTTCTGAATGAGTGCTGCTTCTTTTTTCCCCAAGGATTCATATTCCCTCCTTAACGGACGGGGTCCTAAAAATAAAAACTCATCCCTTTTCTGTTGTTTTATCTTGGTTTTTGTGTTTATTTTTCACCAACACAGGGAATAAAACCATTGAGTTTGACATTCACTTGCTGAATAAATTCTGACAGAAAAACTATAATGTAGGTGCTGTTCTTAAATTGATCTGCTTCATTTTTCTGGGTTTCCTATACTGTATGACTGGTTTAAATCAAGTCACCTAATCTTAATCCATATCTACTAAGCAATTCTTTCAGGGACTGCTCTTATAATGTAAAGAAATTAAGAAACTTTTTGGTTTCATTTATTTTGGGAGTATTTAACCTGATCTAACAAGTCTTGCATAATAAACAGGGAAACAAAGAACAAAAGAACATGCCTGCGTAGACATATTGCCTTACAATACAGATAGTCCTTGATTTACAACAGTTTGTTTAGTGACTGTTCAAAGTTACAATAGCACTGAAAACAGGGATTTATGACGGTTTTTCAGAGTTACGATCTTTGCAGCACCCCCATGATCATGTGATCAAAATTCAGATGCTTGGCAACTGTTTCATGCTTATGACCGTTGCTGTGTCCCAAGGTCACATGATCCCCTTTTGTGACCTCCTCACAAGCACAGTCAATGGGGAAGCCAGGTTCATTTAACAACTGACGAGTTACTAACTTATCAACTGCAGTGATTCACTTAACAACAGCTATGGCAAGAAAAGTCGTAAAATGGGGCAAAACTCACTTAACAAGTTTCTCGCTTAACAACAGAAATTTTGGCCTCAATTATGTTCGTAAATTGAGGACTACCTGGAGTTTCTTCTTAGGGATCCTATTCAGTTTCTTAGTGTGACTGTTTATAAATAAATAGGTATATAACTCTTAATAGGACCTGATCCTATTAGATGTCACAATGATAGTTAGGCTTGCTCATGCGTTCCAGAATTGCTGTCTAGAAGGTTCCTCTGAAGAAAATCATTGCTGAAAAATCTTAACAGTCCAATAGGATCTGTAGTTTAAAACCCAGCTCTTTGAGGCAGAAATTTTCACTAAACCACTGAAATCTCTTCTACGCGATATACGTGAGTCAGAGAAGCATATGTGCATGTCTTCAGTTATCTGGAGACAAACTTCAAAGATGAACTTAACTGCACTGCCGCAGCTTTTGATTATGCTTCTTAATGAGTCACCAGTTAGTTGAATTCAGATAACGGGAACGTCTTGCATCTCAAATAAGGATTCACTACACATTTCTATTTGAGGTGTCTTGGCTCTGACCAATTCATAGGGGCTCGGTTTTCCTTTCCCGCCAAGAACATCAGCTTTAGAAAACTGTTTTATTTAAAGAGTAAATTGCATGCATTTCTCTACTCCACCCTGATTTTTCTTCGCCACTACTGAACACGCTGTACAGTCTAATAGCTGAGAGAGTCAGTGGCAGGAAATCAGATTCAACAGCTGTGTGCAAACCTGCCAGCCTAATGATTAATGCACATTTTTTAAAAAAAGCAACTTTTTTGTAAACTAACTTCTCATGATGATGGCCTTCCATGTAGCAGTCTAACTCTTTTCAAAGTGCTGCTTTCCAGATGCATTGAACTTCCATAAGCCTTGGATTGTGGGAATTGTAGTCTGACTCATCCCTAAATTGGGCAGCCTGGCAAAAGATAATTTGCAAGCCACAGATCTCCACTCCATTGAAAACGACCAGGGTTAAAATGGATATGGCAAGCTAACATATGTGATCTGTTGGTTTCCTGCTATTCTGTGCCATACAGTGTATGACAGAGTCTCCACCAGATGCTTTGCATGACTCAGCAAAAGGATCTCTCTTGTGGGAAACACAATATAGACATGACTAAACCCTTTCTTGGGGACTCCAGATGACCACAGCGATTGCTTCCCATTAGCACTTTGCAAAAATTATTCACGTATGACTTGCCTATTTTTCATCATTCATGAAATTAAACTTTACTTCAAGTTTATGAACGAAGGCCACTAATGATGCTCCATTTGTGTGGTTGTAGATAAGACGAGTTCCTGGTAATATTTAAGAAACTCAAAACCCCAAATACATTTGATTTGTTTGCTGGTTTGCATCGTGAGCTGCAATTGCATTTATTTAAACGCTGGCATTGGTAGCAGAAGCTGGCAAAACAGTAAGAGTGGGTGATTTTTTGCTTTGTTTTATTATTGTAATGTTAATGAATGCTCTTCCATGCAGCTAAGCAGCATTAGTCCCTTTCTTTTCTTTTCTTTTTTTGCAGCCGGCTTTGTAAATATTTGAAAACATTTAAGGAACCTCCATATCATGGTAGTGAAAACAAGAGTGTGCTTTTCCAGCTGTGTTAGAATATTTAAGATGATAGCTGTTAACTAATTGCTAGTTAAAGAATGAGAGCTGCTGCATGTATTGGGATCAGTGTTACTTGTCTGTAAAAATTGAGTAGGATTTAATGTTTATTTTCATTTTAAAAAATATTTGCCCTTTGCCAATCCATCTGGGAGTTGGCTAGCTGGTAGAGATTGGCATGAACTATCATCCTGTCTACATTTGTGGCCCCTGAATAAAAAGTAAAGGAGTAAAGGACTTGTATAAAATTCCTATTGATTTATATATACTTGTAATGTTTTTAGTTTTGTACTGATGGAATATTTTAATGGCTTTGGATATTTTTGGTTCGTTTGTTTGTTGCAACAGCCTACTTGAAACACCCTGATAGAATATTCTGGGCGTACATTCTTTGTTTCAAATGTGAACCAAAACACATTTTCTGTTTGTTTCTTACCCCAGTGCCCAAGGAACTGTTACAGGGTACCAATATTCATGATTGCTGGGCTTCTGGAAGAGAATTAGAACATGGCCTGCTTAATTTTATCAAATTAGCTAAAAAAAGTTGCTGGACATAGACAGCAAAATTGTCTTTCAGACTGCGAATCTCCTTAGGACATTAAGACAAAATTGCAATAAATACCTTAAGTTACAACCAGGGGTGGGATTCACTTACCTTCGTTACCGGTTCGCAAATGGGAGCCCACCTCCGCGCATGCGCAGAGTGTCAAAAACGGGACGTGATTACATCCGGGCGGGTGGGCGGAGCTTCCTGCCACCGCCGCTACCGGTTCTCTCCAACCGGATAGAATCAGCTGAATACCACCACTGGTTACAGCTAAAGAAATGTAAACATACCTAGATGGTGAGGGAGTATAGCAACTAAATACCTGGTTTTAGTACCACCAGAAATGTAAGAATTGCACAGTGTCTGTTTGACATGCTTTCGTATATAGTAATATATAATACGTAGGGTTGGCTTGTAAAAGCTATCGGTAGCTGACAGTGTTCTTTTCTTCCCATTTTTTGAAACATGGACCCTGTTGTGAATAGTGATAAGAATATATAAGCAACATATGGTGAGTTACTGGGATGAAGGAGAAAAGAATTTATGTATGAACTGCATTTCGTCAGTTTAGTAGGAGTGAGTCTCATTTTCTAACGATGCCATCTGCACAAATTTAATTCTGGCTTCAGAACTCCAATCGAGTTAATATAAAATCTCTTCTTTATAAAATCTTCATTCTGGTACAAAAAATATGTGCAACACGAAATACATCTATATATTATCTCTTTATTTTACCATTCAGAAAACTTCTAATTTCCACGCCATCCAGAGGAAACGCCCCAATCTTTAAAGAGTAATTGAATACTTCTATACTGCAGTAAGAGTTCTGTGGGTGTGGGTGATAACTGAGGTTAAAATTGACAATTTTAAAAAGGGATTTAAACATTTCTTACTAAAACTGTTCAAACTGGAAAAGTATACCTTAAACAAATAGGGTTTTCTGCTAAGCAAAATGTTTCTATGAATGGGATGGCGATCTATGTATGTTCTCATTTCTAGTTGAATGCTCAGTTGACTCCGTTTCACCTAAAAATAGGAAATTGAAACTGCATCTCCTTGGCTGGTTTGTTTATTTATTTATCACATTTCTAAAACCTCCTGACATCACAACAGCTCTCTTGGAATATTCTCTGCCTACAAGACATTAACTCTTCTCTTTTGCTTTAATGTCTGAATTAAGAGCATCCGACTTTCATTCTGTTATGTCTTCTTTTGCATATCCTATCTGCCCTGAAAGTGAAATTCCAACTAATATTGATAAAACATCCTCTAATTCCAGCAAGCGTCTCTCCGTTTTGGTCTTTGTATCTTTTGCCTTCTTATTTGTCACTTGCAGCCCTTCTTTGGTGACAGGAGGCTTTCTTTGTTTACAGCTTTACCAAAATATTTTTAATCAGGGCAGTTGGATATCTTCAAAATACAGATAGAGTAGGGAGTTTGTTTCTTGAGCTTTAAGTTTCTTTGCAACTTGTGGTTCTGATATTACCATTAGTAGCAATAACAAGTTGGTGATAACTGGAGAATTCCTTGACCCTCTTCGCGGTGATCACTGTTTTCAGCCCAACCATGTTCTTAATCATCACTTGTCTGTCTGATTCCTGACTTGTCAAGGAAAAGGATTGGATTATTTTAATTATCTCTGCTGGAGAAAAACTCAATGCTTTATCCATGCAGTTCTGGGAAAGCTTCCCTTCTTCCCCAAAATGTCCCAATCTGTCCTGGAGTCAGGAAATACCAATTTGCTCCTGCATCTAAGTACCTACAAGGATGGGTCCTGCTGAGCTTCCAGGTTTATTCTTGGTTGTCTATGTAGTGCCACCTGTCATTATTCTTAGCCTTCCTACTTCACCTTCTACGTAAGACAAAAACAGTAGTAATATATTTCTTTCTGCACCCCATTTGATAAATTGGTAAAAACAGTGGGTGGTCTTATACACGAGGATGTACGGATGTACCAAAGGAAGTTGATTTTAAATAAGGGAGACAATTTGATGCAAGATTACTGCAGAACTCTTTCCTTATTGATCTCCAGGGCTGTTCAGGGCTGCAGAGTTGAATCACTTCCAAAATTTCTGGCAGAAAGCTTGGCGCGAGTTAGACTACAGAAAGTTTAATGACACTGCATTTGCAAGTCACTGTTGCCCTTTTTCCCCTTTAGGTCTGCATTTGCTATACATCACATTTAGAGGCCCCCAACCTGCTATTAATCAAGTTACATCTCATCGTCAAGAGAGCTTCTCTGCGATATTCCTTCTAATTCCGCTGTAGGAATTTCCCGGTATGGAAATAGCTTTTGGGGCTTCAAGCAGAGCTCTTCAAACTTGGGAACTTTTAAGACTCGGGGACTTCAACTCCCATTCTGGCTGGGGAACTCTGGGAGTTGAAGTCTACGAGTCTTAAAAGTTCCCAAGTTTGGAGAGCTCTGGCTTAAAGGCTAAATTCTGAAGAAATGCTTATGGAACTGGTGATGTTTAGCTCAAGGAGAAGACAGTTTGGTGATCATTATTTTATAAATGTATTGATCCCAGCAAATCCTGGGGGCACCTTAATATAAGCACATTGAATGAAAAGTAATGCCCCCCGCATAACTTTACTTTAAATATGGATAGTTGAATAAATGAAATGGGGAAATAATGACTGAAACTAATTCTTTCATTACTTGTATGTAATTGTCTACCACTATTCGCTATGCATGTCTACCAATGACGGGCAGATTTCTCTTCAGTCAGATCCATACTTTTTTCCCCCCCCCACCTCATCATTTGAGGTGCTTACCGTGGTATTCCTTCACTTTGGGGAGAAAGATCTCAGAATATTGTCTCAGAATAACAAGAGTTGGAAGGGATCTTGTAGATCATCTAGTCCAACCCCCTGCCCAAGCAGGAGACCCTACATCATTTGTGACAGATGGCAGTCCAGTCTCTTCTTGAAAGCCTCCAGTGATGAAGCTCCCACAACTTCCGAAGGCAGCTTTTGTTCCATTGGTTGATGGTTCTCACTGTCAGAAAATTTCTCCTTATTTCTAGGTTGAATCTCTCCTTGATCAGTTTCCATCCATTGTTCCTTGTCTGGCCTTCAGGGGCTTTGGAAAATAGCTTGACCCCCCTCCTCTCTGTGGCAGCTCCTTAAATATTGGAAGACTGCTATCATCTCCCCTGCTCCTTCTCTTCACTTATATTAATAGAAGTTACATGATGCCAAATTCGAGCCTATATAATATTTGGGAGAAGATTATGAGATCCAATTTCACAATTGTCTCTTGGATAACTGACGAGGTATGAGTCAGCCTAATGTTGCAGTGTTGCAGCAGAATTTCCTTCTTACGCTTCCACAGTCCGTCTAATCATTGTGTTCAAGGTTTGGATGTTACAGTGTGGCACTCGTGTGTTGATAGTGAGTCCGGGTTCAAGGAAATCCATCTGAATAGCATCATCTACGTCCCCAAGAATTATAACCAATGAGTTTTCCTACCGAAGCCTGGACTTTGCATTTTTTTTGTTTTTTGCAGGTGAAGCTTTGTGGATGCTACTCCATGGAACAATTCTTCAATTCTGACTTACAACAATGATCCTATGTTTAGTTGGCTATCACGCGCGCTGAAGAAATTCCTCAGCTTCTTTCCTATAGCATGACAATAATTGCTGGCCAACTTCAACTCTTGAAGTTTTCACCTCTGCCATTAGCATGCAAGGAAGCCCTCTTCCACAAACCTTCCAAGATTGGAGAACATCAATAATGTAAAAAACCCCGCACCCCATCCCACCCACCCTGTGTTCCTGTGAAATGCCGTGTCTGACAGCAGTTTCTCTTCGGATGATCCACCAAATGTCCTTAATCAGTCCATCAACTTTACTCCTGGGAAACCAGTTGGTTGATGTCACACACTTTGTTCTTGAACCTACAAACCAGCTCTATCTGGTTCATCGTCTTTTATATTTTTGGCCCAGGGATGCATAGTATTCACATTGATGCTCTTACCGTCATCCCAAACCTGCACTTGAAAGGATGGTGAATTTCAATTGGAGGGACTCCTCTGTCAGTCAAAAATTCAGTCACTGCATGTAACATAATTCCCACCCATTGAAGTGAAAGAAGAGATGCTAAAAAAACATACCAGAGCTTTGAAGATATCAGTACTGCCATCTGTTGGCCATTTACAGAACTGGATGGATTATTTTTCATTCAACCCTCTTGTATTTAATTTGTAATGTATATTTCACTACTTCTTTAGTTTTTTTTAAACATGCTTGCAGTCAAGAAGCAAGGCTAAAAATGCAGTTGTCCTTCTTCTCTATTATCTTATATTTTCTTCTTCTCTATCTCATCTCTATTTCTTAAATCAGAAATCATTTGACGTAGTCTGCCGTTAACCTTAATATTAAACCTTATCTTACTTCTGTTGTCTTTTGTTGTTTCTTCCGCCGTTTCCCATCATTAGAAAGAATTGTCACCGAAATCATTGATACTAAAACTATGACTATAACTACTAGTAGTTATGCCTGAGTTGCGGTTACAACAGCCTCGTTTTGGCAAGGCTATTTCATTTTTGTGTGCACTTGTCTACAATTCACACTGCAGTCCAAACATAGAACCCTGAATTGTGGTCGTACCTGTGCTGTTAAAAGAAATAAATAAGCCTTGTCCTTGTTCCTTTATTCAAATCTATTTTCCAGAGTTACAGTCAGTAAGCAGAGTGTATTAAGTGATGAACTTGTGTCTTGTCTTGTATAACGTATTTTGAATTGCTTCTTGTTTGGGAATTTGGGCTGGTTAATAAAGAGATAGCATTACTTTTTGCTTATAACACACTGTTTCTTGATTTCTGCCTCTGTACAATTAGCCAGCAAATTCACAACATACTATGTCTAGTGCTGCACACTTTCTAAATATGATGGATTCCGTTCACGAGCTAAAATGCATTCTCAATATTTACATTGCAGTTTGTAATAAGAATTAAATGCTTAGATAAAAGTTAAGCAAAGCAATTTCTTGTTGAAAATAAGAAGTAGCTTGTTGGGCTGATAAGATGATAGCGTTGTGTTAATGCCAGTGATTTTAGGACGGCTTCCGTATCAATACTTAATAGGTTGTCCAGTATAGTGATTCACTGTTCATAGTCTGCAGTATCCTAGCAACAGAAACACATACCTGCTTGGGAAAGGAAGATGAAAGGCTGTTCAGAAATATTTCTGCATATACAAGGCCATTTAATATTATGAGCCATCTCAGAATTTTAGTTCTATTGCTTTGGAGAGGTAAGAATTTGCCAATCTTCAAGCTGGTCATCTACGTCCACTAATACCCTGATTAGTGTTTTCTGTTTCATGTTCAAGGAGAGAATTTCAGCTGTAATAAAGTCCAAATATTTTGTTACCTTCCTGATTTAAGTCGAAGTCTCTTTACTTTCATTCCCAGAACAAACGTGTGAATTTATATTTTGTTCCTCCGGTCAATGCTTTAAAAGCACCCTTCACCAACCTTGATGCTTTCTACATATGTGGGGTACCAATTCCCAGAAACTCCTACCAGCATTGGTGCTGCTGGTAGGGATCGTGGATGAAAATATTTATGAAAGTGAATACGCTGAAAGCTGTTTTCAGTTTTGTTGCTGTTGTGTGGTTTTCATTCTTTTCTGTATTACTTAACGGGGGAGAGAAAAAAAACCTATGATCCAAATGATAGCTTGTAACTGCTATAGTTTCCTACCAAGATGTGGTTGTTGTGATGGGAATTGTGGTTGAACAGTGGCTAGAGACCAAGAATTGAGGCCCACAGTACATGCTTTGATTTTCCCTCTAGTATTCAAATATGGAGTGCCAAGCTTAGCTTTCTGCAGCATTTTTAGAGGGCTCAAGCCTTCAGTACCTCATAGTAATAAAGATTTAAGAAGCTCTAGTTTTAAACATGCTACAGTGAGCCCTAGGTGCTTTTGCTCAGCAGTGAAAGTAAATTCTTGTAACACATGAGATGCCCACATTTTGCGGGGGGGGGGGGGAATACGTCACCTGATGTATTCAAGCCATTTGGTTATTATAATATTTAAAAGCTAAAGTGGAAGGAGATGAACAAAATACAGAACAAGAAATAATAATGACGATTTGAAATTGGTTTTGCAGTGGTTGAAAGTTTGAGCTGAGCTGACTTCCAGGTGTGTGAAACTGAACCACAGTTCACTTGTCCTCTTTTTGTCTCCTTTTTATACAGGTCTACGGGGGCTAATTAATCTTGGGAACACATGTTTTATGAACTGTATTGTCCAAGCACTTACTCACACTCCACTGCTGCGAGATTTCTTCCTCTCCGACAGACACAAATGTGAAATGCAAAGCCCCAGCTCGTGTCTGGTCTGTGAAATGTCTACGCTTTTTCAGGAGGTAAGTTGCCCCTTTGTGCCATTGTTGAGAAGGTCACACTTTCATCTTTGCAGCATGTAAGAGGCAACCAGAGAGATCGCTCTCCTTAATATTTTAGGTTTCCTTCATTTCCTCTTCCATATGCCCCCATTTAGCAAGGTGCCATCACTCTCAGTCCAACCCACCTCACAGGGTTGTTGTTGTGGGAAGAAAACAGTAGGAAGAAGGTGTACGATATTTAAGTTAGTTATAAAAGTAACAAAATCAGGATAGAAAAAAAATATATATAGGGAATAACTCTAATCTTTCCACGAAGAGTTTTTTTTATGTATTTGCTGCTTTGGAGAAAGGGGAAAAATAAATAAATCCCCGAACCTTTTGTTTTCTTTCCCGTCCTCCCCTCTGACTCCGTCCCCCCCTCCCCTCCCCTCCAGTTCTACTCTGGGCACCGATCTCCTCACATTCCATATAGGTTATTGCACCTGGTATGGACACACGCACGGCATTTAGCAGGGTACGAGCAGCAGGACGCCCACGAGTTCCTCATTGCTGCCTTGGATGTGCTACATCGACACTGCAAAGGTGAGGCTGGTTCCTCTTGCCAAGCATCCGAATGTAAATCACGTGACCATGCAACCGTCATAAGTGTGGAAAACGGTCACGAGTCACTTTTTTGGTGACTTTGGACGGTCCCTAAGTGACTACCTGTATTTAGCTCTAGGACAGTATTTCTCAACCTTGGTCACGCTGGCTGGGGGATTCTGGGAGTTGTAGTCCACGCATCTTCAGGTGACCAAGGTTGAGAAACACTGCTCTAGGATATCAGAAGAAGTTTCTGCTTTGGTCTTTCATAAATTGGCTAGAGTCAACCGCCTCTCTTCTTACTCATTTTCATTGCGGCTTTCTTACTACCTTCACTCATTGCTGAAGAAAATCCTCAGATTTCGAGTTGCGTTAGATTTCGTCTGTTTCAACATGAGAAAGGAGGAGTAAGTCTAAATACAGATAGTCCTCGACTTACAACATTTAGTGACCGTTCACCGTTACCACATCACTGAGAAAAGTGACGTATGACCATTTTTCCACACTTACGACTGTGGCAGCCCCTCCACGTGATCAAGATTCAGCCAGTTGGCAACTAACTCACATTTATGAAGGTTGCCGTGTCGTCTCGGGGTTATATGATCCCCTTTTTGCAACTTTCTGACAAGCAAAGTCAATGAGGAAGCCAGGTTCACTTCACAACTGTGTGGTTAAAAAGTTGGTAAAATGGGGCAAAACTCACTGAACCAACTGTCTTACTTAGCAACACAAATTTTAGGCTCAATTGTGGTCGTGTGTTGAGGACTACCTGTACGACTTTTGTAACTCCCAAGTAAACCTCTTTGAATATCCTAAATGAGAACAGGCATACCGTGGCGTAAACTCCTCTGAACTAGCATTTATCCCTTCCCAGAAGCAACTGCTCAATCCCTGGGAAATCTTTTTCAGCCCAATTATGCTTTTTTTTTTTTTTTGCTGTTGCTGATGTGTTACATATCGACAGGTGCGAGGAGGTGGTAATTTCATTTTGCCAGATGTCACGGGAAGCCCCGTGAGTTTGTCATACCTCCCTGTGTTGCTGTGAACAAGCTTACAGATCAGTCTTTAGAGACCCCCACCTCCTCATTGAGCCTAATTGACTTGCGTAATTGAAGAGGGAGCAGCCTTACTCTCCTGTGGGTGCAAATGATGATCTATTAAGAGTATCCAGCAGGGATGTTACCTGCAGCCCAGTGAAAATGTGAAGAAAAAAACCCGTTTGTTAGTTTTTGTGAGCAGATAACAAAAAATAAAAGAAAGAAATGCTTTTTACAGGCAAGGGTTAAACCTTTGTCCTTTTTAAAAAAAAAAGATTCTTTATTTTCCTTTAGGTATGTATCTTTCTCCAAAAATGACACAGTAGTGTAACTTTTCATGACTTCATAAAAGAAACAGGAAAGACTGTGTGTTTTTTTTTTGTCAGTAGTGATTTATTAATGTATCTTTTACTTGGCCAGAAAGTTTAAATCCAAACTGATAGATAGTTGCTCTAAATAATGCCATATTTAATCTCAAAATGCCAAGTCAGACTCATGCCATATTGACATTGGCAAGATTTTAGGCTTCCATTCCTTTCCCTGGGATTTGTGGGTGGGCGAATGTGCTCCTAGTTAAGGTTAAGAAAGTGAAGTATAGAATAAACGTTTTCAAAAATATATCAATTTAGTCCATCTTTTCAGTCACATTGGAATAGTTACATTGTGTGTCAAATGTTCAACATTTGCAAATGCTGCCTTTCCTACATTTCTTGAGTGGTAGTGATTTTGCTAGATAGTGTGAATAATGACATGTGTAATTTTCTTAACAGCAAGAATCATTTTTACTTGGAAAGACTTACATGTATTACTCAACCCCTCGAAGTGCAGTTAAATCATGATTGCCGCTTTCTGCCATAGCAGCGCTACCTCTTCTGGAAGGTGTCCTTGGGGCAGGGCAAAACCAGCCAATTTTCCACTTAATAATAATATATTACGATCTCTAGGACACGAAGTTTCTCATACCTAATTTTGGATCAAGTTCTCTATTTTCTTGGTTCGGTCAACCGAGCACAACTCGAAGCAATAAAATAGAAGTAGGGTTTTTCATAGCTGTCGTTCCTGATGCACTTCCTTACTTTTGGAACATTATTTTTGTAGATGTACCACAAAAAGTAAGTCTTAAGGTCTACAGGCAGTCCTTGGCTTACGACCGCAATGGGGACCAGAATTTCCACTGCTAAGCAAGGCAGTTGTTAAATGAGCTGCACCCAATTTTATGACCTTTCTTGCCACAGAAACACTACAGTTGTTAAGTTAAGTAGCACAGATGTAAAGGGACTCTGACTTCCCTGTTGTCTTTGCTTGTCAGAGGGTCACAAAAGCTGACCAGATGACCCCCAGGACTCTGCAATTGTTATAAATACACGCCACTTGCCAAGTGTCCAAATTTTGAACAGTGGTTGTTCAGAAACAGTCATAAGTCCCTTCTTTTCAGTATCATTGAGGACCCAGATTGTTGAGAGGGCAAGGAGTGGTGCGGTGGCCTAGAGGTAGAGCTCTGGCCTCAAAATCTGGAGGCTGTGAGTTTGATCCTAGGTAGAGGCAGATAATTTCTCTCTCTGGGCACACTGAGAATTTATCTGCTGAACAAAATTCCGCATTGGTGACAGGAAGGGCATCCGGCCATTAAAACACTCCACTAGCTCCCTTCAGTTGCCCAGACTCCACCCTGCAAGGGATTATGTGGCCGTTAAAAGAAGATGATTGTTGGGGGCAAGATGCTGACTCTGTAAACCGCTTAGAGAGGGCTGTAAAGCGGTATATAAGTCTAAGGGCTATTGCTATTGTAACTTTGAATGGTCACTAAACGAATGGTTGTAAATGTATGTTTAGTATGTAAAGAGCGTAGTTCTCTGCCCGGCTGCATGCGAATATTCAGAAGGCTTGAAAACAAAGTCTGCTTATTTCCTTTTTCTTCAGGTGATGATAATGGGAAGAAAGCCAGCAATCCCAACCACTGTAACTGTATCATAGACCAAATCTTCACAGGTGGACTACAGTCTGATGTCACTTGTCAGGTCTGCCAGTGAGTATGATGAGCAAGTCTTTTAAAAAACGGGCAACCCCTTGAGAATAAAATGGCGATATCTTCCTGTTGTACATAGAGAGAGACCCTAGGCAGGAAACTTCAGTAAGAACCTGAATGAAATAAAGAAAAGAGTTAATTGCGTAATACTAACCTACTGCTCTTAAACCTGCTTGCATTCTTGTGAAGTCGTGATGGCAAACCTTTTTTTCAGCCATATGTAAATAAACATCACCAGGAGCTTAAAATCAGCCTTGGCTTGATTATAAAGCAAGTGGGCAGCCAATATGCTTTTTTTTAAAAGGGAGACCTGAGCTGCCAGAACATAGAGCAATTTTGCGCTGTTAAATTATATGGACTTTTCATTAACTCTTCTTGCTGGTTTATATCTGACGGCTGATATTTCGTCCATTCCCTAACATCCTGCTCTTGTTCCGTATTTTTAAGGTCCCCATTAAAGAAATTTAAAATGTTCTTTGTTGGCAATCTGTTTTGCGAGCACCCCCTAGAGGTGAAATGCCAATTTTTCTCCTACTTCTGCACATTCATTTTGGACATGTAAAGCAGAAGTCTTCAAACTTGGCAGCTTTAAGACTTGTGGACCTCAACTCCCAGAATCCTCCAGCCAGCATAGCATAGCATAGCATAGCTAGCTGGAGAATTCTGGGAGTTGAAGTCCACAAGTCTTAAAGCTGCCAAATTTGAAGACCTCTGATGTAAAGGTTGCCAGAATGTTTTTCCTCTCAGCGTTTACCCTTGTGAACCTACTATTTCGTAAAGTAATATCACACCATTTTCTGGATCTCTTGATTTGCAGGGATACCCCCTTAATATTTATTCTCTTTGTCCTCTCAATTTTAACAGGGAAAATGATTGTTACTGATAGAAGAGAATGTTTGTAACACAGGGTTGACCTATGAGGTCCTTGGTGCTTGCTGAGCTTGGTGGTTTTCTTGCAGATGTCTCATGACCCAACTAGGTAACTTCATCAGCACTGGAAGGAAGTGGGGGGGGGGAAGAGGAGCAAAAGAGGAGGAAGACTGTGGGGTCCTTAGTTTTGGTTGTTCTCTTGCAGACTTTTCACTACCTAACTAGGTAACCTCATCAGTGCTGAAAGGGAGCAGGCTTTCATCATCATTGCATGGATGATGTTCCCTACTTGGGTAATGAAACACCTGCAAGAAAACAACCAAACTCAGAGAGCACCAAGGACACCACAGTTGTCGTCTTCCTCCTCCTCCTCCTTTCTCCATTCTGCAATCCGCACTACCTTCTAGTGCTGAAGTTGTTACCTAGTTGGGTAATGAATCATCTGCAAGAAAACACTAAGCTCATGAAAGTACCAAGGATCCCACAATCACTTATGACCAAACTATCGTTTTACATAATCCCCTGGCTGAACTGTTGTTTTTTTTCCTCTCTCCCTAGCGGTGTGTCCACCACGATAGACCCCTTCTGGGACATCAGCCTGGACTTACCCGGTTCCTCCACCCCGTTTTGGCCTCTGAGTCCAGGCAGCGATGGCAGTGTGGTGAACGGAGAGAGCCACGTGTCAGGAACCACCACCCTCACAGACTGCTTGCGAAGGTACAGACTGGCAGACTGGCATTAGAAAGGAGCAATCTTACCTTCCCTCCTCCTGTCTGCAGATGAGCAATCGGCAGGCAGATGGCCCAGGAGCAAAAAAAAAAAAAAACACACCACCACGTCTGCAATTATTTCTGCTGAATCATCGTGCAAGCAACTCAATTCCCTTGTAGGAAAAGAGGCCAGGACAAAAATTAAGCATGTAGCATAAACTTGATAGAAGCTGGTAGGTAACCAAGACAAACAACCCCCTCAATTTAGCTTTCCCCATGATAAATTTCAGCACTGTGTATCCTTGATTATGTTAGACAGTAGACGGGTATTGCTTCATATGTTGCAAAGCAAGGCACGCTCAGGATAAACAAAAACACCTTTGATCTCTCATCTTACAGATATTTTAAATAAAACGTCGTTGAACTATGACCTACATATGTGGTATCTCTGTAGATCATAGGTGCAGGTCACAATCCTTGTTTTCCTTAATTATGGATAGTCTGCCTCTTACCTATCCCTCCCTTGCTCAGTGAACAGAAGTGGGGTCTCTTAGAGGTAAGGAAGAGAAAAATCCAACCTAAAAGAGGAATTGCCAAGCGAAGCAGCCAGTCAAAATTGTAAAGCAGGAAACCTCCATTGCTTCACCAGTTTTTGAACGCCGTTAGTTGGCCTTATGAAGAAGAAATTCTACTAGTCTTTAACAGAATGTTCTGCTAAAATACGATGTGGAATGTATCTTAGTACTGAATTCAAGAAAGATCAACAGATGAGCAATGTCCAGCAGGTTTCATCCTTCTTTCAAAACACAGCAAGCAGACTATTTTTCCGTTCCTCCTGATGCAACTGTCACTTCACAAAAGATCTGAGAGGTTATAGAATTATCACACAACCACCTCTACTTCAGGAAGATTGAAAAGAAAATATTTGCTGAAGAATTTGTACAACGGTATACAGAAATCCATATGAAGAAATCCATATGCACAGACTTTCTTGTCTCCAAATGGATAACAGGCCAGTCGAGATAGAGGGGGCTCAATGAATTTACACTCCCATTTCCTTGCAAGAATGGGAAATGTTTTCCTGTCCCTATCTGGGCTTTCCTCTATGTAATTACCCATAGTCTCAATTGAATATTGAAAATATTTCCCTGGCTTTTAACTGTTTACCTGTTCACTGTTTAATTGTTTGCCACCTGTTTACCTGCTTTGAGGCCAGTTAAATGGAGATATTCCTGGGGATATCTTTCTTTACTCACTGAATCACCACACTGTAATTAGGACATCGAGACTAAATTATTTAGGATTATACATTGGTTTCTCCCCCTAAGATTCTTCCATTTTCTTGGAATCTGGCAAACAACTTCAGAATAATGCTAACCAGATCCATTCAGCTATCACTATTATAGTAATTAAGATCATAGGTACAGCCCTACTGGATCAAACTTCCATCTAATCCCATAACTGTCCACTGGTACATATTTTGGTGGCCACCCTAAACAAATTCTGGAGTTCACTGTTAAACCTCTTTTAACATGGAAGTATTATACAGTAACAATGCCAATAGAGCTATGCTTTTGTCTTATTGCTTCATACTATATAGGGTTTATTTGTTACCTTAACATGTAGATGATGGCTAATTTGGAGCTGTTTTAGTTTTTAGACAAGATTGAAAGAGAAATGATGCAAATATGAAAACCTTGAGGCTTCTGGATTCCAGCTGTCTTTAGCTGTAACCACTACAGTCAGCAGCTGCCGCAGTTGCTAAAAGATATAATTCATTTAGAAGTTCTATACCCTTTCTGTAGACATTTGGGGATTAATTCTGTGGAGTGTGTCTCTCTCAAATGGCTAGTTTGGCATGGCTGTTCCATGCAAAGAATTCCTTGTATATAGAAGTCCTGTTACCAACTGATCTTCTTGATGGATGGAGGAAACTCATTTGTGTGGAAGAAGGTTCAGTGTTGGTCTTACGTACTGCCTCAGTACAGAATTCAGATTTACTGTTTCAATAAGAGGGGTCTTGATCCAAGCATTGCTTCAACAATTCCAAGGTTTGCATATTCCTTTTTGAACCAGTTGATCCCTTTGAGTCTGGAAGGTAAGGATGGCAATTATAAAAACATACATTTAGATTTCATCCAAGATAATTTCCAGATTTGGGAAGGCATGTTGTATTTTAGCTATGTGAAAAAACCTTTAATCTGTCCTCACAAGTGCCTCAATTGTGTATATTTAAACATATGCAAAACACTGGCCTATTCACCTAATCAAAGCTTAAGATCCTTTTTTTGCTTCATCTGTGATCTCTTCATATTAGCCAGTTTGTGATAGATTGGCCACTGAGCCAAATTTATTTTTATTATCATATTTTTCAGGTAAGTTTGGCTTTAAGAACATAAACAAAGATTGTGGGAAATGTCTTAAGGAACATTTTAACACCAGTTTGTATAGGTTACGTATAATTTATGTTTTATTTTTAAATCAAGAAACATAATAGCAGAGGACTTGAAATGAATAAAACCTCTGATGAAGCTAGTATTTTAAATGCAAAACTTGTAGAAGATTGTACGTAAAAGATACTAAATGGAAATTTAAAGTGAAATAGTTACTTCTGCTGGTTATCCATTCTGTTTTAAACATATTTTTTTTCAGGTTTACAAGGCCAGAACATCTAGGAAGCAGTGCCAAAATCAAATGTAGTGGTTGCCACAGCTACCAAGAATCTACCAAACAGCTCACTATGAAGAAACTACCCATTGTGGCTTGTTTTCATCTCAAAGTGAGTTGCTTAAATGATGATTCCTGAAAGCGGATCTTCCTCCATGAAATTGGTTGACTTTCTTTACTTTGTGGATTTTATCTTAAATCTCACGGGTAGACTGAATCTCAGTTTTGAACTGAGCACGTATACTTAAGAATTGGGGACATACCTTGTGACTGTTGAATAATATATTTCTAGATTGATTAGATATCCAGAGTTTAACATTTTGCAGTTTCTGTCCCAAAGGTGTTTTTTCCAAAAAGCAGCTGGACTTCCTTGTGTGTTTTTTTTTTTTTTTAAACATTTTGCTTCCAATCCAAGAAACTTCTTCAGCTTCTTCAGTTCTGAAGAAACTTCTTGGATGAGAGGCGAAAGGTTTTTCAAAGAAAGAAAGCCATCCAGTTCTGAAGAAGAAATTTCTTGGTTGAGAAGCAAAATGTTTTCAAAGAAAAAAATCCAAGAAAGTTCAGTTGCCTTTTGGGAAAAGCGCCTTTGGTTCAATCATGACCTGGAAGATTGAGAATTTCCATAGACATTGCAGATCCAACTCTCTGCTGTTATATGATCCATAAAGCCATATGTTGAACTTAAAACTTTTAGCCTTGATTCCATAACTGTCCAGAAGAATTGAATTAGAGAATACTAGAATGGTTCGGAGGAAGTGGGTTCTTTTGCAGTGGTCTTTGCTATTAAACTATTTGCCCTCCTCCAATTGTGTAACTACCTAGCTGACCCTTGTAATTTGATGCTCATGAGGATATCTGTTCAACTGAGGCATACTTTCAAATGCCTGCCATTATGTTTCCAAAACATTCTAACTCTTAACTACGATAGAGCTTCAACAGGCATTTAAAAGGTTTTTGTCAGTGGTCGCTGAAGATTAATATTTTATGAAACTTACAGAGTTGAGATGCTAAGAAAGGAGAATATTTGTAGCTCAGGGTTGACATGAGGGAGCCTTGGTGCTCTCCTGGCACTCTTGACAAATCAGTCATCAGTAGACACAAGTCTGTAGAGCTGCGGTGGCCCAGTGGTTAGAGTGCAGTACTGCAGGCTACTTCTGCTGATCATCGGCTGCCAGCAGTTGGCAGTTCGAATCTCACTAGGCTCAAGGGTTGACTCAGCCTTCCATCCTTCTGAGGTTGGTAAAATGAGGATTCAAATTGTTGGGAGCAAGATGCTGATTTTGTAAACTGCTTAGAGAAAGCAGTTTACAAAATCAGTAAAGCACTGTGAAGCGGTATATAAGTCTAAGTGCTATTGCTATTGCTATGCAAAAGGGACTATCAACCCAACCCAAAAAAGAACAAAAAGACTCCAAATCAAGATAGATTAAGTCTAAGGTTAACTTCAGACCAACAACCAAGTAAACAATACCCCAATCAAGAAACGGCCAAAGAGCCAACAGTAAAAAGCCCAACCAAAGAATCTCTTAAGGCCAACCCCAAAAACACTCACAGACCAAGCCACCACAATATAAAAGTGACAACAAAGTGCGCTCCTTATTAGCACTGATGATGTTGAATGAAACATCTGCAAGAAAAACAAGCTCAAGAGGGCACCAAGGATCCCTCAGAGTTGAGTTGCTGTTGATGATCAGCATATTCCGCAGCGGAGAAATACAAATAGCCATATCTAGTATATCCAAACGTCTAGATTTCATAAAAGTGAACACAGAGAAGGATATTTTGGAAACAGGCAGCATTTGTATTGAATGTCAAAGGATGATCTCTTGCCATGAATCACCCTGTTGCCCTGTCTGTTCAGAATTAAGATTTTAATATTTAATGCCTCAAAACAGCGTTCAAATGCCAGCGAACTAATACTGCTAAATTCCGGCAGCTGAAGTAATGGATAGGGGGCTGTACGTTATTTATAGCCGAATTGTTATCAGAGCCATGATGAAGAGGTTGTGTCTTCTGACAATGTTAATAATGTAATATGGTAAACAAAAAAAAAAAGAAAGAAAGAAAATGTGAAAGGCTATCTCATCTGTGTAATTTCTTTTCTCATACTGGGAAAATAGCCTCGTCTGTTGCTAGGGAATTGTTCTGCTTCTGAAATTGGAGTACAATTACCTACAAAGGTAAATAGGACAGGAGTTTTTTTAGAAATTTGGAGAAAGGCTGCCTTTCGGAAGAAGAGTTCATTAATCTTTCTGCCCCCTGTTCACATCCGCTTATAGCATTTTATTTGGATGATGATGAAAGTAGGGAGCTTATCTCATTTCCCATTGTCTCTGAAATTAATCTTTTCCAGCCACTTGTGCCTTGGCAGCGTGAGATACCTAGAATATTATTTGTCTTGCTTTCTAAATCACAGCACACCTCAGTGCTAGCTTCGTACAAAGAAGGTTTCAGTCTGAATCTACGCCTAAAAATCCTAGAATACCCCAAGAATTAAAAAGAATTGTTTTTAAAACAATTTTTTCCCTCCCTTTCTGGTACATTCTGATCTCTCTCTTGTTCTAAAAAGAAGAAACAGTAGGCAACCATACAAACTGTATAAAAGACACTCACTTCTGACACACTGTTGTATTCATATACAGGTAGTCCTTGACTTAGGACCGCTCATTTAGTGACCATTCGAAGTTAAAACGGCATTGAAAAAAGTCACTTAGGACTGTTTTTCACACTTACAGCCATTGTAGCATCTCCACGGTCATGTGATCAAAATTTGGTCAGTTTGGAAACTTGACTCGTATTTAAGACAGTTGCAGTGTCCCAGGGTCACACAATCGCCTGTCTCAACCTTCTAACAAGCAATGTCAATGGGGGAAGCCAGGTTCATTTAACGACTGTGTTATCAACTTAACCACTGCAGCGATTCACTTAACAACTGTGGCAAGCAAGGTCGTAAAATGGGACACAGCTCGCTTAACAACTGTCTCGCTTAGCAATTGAGCAGTTTGGGCTCAATTATGGTTGTACCTCAAGGACTATCCATAGTTGTTTTTCTACACCCGAGCTAACTAACTTTCATTATCTAACAAAACGAAATTTGATGGTGAAAAAAGTAAGGCTCTACATTTAGGCAAGAAAAACAAAATGCACAGGTACAGTATAGATGGTACCTTGCTCAATAGTAGTAACTGTGAGAGGGATCTTGGAGTCCTAGTGGACAACCATATAGACATGAGCCAGCAGCTGCCAAAAAAGCCAACACACTTCTAGGCTGCATAAACAGAGGGATAGAATCAAGATCACGTGAAGGGTTAATACCACTTTATAATGCCTTGGTAAGGCCACACTTGGAATCCTGCATCCACTTTTGGTCACCCACGATGTAAAAAAGACGTGGAGACTTTAGAAAGTGTGCAGAGAAGAGCAATGAAGGTGATTAGGGGACTAGAGGCTAACATATACCAAGAATGGTTGCAGGAACTGGGTATGTCTAGTTTAATGAAAATAAGGCCATAGGGAGACATGATAGAATAGAAATAGAAATAGAAATAGAAATAGAAATAGAAATAGAATAGAATAGAATAGAATAGAATAGAATAGAATAGAATAGAATAGAATAGAATAGAATAGAATAGAATAGAATTCTTGATTGGCCAAGTGTGATTGGACACACAAAGAATTTGTCTTGGTGCATACGGTCTCAGTGTACATAAAAAGACAAGATACATTAGTCAAGAATCATAAGGTACAACACTTAATGATAGTCATAGGGAACAATAAGATGATAGCAGTCTTCCATTATCTCAGGGGTTGCCCCAAAGAAGAGGGAGTCAAGCTATTCTCCAAAGCACCTGAGGGCAGGACAAGAAGCAATGGGTGGAAACCAATCAAGGAGAGAAGCAACCTGGAACTAAGGAGAAATTTCCTGACAGTTAGAACAATTAATCAGTGGAACAACTTGCCTCCAGAAGCTGTGAATGCTCCAACACTGGAAGTTTTTAAGAAGAGATTGGACAGCCATTTGTCTGAAGTGGTGTAGGGTTTCCTGCCTAGGCAGTGGGTTGGACTAGAAGACCTCCAAGGCCCCTTCCAACTCTGTTATTCTATTCTATTCATTCTATTCTAACTGATGAGATGCTGTTACATTAAGGAAGTTAAAAATCTGATCTTCTACCCATTTTTTTTATCTAGCGGTTTGAACACTCAGCCAAACTGAGACGGAAGATCACTACGTATGTCTCCTTTCCACTAGAGCTGGACATGACGCCTTTCATGGCCTCTAGGTATGCACTGGAAACCTCTTCTGGCGAGAAACCCTCCATGTCTTAGGCTGTGTTGAAAGGGCAGAGAAATTATCTAGTTCAGCTTATAGGTGGGGACTATAATTGGATGTTCTTTTCAGTGGTTCCATTGGCATGGATTTCACAATTGAAATTAAGCAGGAGTATCTTGAGTGAAAAGAGAGTGATTCCACCTTCCCCCTCTAAAGTGCATAGAGCCGCAGTGGTGAGAATGCAGTATAGCAGGCTAATTCACTACTCACACTGCCAGGAGTTCGATCCTGACTGGCTCCAGGTTGACTCAGCCTTCCATCTTTCTGAGGTCGGTAAAATGAGGACCCAGATTGCTGGGGGCGAGAGGCTGACTCTGTAAACCGCTTAGAGAGAGCTGGAAAGCACTGTGAAGCAGTATATAAGTCTATTGCTATTATATGCTGTATAATATATAACGTATTATTTGTTTTATATATATATATATATACTTGCTTTTCATTGAACTAATCAATTTCCTTTGATTTGATTGTTATGCCGAGAAGAAAAATGGCAAGTTTATATTGCCTGAATGATCACTGATACAAGTATAAAAAAATACACGCTCACATTTTAAAAACTTTTGGCTGTGAAATCTTTTCCTTCAACCGCCATTCAAAAGTTCTCCAGAATTCTCCAGCCAGCATGACCTTTGTCCCAGGAAATGCTGAGATTTGAAATTGACCTTTCAAGAAGGTCGTCCAGGTTGGAAAAATTGCAATGGGGGCGGTGTGTGTGTGTGTTAGAGGACCTTTGAAGATACATTTAGGGAGCAGTAAATTTATCTTTCTCCTCTTTGGAGAAAGACGTCTTCTAGAAAAATTCCAAGTATCACCGCATACAGAGCATTCGGGATTCACCCTGTCAATAGCCTTAAATGCTTAAAACCAGTAATTTAAATTTCCTGCTTTTTAGCTTTGGTGTTTTGCTGGTTTTCTTCATGCCAAGGGGTAAGTTATGTCAGTGTTGTCTCTTTATTTAAACACTTGTTTCTCCTCTTCAGGAAATGTCGAGAAAATAAGGAGATCTCTTCAAATTTTAAATGTCTGTTAACTAAAGGGCGACTTGATAACCTGCTGTCTTTTTAAATGACACTGAACATGGTGTTTTTTTGTTTGTTTGTTTGTTTTTATTGTAGTAAAGAGAGCAGAATGAATGGGCAGTACCAGCAACCAGCAGATAGTCTAAACAGTGATAATAAGTAGGTGGCTTTGTCTTCTGTGCTTCTTGGTCTCAGATACGTCCCTTAAAACAGTATAAAAAGCTGCCTTGCAGAGTTCAGTAGCCTGTTTTTGTTTTTTTTAAAAAGCACTTTGTGTTCTAAACTAGTGCTAAAAAAAAAAATTGCCCAGGAACAAAATGCTGCTTCTTCAAACAGTGATTTTTTTCCATTCCACTTCTCTCCACCGATCCCCCACCCCCCCGCAGCCTTCCTTCTATCTACTCTAAAGACTTACTACTCCACAAATTTTACCTACTCGTTTGTCCAATTGAAGTAGTCACTGGTCTAGTGAAGCCCACCCAGTCTTTGTAGAGGGGGTGGCACGCCAGGACGTGCGATAAATAAAATCTTAATACACCTGACGTTTTGACAGCTTGGATTGGCACTGATAGTCAGAGTAATATGCATAAACACCGTTGATGTTTTTCAGAAACACTAGATAATATAGGTAGTCCTCGACTTAACATCAGTTCATTTAGGGACCGTTTGAAGCTACAACGGCACTGAAAAAAGTGACTTGCGACCACTTTTCAAACTTTTAACGACCGTTGCAGCATTCCTATAGTGACACGGTCGAAATTTCATAGGCTTGGCCACTGACTCATATTTATGACAGTTGCAGTGTCCTGGGGGGGGGAGGGTCATATCTCTTGTGACCTTCTGACAAGTAAAGTCCACGGGGGAGCCAGATTCACTTAACCACTGTGTGACTAACTTCTGCAGTGATTCACTTAACAACTGCGGCAGGAGAGATCATAAAGTGGGGCAAGAGTCACGACAACTTAGCAGCAGATATTTTGGGGCTCAATTGTGGTCGTATGTTGAGGATAACCTGTAGCATGTGGAAGTTCCACCTCGGATGGCCCAGCTTACATACAAGTACATATTAGCAAAATGTTGATTATTGAAGGGGTGAATGATTATTGAAAGGTTCTACGTTGTAAAAAAATCAAGCCGTTTTTCTGTTTCCTTGTTCATTCCGACAGGTATTCCTTGTTTGCAGTAGTTAACCATCAAGGAACCCTGGAGAGCGGGCATTATACCAGCTTTATTCGGCAACACAGAGACCAATGGTTCAAATGTGACGATGCCATAATTACCAAGGCTAGCATTAAGGACGTACTAGACAGTGAAGGGTATGTCGAACTCCCCTTAACACAAAACGCCAGTCTTGCTCCCTACCGTGTCACTGAAATAGAAAAGAGGAGCAAAATTAGAGGGAACGTGTGAAAATAAAATTTTACTTTAATCTGGAGCAGGGGTGTCAAACTCTTATTTCATTGAGGGCCGCATCAGGATTGAGTTTGACCTCGGAGGGCTCGGTGGGTGTGGCCAGCTCAACATCACTTGTGTCGGGGGCGCCTGTGGCATCCTGAGCACTCTGCCAGGGAAAACGGGCTCCCGAGCTCCTTTTTCGGCTGCAATGGCCTCCTGCAACCCTCTGCCAGTGAAAACGGAGCTCGCCTGGCTCTGTTTTTTCTGGCAGAGGCACCGTGGGCCGGTCCTTTGCTGTTTCCAGGGTGGCCCCCGTAGGGCCAGATCAAAGCACCCCACGGGCCACATTCGTCCCCCCGGGCCTTGAGTTTGACACCCTTGATCCAGTGGTGAAATCCAATTTTTTTTCCTACCGGTTCTGTGGGCGTGGCTGGGTGGGCGTGGTGTGGCTTGGTGGGCGTGGCAGGGGAAGGATACTGCAAAATCTCCATTCCCTCCTCACTCCTGGAGGAAGGATATTGCAAAATGCTCACTCCCACCCCACTCTGGGGTCAGCCAGAGGTGGCATTTGCCGGTTCTCCGAACTGCTCAAAATTTCCACTACCGGTTCTCCAGAACCTGCTGGATTTCACTCCTGCCCTGATCTGGAGGATTATCTCAAAGCCAGTGATGATAATACATTTTTTTAAAAAATGGCCTATGTTTTTGGAGTGGCCTCAAAGAGAGGAATGGTACCTTACTCTAAACCAACGTTTTTCAACTTTGGCCACTTTAAGATGTGCGGACTTCCAACTCCCAGGATTCCCCAGCCAGCATAGTTTCTATTCCCATAATCCCCTAGCTGGCTAGGGAATCCTGGGAGTTGAAGTCCGCACATCTTCCAATTGCCGAAATTGAGAAATGCTGCTCTAAACCAGCATTCACACCATTGCACTCAGATTGTGCTTTGAAAAACTCAGTTCTGCAGCCTGCATAAATTATGCAAATGAACTCTCTTCTTTTGGCCTGACTCACCAGTTTTTGCTGCTTTTCTGGTTTCCCAGGAATGGGAGGGAGGGAGGGATGCAAAAATGTTATTCCATTTTCTCCTGCTGCTTCTGGGATTCTCACCGGGATTTTGTATTACCCTATTAGGAAAGGAGTTTTTTTGTTGTTGTTGGTTTTTGTTTCAGAAAATGGGAGAGTCTGTGAAAGCTGATTTTCCTACTTGGGTTACCTTCGCACAGAATTGTGCGATTTGCGTAGCGCAGTGTCAAGGTGCCAGAGATACAAACCTTATATTCATAGTACTCTTTACACAGGTAGTCCTTGACTTACAACCGTTTGTTTAGTGACTGTTCAAAGTTACAACGGCACTGATAAAAGTGACTTTTGGCCGTTTTTCACACTTAATGACCGTTGCAGTATCCCCATGGTCAGGTGCACAGTATTTGGACGCTTGGCAACTGGCAGGTATTTATGACTGTCCAGGGATCGTTTGATCCCCTTCTGCGACCTTCTGACAAGCAAAGTCAGGTTCATGTCACAACCATGTTGGTAACTTAACAGCTGCAGTGATTCACTTAACAACTGTGGCAAGGAAGGTCATAAAATGGGCCCAAACTCACCTATAACAACTGTCTCACTTAGCAATGGAAATTTTGGGCTCAGTTGTGGTCATAAGTCAAGGACTACCTGTCTTGCCAAGGATGGCCTATATACGTAGGTCATTTTTTTTCACCTGTATTTCCTTCAGGGTGGATAAAAATCAATGATTTTTTTTTAAAAAATCAAAAAAATCAGATTTTTTTGATTTAAATCAGTTTTTTTTATTTTTATCAAATTTATTTTAATAAAAAACTTTTGGGGTAAAAATCTATCGTAAGATAGTTTTCTATTTAAGATACATAAATAATTTAGTTTATTCAGCATGAAATGGAGCTTAGTTATGTAGCAGGAGGCTGTATATTCTGCAACACTGGGACTATCGGTGAGTCAACAGCGGGTCAAAGGAGTAGCAGAGATGACAGTTGCTCTTTAAAAATTATGATTTAAATCGAGTTGATTTAAATCAAGCCTTTTTACCAGTGATTTAAATCATGATTTAAATTGTGATTTAAATCAACTCAATTTAAATCAAATCCACCCTGATTTCCTTCCTTCCTTTCTCTATGATGTTCTCTGCTACATGGAGGATGGGAGACCATCTCCCCCTCCCCTTCCTGAATGATAGGGATAGGACTGTTGGAGTGGAATGTGTGGACTGTGGCCCACAAAAATGTTGTCATCATATGACTAATATTTCAGGCGTCTTAGAATTCATTCATTGTTAGAATGTATGTGAAGGCAGCTTTATTCTTCAGCCCTCCTTCCAAAAAGTGAATCTTTGGAGTCCCATGTTTTAATCCATCTTTTCTTTTTCCTTTTCTTGAATATCTGGGGACATTTGGGAATTGCTCAGGCAAGACCAGCAAACTTCTAAAATGGAAGGACTTCCTTGTTTTTTCTTTGGAAGATGTTTCGCTTCTCATCCAAGAAGCTTCTTCAGCTCTGACTTGGATGGTGGAGAATGGAAGGATTTATACTCCTTGCAGACAGAGCTGGTCGTTTGCATCCTTTTTAGAGGGTCGTTGAGGCCACTTGGAGGTTTCTCTGTTGTCCTCAGGGTCACCTGAGTGGTGCTCCTGGTTCCTGTAGTCTGCCATTTTTTTTCCCCCTCTGGAAATCCATTCCTACTCCCACACCATTCAAGGAGTGTCCATCCCAAATTGTATAGCTAAAAGTCTGTAGAGATTCTCAGTCCTCCAGATCAGAAAGTCCAATTTGCCTCTCGAAAAAGCACCTTTGGGACAACCATGATCTGGATGACCGAGAATCTCTATACAGACTTCTAAAACTGAAGCTCCTGGAAAGGCCCCCTTTCGACTCAGGCCACCCTGCTGAGGATCCCAATATTGGCAGAATCTCTCCATTCTTGCCGCTTCGAGTTTGTTCTTTAGGTGTGGGATTCGGCCTCAATCCTGTGTCGCCGTCAAGCCCTCAGCAGCCCAGCCATATCCTCTGATGAGTCACTGGCCTTGAATTATTTAGACACTCACCACATGAACCGAGAACAAAAACCTTCCCTGAAACCATCCTTGGACAATAATCCACATTGCTTTTAATGGAGGGGAGGGGAGCCAGAACCAGGGGTGAAATGCTCCCGGTTTGGACCAGATCACCCGATCCGGTAGTGATCGTGGCGGGTGGTTCAGAGAACCGGTAGCAATCGCGGCGTGTCATTACTTCGTGATGTTAACCAGGAAGTAATTTGTGATGTACCCTCTGTGCACGCGCAGAAGGTTTTCCTTTTTTTGCTTTTAAAAGTAAAAAAAAAAAGGCTCTGACGATCACAGCTGAGCTGCGCGATCATCAGGGCTGTTTTTTTACCTTTTAAAAGCATTTTTTTTTTACAACCTATTCGGCCGACCTACTGGCCAGAACGTATGCGGGGAGACCCACACCGACCTAACTCTTACAGCTCATCTTTCTTCTCCCTACTCCGCAGATACTTGCTGTTCTATCACAAACAGTTCCTGGAGTACGAGTAGCCCTGCTCAGCAGCCAACGCGACAAGGAAAAAAAAGGAAAGGAAGCAAAAAAGGAGTGGTAGACTTCCGATAAAACACACAACACTACCTGGAATGAAAAACAAAACAAAAACAAAAAACGACACCCATTCGACACCTGGCCCCGAGCTGCGACAGGACCCGCTTGCCAGTTGGCTCACCGCCTAGAGGAGTTTAAAAAAATAAAATACGAAATAAATGAACTCTCTTCCTCGGGTTTGCGGCCCTGCAAGGACAGAAGAAGGAGGGGGAAACCTAACCAGAGGCTGCCGCCAGTGACTTTTGAGCGAGGAAATAGAATAGCGCGAAGGTTGCCCTCGACGGGGACATAGAGGGAAGCCGAGGAGTCCCGCCGTTCCTCCGAGACGTGCGCGGGAAGTGCCGGGTGTGTGTGTGTCTACGTGCTCTCATCTTCTCCATCGAGCATCTTCTCCATTGGTGCTTCAGCTCCAACCGACCAATCATAACGACAGTTAATTAAAAAAAACAAAACAAAAATACCCCGTGCCCCGTTTTCCCCCCCCTCCCTTTTATTCCCCCCCCTTTTTTTTTTCTTTTTTAATCATCATCACCCATGGGTCTGAAAGCAGTCAAAATGGAGGAGAGTTGGGGGACGCCGCGACGAGATGGACTTTGCGAGTACCTTTTTATTTGTGAATTTTAGTTATTAAATAAATACAGTATGAAATGATTAGGCTGTTTTGTTTTTCGGAAAAGCCTTTAACCAGAGGCCAGATTGACGGGACCGGCGTGGTGGCGAAGGCATCAAAAACCTGCCTCTTTTTCGGTCACAGGTAATGTGGGGGAGGGGGAGAGCTGTTCTTTTTGGAACAGGCTAAGTTTCTGTTTGAGCCCCTCCCCTTCCCCCCCTCCCATTTTTTTTGTTTTCTATACATTGCTATTTTATTAATTTCTCGCCCCCACCCCTTTACACGTGTACTTTTGTTCATCGTTTTCCGCCCGTAAGAATGACATTCATAATTGCAACCATCAGTAAAATGAATGAATTGGCATGTTTATACTGTAAAAAAAAAAACACCAAAGTGGTCTTGATTATTTATTGTGGTTGGGGGGAGCGGGTGGGTGGTTTGGATGTAAATAAGGCTGATCTCTCGGGATGTGGGGAGGGGGGAGGTGTTGGGAGGCGATTGTTTCCCCATCTTCCCTTTCCAAAGAAATATTGCCCTCGTGAGACCCTTGGCCTTGAAAAGGGTGCCATCTGCCACTTCTGAGGAGTGGGTGCCGTTTTTTGAAATTAGTCTCAACTACTGGACTCTTCTTCCTAAGCAAAATACTTTCTACCAACTCTGCTTTCATTGGTCTCTTAGTTCTCTCTTTCTCTCCCATTCCTTCCTTCCTCCCCCCCCTCTCTTTCTCTTTCTTTCTCTTTCTTTTTTCTCTCTTTCTTTCTCTTTCTTTCTCTTTCTTTTTTTCTCTCTTTCTTTCTCTTCTTTTTCTTTCTTTTTCTCTCTCCCTCCCCTCTTTCTTTTTCTTTCTTTCTCTTTCTCTTTCTTTCTTTTTCTCTCTCCCTCTCCCCTCTTTCTTTCTCTCTCTTCTTTTTCTTTTTCTTTCTTTCTTTCTTTCTCTCTTTCTTTCTCTCTCTTCTTTTTCTTTTTCTTTCTCTTTCTTTCTTTCTTTCTTTCTTTCTTTCTTTCTTTCTTTCTTTCTTTCATTCCCTGTCTTTCTCTCTCTCTCTCCAAAGCCTTCTGGCTTTGTCCTTTCTTCCTGGAAACTGCTTTGTTTTGTTTTGTTTTTTTGTCAGAAATGCATTTATTTTCTCCCTTTCTCTCCCTCCCCCTCCCCCCTTCCTAACTGTCTAGACGCCGTCAAAGCCCATATGGGCTGTATATTTTACCAAGAGGCTGGGCCACGTTTTATTTGTCACTTACGAAGAAAACGGCTTCTTTGCCTTGTTAAAAAGAAAAGAAAGAAAGAAAACCCCCTTCAGGCTGCACGGCTTAACGTGTGCGTATGCCCAATAACCGCAGGGAAGTGGTTTTGTCACACCTCTTTTTATCTGTACAAAACAAGTTTACCTTTCTGTGTGAAGGAGGGACATGAAGGAGAAAAAGGGCCACCGATGACTTGAATGCCTGCTGGATTTCTGTTCAGCTGACAAAAGCTGCCTTTAAAAAAAAAAAAAAGGCATTCTCTGCCTTTAAGCTAGCCAAGCCTCATTGCCTTTTCAAAGCTCCTTATGTCCTAGGAGTCTGTTGGGTATTCTAGAGATGGCCGACCCAGTCTGGTAATTTTCCACCAGTTTAAGAGTCGAGAGAATATACTGGTTTTGAGAGAAACTCATACTTAACAGAATTTAAACCTTGTCAAAATATTTGTCTAGTTGCAGAGAGTTTGACTTGCGCTCTTCAGAGGCCTTTAAATGTCCTGCCTGCCGTTCAAGGCAGATACTATTTAAGATTCACTGTTTTCTAGCATAAAAAGGAGGATATCATGGTGGACAGTGATACAGGTAGTCCTTGGCTTGCAACCGTTCGTTTAGTGACCCGTTCAAAGTTACAACGGCACTGAAAAAAAGGAACTTTTTCACACGACTGTTTTGATCACGCGGTCAAAATTCAGACGCTTGGCAGCTGACCTGTATTTATGACCGTTGCTGTGTCCCGGGGTCAATCTGACAAGCGCAGTCAGTGGGGAAGCTAGATTGACTTAACAACCATGTTACCAACTTAACTGCAGTGGTTCACTTAACCACTGTGGCAAGAAAGGCCATAAAATGGGGCAAAACTCACTTAACTCACTTAGCAACAGACATTTCGGGCTCAATTGTGGTCGTAAGCCGATATTGTGGCCCGTCAGCGGCCTGTGCAGCTAGTAGCTGATTCCGACAGCGAGGAGGCTGGTGTGGTGCTGCGTTAGCAGCCTGTGCAGCTGGCGCTCGAGTCGGACAGTGAGGAGGCTGGAGAAGATGTGGTGCCAGAGGTGGGGATTCAGCCAGGGCCTTCAGAACCTCCAGAAGCTCCCATAAGTGAAGAGGACGAAGAGGAGGAGCCTCTTCTCGATGCACCGGCACGCAGAGCTGCCAAAAGGCAGGAGTGGCTCCTCAGGAGGAGGTCTCCTCGAGAGTAAGGCTTGGGGCTAATTGGCCACTCCCTTAGCCTATTTAAGGAGGAATGCCGATTGCAGTAAGCTGTAGGGAACAACTTTAGTTCACTCTCCTTCGCGTGTGGATTCTCTACAAAATTGCTTCTGGGCTTTCTACCAACCATAGTAAGACTATGATTACCTTATCTTAGAATTCTGGTAAGACAGTTCATTAACAGCCTTTGGTTGATAAAGACTAAGTTATTTGAGTAAAATAAGCTTTGTATTGAGTTTGTGTGTGCTGCGTTCTTTGGGGTCCATAGCTGGGGCAGAACAGCCGAGGAATACCTGTAGTTCTCGTAACGTGGCTTTTTTTCCCCCCAAGCTGTATTCTGAAGGCCCTGTGGCCTGCTCAGAAAACGTATTGAGGTGAATGAGAGAATTCAAAATTATATCTATTCTAGGTCACTCTCCAGAATCTTCACTGGTTCGTTCAAGATAAATTTAAAACCAATATTAACATGGAATAAAGCAGCCATTTCCTAGCAGCGAGCCAATGTGTGGCCACTTTTTAACTGCAGATGAAGGTTTGTGAGTGTTGTGAATTGTATCTTCCCTATTTCCTTTTAAATAATGTAAGGAAGAGAAACTGCCCTTTTCTGCTTCATGACCCTGAAGTTCAAAATCCTTTCTAAAATGGAATTGTGGCACCCTCTTGTGGCTGAACTCTGGGTGTAATACTCCTTCTCCACCTCCAAAACCTTCTATTTCCTTTTTATTGTACTGTACAAGAGCCTTGGTAGTACAGTGGTCTAAGGCACCCTGTTATTAAGCTGGTTATTAAGACCAGCTGCCTGCAATTACTGCAGGGTTCGAATCTCACCAAGGCTCAAGGTTGACTCAGCCTTCCATCCTTTCTAAGGTAGGTAAATTGAGGACCCAGTTTGTGGGGGCAATAAGCTGACTTTGTATAAATATACAAAAGGATGAAGGCTATTGCTTAACGCACTGTAAGCCGCCCTGAGTCTCCGGAGAAGGGCGGCATATAAATCAAATTTTTTAAAAAAATTGTTAGATGCCAAAAAAAAAAAAAAAAAAAGGCGGGGGGAACCTTTTTTAAGAAGTAGTTATAACTGTTAACCCTTTTCTACTTTTCGGGGCAAAAGGACTTGATAGGTAAGTTTTCTTTCTGGAACAGATTTGAGAAAGCAACCAAGATGTTAATTAAAAGAAAGTTTCTATCGACCCAGATTTAAGGACACTTATCCAGAGTGCTTTAAGTTACTAATCAAATTAAAATTCAGATCGCATAATTGCTGTTCATAATATCTTGGCCTACAACCGAACCATGTTTGTACACATTGTAATTGCAGAATTTGTCCAAAGTACATAGCTATTTGCATTGTTTGTGTTATATCTTCTCTGCTTTTTGTAATTTAATCTTAAGAGTAGGTTTATTTTGGACGGTTATTTTCCCCTGTGTAATGTTGGAATTGGTCACTATTACTTTTTCTTTGCCTTAATGATGCAATGGCTTTCTTTTTTAATTGCTTATATAATTTTATTGAAATGTTTAAAAGAAGATAAAAAACTAGCACAAGCTATGAAGAAAAAAGGAAAAGAACACAAATAGTCCAAGAAAAAAGGTGGAGAAAAACAGAAAAGAAAGAAAGAAAGAAAACGCAAAGAAGTGGCTTCCAATAATCTTCATAGCAGTTATATTTTAAGCTCACTCTCTAAACTTATTATCATAATACTCTTCTTTCAATAATCTATCTTGTCTGATCATCAGAGCCCTAAACCATGTTCATTTCCCCCCCCCCATTTGTACGCAAAACCTCCATGCAATTTTTCCAGGCACCAATCAGTATGGATGGTGTCTTTTCTCTAATCAGAGAAGCTAATTTATTCATCTCAACAAGAGCTATCAATTTCACCAACTTACTTTCTAACTTTTTATCTATTAGTTGAAGGAAAAACATGTTTGGTTCACTTCAAAACCCATGTTGCCTCTTGCTTTCTATGGATTTCAGTGCTTCTAATTTTGCTTTTTCAGTGTAAGAGGAGAAATCGGATTTGCTCTCTTCCATTTTTCTCTCGGCTTTCTCTTCTCTTTCTTCTCTCCTCTTTTTTGTCACCTTTTCTTCTCCCTTCCCATCTTCTCCTCCCTCCCTCCCTCCCTCCCCTTCCCATCCTCCTCCCTTCCTTCCTCCCTTCCCTTCTTCCTTACTCTCCCATCCCTTCCCATCCTCCTTCCTTCCTTCCTTCCTTCCTCCCTTCCCTTCTTCCTTCCTCTCCCATCCCATCCTCCTTCCTCCCTTCCCTCCCTTCTTTCTTCCCCTCCCTCTCCTCTCCTCCCCTTCCCATCCTCCTCCCACCCCATCTTCCTTCCTCCCTTCCTTCTTCTTCCTTCCTCTCCCATCCCATCCCTTCCCATCCTCCTTCCTTCCTTCCTTCCTCCCTTCCCTTCTTCCTTCCTCTCCCATCCCTTCCCATCCTTCCTTCCTCCCTTCCCTTCTTCCTTCCTCTCCCATCCCATCCTCCTTCCTCCCTTCCCTCCCTTCTTTCTTCCCCTCACTCTCCTCTCCTCCCCTTCCCATCCTCCTCCCTTCCTTCCTCCTTCCTCCCTTCCTTCTTCTTCCTTCCTCTCCCATCCCATCCTCCTTCCTCCCTTCCTTCTTCTTCCTTCCTCTCCCATCCCATCCTCCTTCCTCCCTTCCCCTCCCTCTCCTCTCCTCCCCTTCCCATCTTTATCATTTGAAAGCAAATCCAGAAACGTAGTTTGGACAATTCTGGCATCTTTGCTGCATCCTCGTCATCCTTTCCCGTGATGCTGTCACAGAAGTGCTAAAGAAAGCCATTGGCTCACACGCAGGGGCAGTGCTTGTGCTCCGGTTGCTAGGTAACCGGAGGAAGGCCTGTCCGTGGGTGGTGGACTCTGAATTAAATAGAATCTCGATCATTTTGATATTATTTGTTGTCAGAGGGAGGTTGGCTATGCCTTTACTTTGACCATTAATCCACATTATTCATTCATCTGAAGATTTCAGCCAAAGACACATTGTTTATTTGTTTATTGTAACTGGGCTGCAGTCAGTCTACAACCATAAGATCCCATTGATATAATTTACTTTTTTCAAAGCCCTTTGTGTGCTTTGGCTTAGAGCCAAGCCTTACCTAAAATGTGGCTCTTGAGATATTCTCACCTCCTCCCCTGGTTCTTCTCCCATCACCCTCTTGGTCAGGAAAGTTCCTTCTAAATCCTGGGATCCTAAATCGAGAACCTTGGGGGTGCTATATAATTATTGATTTTTCTCAGCAGCAGATCCCTTCAAATCTGTTTTTCATCTTTCCTGGGGCCAAAAAAAAAAGGGGGGGGGCGGAAATTCTGCCTTTTCCTTGACGGAGTAATGGATTTTGAAAGGGAAGCTGACTAACAGATGCCTGCTTTTGGTAATTTAGACGGAAAGGAGGAACAAAATGCAACTCTGTGTAAGAGGGTTGCTTAAGTTGTCAGCTAGAAATGAAAAGACGCTTGCTCCTGGGGAGGAAAGCCATGGCAAATCTAGACAGCATACTAAAAAGCAGAGACATCACCCTGCCAACAAAAGTGCGTCTAGTCAAGGCTATGGTTTTCCCAGTTGCAATGGACGGCTGTGAAAGTTGGACCATAAGGAAGGCCGAGTGCCAAGAATGGAGGCCTTTGAACTCTGGTGCTGGAGAAGACTCCTGCGAGTCCCTTGGACTGCAAGGCGATCCAACCGGTCAGTCCTAGAGGAGATCAACCCTGATTACTCTTTAGAAGGCCAGATCCTGAAGAGGAAACTCAAATACTTTGGTCACCTAATGAGAAGGAAGGGCTCACTGGAGAAGAACCTGATGCTGGGAATGACGGAGGGCAAAAGAAGAAGGGGACGGCAGAAAAGGAGGTGGCTGGATGGAGTCACTGAAGCAGTCGGTGTGAGCTTAAATTTGGCTCCAGAGGATGGTAAGAGGACAGGAAGGCCTGGAGGAATGTTGTCCATGGGGTCACGATGTGTCGGACACGACTTCGCAACTAACAACAAAGTTGTCAGCTATCAATTACCCGCTCGTGAACGGCCGTTTCCTCCAAAAAATGTGAAGTAAGAAGGAGCATTGCACGCTTAATCCTTCTGTATTTGTCAGCTCCAAGTCATCGAGACAGTTTCCCCTGGATGGAAACTCCAAATATAAACAGAAAATAAGTACTTTTTTCCTTCCCTTCAAATCACCTTGTATGGTGTGTAGGGGGGGTTAGACTAGATGACCTACAAGGTCCCTTCCGACATTCGTAATCTGTATCTATCTACCTCTTTCTCCGGGAGCCCTTTTTTGAGATTTCCAAAAGGCTTAAAATACGGCATGGAAGCTCTTTATTATTTTTGTGTCTGCTCTCTACCACCTTGAAAAAGCCAAGAGGCCTTTGCAACAATTCTTAGTTCTTAATGTCTAAAAAAAACCGAGATAAACAGAGGAAGACCATAGAAATACCACTTCCCTGGAGATCTTCCTCTGAAAATTTTATTGAAAATACCAGGTAAACAACCATTCGTTTAAGCAAACATACAAAAAAAAAAAACAAAAAACCAAAAAACAAAGAGTAAAGTGAACAAATGCCACAGAAAGCAGCTAGCAAGACAAATTGCGGCCTACAGGTAGTTCTGGTCTTACAACAGCTCCATTTAGTGACCAAAGTTACAACATCACTGAAAAAAAGTGACTTGGGACCGTTTTTCCACACTTAACGACCATTGCAGTTTTCCCCCGTGGTCACAGGATCAAAATACAGACACTTGGCTGCTGACTCGCATTTATGACGGTTGCAAGAGTCCCCCGCTTTCGCGACCTTCTGACCAGCAAAATCCAATGGGGGGGGGGTTCACGACCTTGTGACTAACAACTGAACAACTGCAGTGATTCACTTAACAACGGTGGCGACAGAAAGGTCGTAACGTGGGACAAAACTCACTTCGCCGTCTCACTCGGCAACCGGAAATTTGGCCTCCATTGCAGTCGTAAGTTAAGGACTACCTATATCATTTTTTTTTTCCTTTGAGGATTTTTTTTTTTTAAAAAAAGCATTTATGTTTGACCTTCACCCGGAACCTGGGAATTTTATGCCCACGAGTGAACAATCTGGCAAAGATTTAACAAAATCGCCGCTCGGTTTCCTTGGGCCCTTACAATTCAAGACCTCAACAATGCAAGTGGCTTATTTGGGGAGGGGGCTTTCATGCTCCTGTCTCACCCCCCCGACTGTTTATGGCTTAGCTCAGGGGTCCCCAAACTTTGCAGCTTTAAGACTTGTGGATTTCAACTCCCAGAATTCTCCAGCCAGCTATGCTGGCTGGAGAATTCTGGGAGTTGAAGTCCACAAGTCTTAAAGCTACCAAATTTGAAGACCTCTGCCTTAGCTCATCTGCATCTTTTCTTGGGAAGGGGAACATATAATTTGGAAATGGCAGTCTTCGGCAGAGGGAGGTACCATCCCGCCAGGAATAGAAGCAGCAACTTCAGCCAGCATGTCGAGCTGGTACTGCCTCGGGCACGCCCGCGTCTCCTGGATGGCAGGACTCACTTCGGGGAAACAAAAACCACACGTTTCCACAGGCTCTGGGGTCTCGTTGCCCCCAGAGTCGCTTCCGAAACTTCCCGCTTCCATGAGACCATCTGGGGGAAGGAAAAACAAAACACGAGTCTGGCATGATTTTGATAACTCCTTGATTTATAACAGTTCATTTAGGGACCGTTCAAAGTTTCAGTGGCATCGGTTTGGATGTTCTTGCATACCAGTTAATATTTATATGAAAATTAAAACTCTGTGTAAAAGGTAGGAGCAAATAATACGGAATAAGGAAAATGGAATGCAATAATTAGGAATATGTTTCTATGTATTGAAATGTATGTTACTCAAGCATCGCGCCATTCACGCGACGATATGTTTTTATTTTAAAAAATAATAAAAACTTGATTTAAAAAAAAGTTTCAGTGGCGCTGAAAAATATAGCAATAGCACTTAAGACTTATAATACCGCTTCACAGGACTTTACAGCTCTTAAGTAATTTACAGAGTCAGCCTTCCCCCCCACCCCAATAATCTGGGTCCTCATTTTACCGACCTCGAAAGGATGGAAGGCTGAGTTGACCTTGAGCCGGTCAGGATCGAACTCCTGGCAGTGGGCAGAGATAGCCTGCAACCTGCATTGTAACAACTGCACCACTATGCCTTCCTTCCTTCCTTCCTTCCTTCCTTCCTTCCTTCCTTCCTTCCTTCCTTCCTTCCTTCCTTCCTTCCTCCTTCCTTCCTCCCTCCCTCCCTCCCTCCTTCCTTCCTTCCTTCCTTCCTTCCTTCCTTCCTTCCTTCCTTCCTTCCCAAGCTATAGCAGACTTATATACCCCTTCACAGTGCTTCATAGCCCTCTAAGCAGTTTACAGCCTATTGCCCCCAACAATCTGGGTCGTCATTTTACCGACCTCGGAAAACGACCGCAGTCAGTTGAGACAGTCAGGATCGAACTCCTGGCAGTGGACACAGATAGTTTGCAACACTACATTGTAATAACTGTCCCACTATGCCTGCCTGCCTGCCTGCCTTCCTTCCTTCCTTCCTTCCTTCCTTCCTTCCTTCCTTCCTTCCTTCCTTCCTTCCTTCCTTCCTTCCTTCCTTCCTTCCTTCCTTCCCTCCCTCCCTCCCTCCCTCCTTCCCTTCCCAAGCTATAGCAGACTTATATACCACCTTATAGTCCTTTTACAGCCCTCTGAATGGTTTACAGAGTCAGCCTATTTTCCCCCAACAATCTGACTCCTCATTTTACCCACCTCGGAAGGACGGAAGGCTGAGTCAACCTGGAGCCTGGTGAGATTCGAACTGCTAAATTGCAGGCAGTTGGCAGAAGTAGCCTGCAGTACTGCACTCTAACCACTGCGCCATCACGGTTCTTGACTTATAACCGTTTTCCCCTACTGCTTGAGTAGAGGGCTGGACTAGGCCTCCAAGGTCCCTTCTAGGTTCTATTCTATTCTATTCTATTCTATTCCATTCCATTCCATTCCATTCCATTCCATTCCATTCCATTCCGCTTCATTGCTAAACCGCCTACATGCAGAAATCTTCTGAGCATGTTTGCAAGCACCCAAGGAAGGCCGTTGCTTCAACTGGGATAAGGAAAAGCATGTACCTTTTGGTAGATCTCCCTTTTTATGGCAAGATGGTGAGCTGGCTCGACAAAACTTCTCGTCCCCCCTTTTTTGAAAGTAAAACCAAGTCAACAGCAAGGAGAAGAGCAGAATGCAAAGGGAGAATCCCAGGGCCATGTACAGCAGCACCTGTTGGTCGTAGGTAGCATCCAGTTTGCGCTGCAGAGGCTGGAGAACAGGTGGGCTTGGTAAAGTGGTTGTAAGGGGCTCTGGAAGTCAGATGGGGCGGAGAGAGAGAAAGAAGAGTTAATAAATGTTTATCCCACGCTTGGATTTATTTCAGTACCAATTCTGATGTGTGGCCTCTGGATTTTGGACGCAAACGGATCAGACCTATGAATATCTGGGGAACTGGGGGGTTCTTGATACTCTCTGAACTGGGTAGTTTTCTTGCAGGCGTTTCATTACCAAACTAGGTAACATTATCAGTGCTAGAAGGGAGTGGGGATTGTGGAGAAGAGGAGGACGAGGACTAGAGATCCTTGATGTTCTCTTTTGAGTTTGGTAGTTTTCTTGCAGACATCTTATTACCAAGCTAGCTAACATTATCAGTGCTAGAAGGGAGTGGAGATCCTTGATGCTCTCTGAGCTTGGTAGTTTTCTTGCAGACATTTTATTACCAAGCTAGCTAATATTATCAGTGCTAGAAGGGAGTGGAGATCCTTGATGCTCTCTGAGCTTGGTAGTTTTCTTGCAGACATCTTATTACCAAGCTAGCTAACATTATCAGTGCTAGAAGGGAGTGGAGATCCTTGATGCTCTCTGAGCTTGGTAGTTTTCTTGCAGACATTTTATTACCAAGCTAGCTAATATTATCAGTGCTAGAAGGGAGTGGAGATCCTTGATGCTCTCTGAGCTTGGTAGTTTTCTTGCAGACATCTTATTACCAAACTAGCTAACATTATCAGTGCTAGAAGGGAGTAGAGATTGTTGAGTGGCAGAGGACTCCTTGGTATTTTCTGAGCTTGGTTGTTTTCTTGCAGGTGTTTCATGAACCACTAGGCAACATCATCAGTGCTAAAAGCGAGGTGGAGGTTGCTACAAGCCACCACCTAGCACTGATAATGTTACTTAGTTGGGTCATGAAATGTCTTCAAGAAAACCACCAACCCTGAGCTACAAATATTCTACTGGGGAACTTAGACTTTGAACTGACTACCCAAGCAAAGGTTGGTGATGGCAGATGGTTACAGGATTTGTATTCCATCAATAATATTCATTCGGTCCACTCCATAACCAAAAACTTAAAACCAAAAACCAACGAAGTCAATAAATGCAATAAAATACGAATTCAGCTAGCAAAATAACCCACAGCATATAACATTCCCTTCTTCATGACTATATTAAGCATTGGTTTTAGTCTGTTTTAATATGTATTTATTGGGATTATTTCGCTGATGTGAGCCGCCCTGAGTCCTTTGGAGAGAGGGCAGCCTATAAGTCCAATAAAATAATAATAATAATAATAATAATAATAATAATAATAATAATAATAATAATGATGATGATGATGATGATGATGATATTGTGTTTGAGGCCCACCAAGAATTGGGAATTTAATGCCCATCAGTAAAACAATCAGGGATGCGGTGGCTCAGTGGCTAAGACACTGAGCTTGTCGATCGGAAGGTCGGCAGTTCAGCGGTTCGAATCCCTAGCGCCTCATAATGGGGTGAGCTCCCATTACTGGTCCCAGCTTCTGCCAACCTAGCAGTTCGAAAGCACGTAAAACATGCAAGTAGAAAAATAGGGGCCACCTTTGGTGGGAAGGGAACAGCGTTCCGTGCGCCTTTGGCGTTGAGTCATGCCGGCCACATGACCACGGAGACGTCTTTGGACAGCGCTGGCTCTCCGGCTTTGAAACTGAGATGAGCACTGCCCCCTAGAGTTGGGAACAACTAGCACCTACGTGCGAGGGGAACTTTTACCTTTACCTAAACAATCTGGGAAATATTTTTTTTTTAAATCACTGCTGGGTTTCCTTGTAACGTGTGGGGGAAAAAAAAAATCCTCCTTGAGAAATGCAAAGGATTTGCTTTCAGGAGGTGACTATGGTTATATTCCTGCCACATTTTTTCACTCCCTGGGCACGTTTGTGACCAAATCTGCCCATTACGGAGGGTATAACGTAACTAACTGGGATGTGGGGAAGAGTTCTGGATTGTGTCTTGAGTTCCGGGGTGGAAAACACAAGGAGGAAAATGAAACCCTCCTTGAGCTCCAGCTGGCCGTTTTGAGAGACCTCCTCCTTGGCTCTTACTTCGACAGAAAGGCGCACATTGTTTGGGGTGTTGCCCGCAGATGCTGAAGCATTTGACGCATTCTCTCAGGAGCTGGTCGTAGTAGGAGCCCTCTTGATTGCTGCACTCCAAGGAGCCTAAGAGTAAAGCGAGAAAGAGTTTTCTGCAAAGGGGAAAGGAATCTGCCCGTCTCTTTCTCCACCCACAAAGGGACCACCACCCAGTCATTGGCTGGCCTGCTGCTCATTGGCTATACAATCCTGTAGCCATGGAAACAGCAGCATCCTCTAGACGGGCTAATGCAGCAAAAGGGGATGTGATTTCCCCTCCTTTCCATCTCCTGCGTCCTTGAATATCTCCGGCTTGTCGGAAGTAGATGGTAGAACGTTCTCCAGCCATTGGCTGCTAAGCTCTGGAGCTTGGCAAAGGGTGCGTAGTCAAAGGCGCTTTAGGAGAGGGCTCGCAACTTGGGCGTCCTCCTGGATTCACGGCTGCCTTTAGAAGAGCATTTGACGGCCGTGACCGGGAGGATTTTTTTCATCAGGTTCGCCTGATTCGCCAGTTGCGTCCCTTTCTGGATCGGGACTCCTTACGCACGGTCACTCATGCCCTTGTCACTTCCCACCTGGACTATTGCAACGCTCTCTACATGGGGCTCCCTTTGAGGAGCACCCGGAGGCTCCAACTGGCGCAGAATGCGGCCGCGCGGGTGGTTATGGGAGCGACATGGCGTTCCCATGTAACACCTCTCCTGCGCGAGCTGCACTGGCTCCCGGTGGTCTTCCGGGTGCGCTTCAAGGTTTTGGTTACCACCTTTAGAGCGCTCCATGGCTTAGGACCTGGTTATCTACGGGACCACCTACTACCACCAATAGCCTCCCACCGGCTGATACGCTGTCATAGAGAGGGGCTCCTCCGGGTGCCGTCGGCCAAACAATGTCGACTGGCGGCCCCCAGGGGGAGAGCCTTCTCTGTGGGGGCACCTACCATCTGGAATGAGCTCCCCCCGGAGATACGGAGGATCCCGGATCTGCGCACCTTCCGCCGCGCTCTCAAGACCTTTTTATTCCACCAGGCGGGCCTGGCCTAATCTTTTCCCTCTTTTCTTTTTAATATGCAAATTTTAATCTGTTTTTTAAATGATTGGGGTGTTTTAAATCTGTCTGGGCCAAATTGTTTAATTCGGTTTTATTCTGTTTTTAAATTTTGTATTTATGTATTTTATTGTTTGGCTGTTCACCGCCCTGAGTCCTTCGGGAGTTGGGCGGTATATAAATCAAATCAAATAAAAATAAATAAGTAAATAAAGCAGGGGGTGTCCTACCTTGGCAACTTTTAAGACTTGTGGACTTCAACACCCAGGATTCTGGAAATTGAGGTCCACAGGTCTTAAAAGTAGCTAAGGTTGGACCTCTCTGTTTTAGAGCATGAAAACTAATTCAGGAAACAATTCGGGAGTTTAGTTTAGTTTAGTTTAGTTTATTTGATTTGTATACCGCCCTACTCCCGAAGGACTCAGGGCGGTGAACAGCCAACAATAAAATACATAAATACACAAAATTTAAAAACCCAATAAAATCAAATTAAATTATTTGGCCCAGACAAATTAAAATACCCCAATAATTTGAAAACAGATTAAAATTTACATATTTAAAAAGGGAAGAGATTAGGCCAAGCCCGCTTGATGGAATAAAAAGGTCTTCACAGCACGGCGGAAGGAGCGCAGATCCGGGATCCTCCGTATCTCCGGGGAGTCACGGGTGTAGAATAGTTCCTTCCTTAATTGGCTTCCCAGCAACCCACCTTCTGCAGATGTGCAAAGGAAGTAGCTCTATACCAGGAGTCAGCAACCTTAAACACTCAGCCATTTGGACCCGTTTCCCACAGAAAAGAAAACACCGGGAGCCACAAAACCCTTCCCGTGCCTGACTATTTCCTGAGCGGCCACAAAACTAGCATACATAGTTGAATTAAGGATTCTGTTTTCTTCTGAAACTTTTCTTTTCTTGGATTTATCCATGGTTGGCCTACCGGGGGTGTGTGTGTGTCAAAAAGCTTAATAAATTGTGCGTCGGTGGGTATCGCACATTGGCAGTTGTGATGCATATTTTGAGCGACAGGGAGACGCAGCAAAGGGATGAAAGAGCCACATGTGCAAATTAACGAAAGAAATGAAAGAAAAGGAAGATACAGAATATATCAAGTATGGAGTAAGTGGTATGATTGGCTCGAGATTAGGGAAAGTAAATGTGAATAAAGGATGGAGAGGAGAATGTGACAAATATGTAAAATATTGTAAATGAATAAAATTAGATATAAAGGGACGATAAAGATAATGATAATAAAGGATGGGAAAAATGGGGAAAGTAGAAAGTAAGAGGAACGAAACTGATATGTAAAAAGAAACACATGTGTTTGTGTTCTGTATGTTGTGTTGTTGTTGTAAAATCAATAAAAAAACTTTTTTTAAAAAAAGAAAGAGCCACATGCAGCTCCAGAGCCATGGGTTCTGACCTCTGGTATATACCAACAGAAGACCACTTCATACATTGCTACTTCCCTAAGTATCCCCAGTCATCCATGAGTTGTAAAGCAGAGAAGCGAGTTCTCCATGGGTTGCTGAAGTTCAACTCCCATCAACCTTAGGTCAGCGTGGCTAATGGTCTGTGATGCTGAGAACTGGGATTTAGCAACATATAACCAGCCACACGCTGACCATCCTTGATCAGTGTTGAGTATTTGCAAGCCATTGGCAAATGTGTCATATAGACACCAGTGGAGGCAGAGAGTGTCTCCATCCCTATATGGAAAGGAGGGGCTTACCCTGAGTATAAAACCCCCTCCAATCTTTTCCACCTCGCTCTCTCCATCTCTCTCTTTTCATGTTTGTTCCTCATGAGACTTGATCTCTGTTGTACATAGTTAATATACTTTATCATATGAATAAATACGTTTAAGACATTTATTTATGCATCTGCCTCTGAACTCTTCTATGCTCCTGGGTGTTTCTACGATCCCAATTCCACAATCAGAATCTGGACAGCTGGTTACCACGAATGTCGATCAACCTGATCTTATCCTCCAAAAACATCTGGAGGTCAATGAGTTGAGGAAGATCTCTTGGTAAAGCACTGAGTGGCAGGTTCTTCTCGCCGGAGCTGAAGAACCACATCTGCAGCACCTCTACTGGTGCTGGAAGGACAAATATCTCCTCCACCCCCCCCCCAGTTCTACCATGATTCGGGGACTGCTTTGGAGGGTCAAAATGACCGAACAATACAACGATTTCATCATTTTCAGATGCTTACTGCAGACATCGGCGCATCCCTGGGACTTCAGTGGATTACAAGCATGTTTGCAAGACATACAGTTACCCAGAAGGCCATCCCAATACTGGTCCTTCGAACACGGCATGATCCCGTTGAAAGTGCACGTCTGAATCCAGTGCGGTCTCTAAAAACAGAAGAACAAGTTGCAGAAAAAGAAGTCTGATAGAGTTGGCTCCCTAGAATCACCTTCTGATTTAGGGAGCCGAGGTGGCGCAGTGGTTAGGGTGCAGCTACTTCAGCTGACTGCTAGTTCAGCAAATCAGCGGATCAAATCTCACCGGCTCAAGGTTGACTCAGCCTTCCATCCTTCCGAGGTGGGTAAAATGAGGACCCAGATTGTTGGGGGCAATATGCTATTTAGTATACTGTCTTTGGTGTAAACCGCCCAGAGTCCTCGGAGAGTGGGCGGCATAGAAATATGAATAATAAAATAATAATAAAAAATAAAAAATAAATCATAGAGCTGGAAGGGACTCTGGAGGTCTTCTAATCCAACCCTCTGCCCGATCAGGAGTTCTTATACCATCCCAATCTTTTGAGATGGTATAAGGGTTGTCCAATTTTTTTCTTGAAAACCTCCATCAATGGAGCATCTGCAACTCCTGGAGACAAGCTATTCCATTGATAAATCGTTCTCACTATCAGGAAATTTCTCCTTAATTCCAGGTTGAATCTCCTTCTGATCAGAATAGAATAGAATAGAATTTTTTATAGGCCAAGTGTGATTGGACACACAAGGAATTTGTCTTTGGTGCATACGCTCTCAGTGTACATAAAAGAAAAGATACATTCATGAAGAATCATAAGGTACAACACTTAATGATAGTCATAGGGTACAAATAAGCAATCAAATCATACTAGGAAACAATATCAATATAAATCGTAAGGATACAGCAACAAACAGTCATGCAGTCATAAGTGGAAGGAGATGGGTGGTGGGAACGATGAGAAGGTTAATAGTAGTGCAGACTTAGTAACTAGTTTGACAGTGTTGAGGGAATGATTTGTTTAGCAGAGTGATGGCGTTTGGGGAAAAAACTGTCCTTGTGTCTAGTTGTTCTGGTGTGCAGTGCTCTATAGCGTCGTTTTGAGGGTAGAAGTTGAAACAGTTTATGTCCAGGATGTGAGGCCTTCCATTGAAGACCTAGATACTGCATGAGTCAAAAAAAGGGCTGTGAAAATATTTACAGACCCATGACATCTTGGACATAAACTGCGTTTATGTTGCAGATCACATTGTGTTGCAAATCACAATGGCTCAGTTCATCGACAAAGGCTGTGCACCATGCTTTGGATGGAAACTGTTAATGGCCAACCCGCCTGCAATGACTCAACAAAACTGACACCACAACTTAAGCGAAAGCAAAGTACGAGTTGCACAGGGCTGTGTGCGATTCCACCATCTTTGTGCTTCCCGCATGGAACTTTTATGTTCTCAGCTGCGTCGAAATAAGATTTGCTGTAATTTACATTAGAAAAATCAAACGGCGCGGAGAAAGCTCTATGAAAGCCAACCGATATATCTATATATCTATATATATCTATTTATATCTATTTATATCTATATATATCTATATATCTATACATCTATATCTATATCTATCTATCTATCTATCTATCTATCTATCTATCTATCTATCTATCTATTAAAAGCATCCTCCCATCTTTGGCAGGCTGATGGGCAGGAGTTGGGCAGAAGTAGCAAATTCCAAAGTTTTGCCGTCTTTGGACCTAATTGGAAGATGGATGTTGCAGGCTGAATGCAGGCAGGAATTGCGGCAGAGAATTTCCTCCCATAATTTTTAAAAACACAAAGCTTTCGACGACTCTGTTGGGTGGGCAAAATGCCCAGACTAGGAAATATAACTGCAGATAATGTTTTTTGGGGGATATGCAAAAGATAAACATGTCAGTGAGCTACGCATTAGCTATGCACTAGCTGGAGGGGATCCAAACTTTTAAAGGAAGAAGCTTGTATACCAGCTCTTCTAAATCCTTCCCCCCCCCCCGCTCATTTATTTGATTAAAACCTATCTTTGCTCATTTCCCTCTAAATACTTGGCTTCCCTTCCAGAGGACAAGAAATACACAATGGATGGAAAGTAATCCAGGAAACAACCAACCGAAGAACTAAGGAGAAATTTCCTGACAGTGAGAACAAGTAATCAACTTGCCTCTATTAAGTTGTGATTGCTCCATCACCAGAGGATTTTAAGAAGAGATTGGACAACCATTTGTCTGAAATGGCATAGTAGGGGGTTGGACTAGAAGACCTCCAAGGTCCCTTCCGACTCTATTATTCTGTTATTTATTTATTTTAGAGGCTAAATCAGAAGGTGAGCATTTGAAGGAGCTTGGTGCGTCTAAGGCTAACAAAGAGAAGGACTAGGGGGTGACACGAGAAAAGTCTCCCAATATTTTGAAAGGCTGTCCCAACAAGAAGGGATCTACCTATTCTCCAAAGCACCCGAGGGCAGGACAACAAGTAATGAGTGGAAGAATATCAAAAACAGACCCAACCTAGAACTAAGGAGAAATTTCTTTCTTATCTTCAGACGTTGTGAGTCCTCCATCACTGGAGGTTTTCAAGAAGACATTAGGTAGCCATTTTTTTAAAAAAATTATATTTATATGCCGCCCTTCTCCGGAGACTCAGGGCGGCTTACAATGTGTTAAGCAATAGCCTTCATCCTTTTGTATATTTATACAAAGTCAGCTTATTGCCCCCACAAACTGGGTCCTCATTTAACCTACCTTAGAAAGGATGGAAGGCTGAGTCAACCTTGAGCCCGGTGAGAATTGAACTCGCAGTAATTGCAGGCAGCTGGATGTTAAATGCTGCTTTAGTAGGAGGCATTAGCCTCCTACGCCACTCAGGCTCCTTCATTTGTCCGGAATGATATAGGGCAGTGATGGCGAACTTTTTCAGCCGAAACTGGAATGTGCATGCATGTGCCCATTTTTCAGGCTGTTTTGAGCCTGAAAACAGCCATTTTCAGGCTGTTTTCCAGTGCTCCGGAGCCCGCGAATGTGCCAGAAACCAGAATAGCAGCTGGCGACATGCGCATGCCCACAGAGAGGGCCACCTCTGGCATGTGTGCCATAGATTCGCCATCACGGATCTAGAGTCTCCTGCTTAAGCAGGGAGTTGAACTAGATAGAAGACCTCCAAGGTCCTGTTGAACTCTGATATTCTGTATTCTTCTTCTCCGGATCAGTCCTTTCCAGAGAAGAAAAAAGTTCAGAGCCCGGAGAAAGGGAGATAGCAGAAGGGTTAAGGGCCCCCAGTCCACCTCCCTACTCTCTCTTGGAGGACACCTGCAGCTGGGTTGTGTGTCAAAAGAAAACACCAAGGTTGAAAAACAATTATGGAGTTTCAGAAAAGACTAGAAAATAATCTATGTAGCCTGTTGGGAGACTGAACTGAGATTATTTGCATTTGCTGCAGAGTTTTCCTGGAGGCATTTGTCTCATCGCCGTGAGAGAGAAAAAAGAGAAATGGATCTGTTCTTAGGAACCACAAAGACCAAAGTTTCATTTCTTAGCAATTCTTTTGGTATCAATCTGCAGGGCTCATTCATTGAAGCCTTCCAGGGGTCCTCAAACTTGGCAGCTTTCAGACTTGTGGACTTCAACTCCCAGAATTCTCCAGCCAGCTATCCTCTGCTGGCTGGAGAATTCTGGGAGTTGAAGTCCACAAGCCTTAAAGCTGCCAAGTTTGAAGACCTCTAGAAAAAATAGGAAAATAGCAGCCCCTCCTGAGGCAGATACAACTTCGAAAAGACAAGACAAAACAAGAAAGGAAAAAATAAATGGAGGAGATGAGCAAATGTATTATTCATTGGCTTTTGAAAAAGAAGCCGTTCTTTAAAAAAAAAAAAATTGTTGCCATTGTCAAATCTCACAACCGAACGTGTGTGTGGTATTTTTGGCATTTCTCCCTGAGTTCACAAGGATAGGTTTATCTCTTTACCTTGGCAACTTGAGTTGGTGCATCATGGCGCCTAAAGCTATTATGAATGAAGGCAGGATTATTATATATATATAAGTTGGTCGGCCATTTTAAGAAAATAAATAATACCAATGTAAAACAGAGCCAAGCCAGAGATGTTGCATCCAACCCACACCAATGATTTATGGCCCTGCTCAACTCAACTCAACAACTCAACTCAACTCAATCCATGCATCTGGACAGCTCTCAGAGGTTTAAACTTCTCCAAGCTTTGAACTTGGTGAGCTGAGCCCACCTTAATAGCATCTAGTGATGTTTCCATTGCAAGCCCTCAAAAAGAGGGCTGTGAAAATATCTACAGACCCCTCACATCCTGGACATAAATTGTTTCAACTCCTACCCTCAAAACGACGCTATAGAGCACTGCACACCAGAACAACTAGACACAAGGACAGTTTTTTCCCCAACGCCATCACTCTGCTAAACAAATAATTCTCTCAACACTGTCAAACTAGTCACTAAGTCTGCATTACTATTACTATTAATATTCTCATCATTCCTATCACCCATCTCCTCCCACTTATGACTGCATGATTGTTTGTTGCTGTATCCTTATGATTTATATTGATATTGTTTCCTAGTATGATTTGATTGCTTATTTGTACCCTATGACTATCATTAAGTGTTGTACCTTATTATTCTTCATGAACGTATCTTTTCTTTTTATGTACACTGAGAGCATATGCACCAAAGATGAATTCCTTGTCTGTCCAATCACACTTGGCCAATAAAGAATTCTATTCTATTCTATTCTATTCTATTCTATTCTATTCTATTCTATTCTATTCTATTCTATTCTATTCTATTCTATTCTTTGTCATTCTAAGTGTCATTACTTTTTAGAAAACAGTTTGACCTCCGACCAGCAGGAATTCTGCATTCCAGAAAGGAAATGTGGGTAGGCCTCCAGAAAAAAACTTCGATGTGATTTTATTTCACGTGCCCTTAAATTGAATTAAAACATAAACCCTGAAATGATTCTCCATTCATTTAATCCTTTCCCCCTTTGGTCATATTTAAATTTACAATTTGGTAGCAACTTTCGTATGCCATCTGGGGCTGGAGTCTGGACCCAAAGTTTCTGGAGGCCACACACAATTCTTTTGTTTTTTAAGTTTTATTTATTTTATTTATAATACTTTTCATCTCCATCAGTGTGTGAACTGGGTACAGATATTTGAAAATTCATAGTTTGCATACTTGTTGTATTCGTTACACTAACATTGATAATATAACTGTATATCAAGATAATTTACACGAATACATAGCATCATCATAAACTTCTCTCCATAGTCACATTTTCTCTTCTTACAGTATATCTCCTCTTTCCTAACTTCTGTTTCTATTCTCTAGCCATTGATAAAATACCTCCCACGTCAGAAAATATTCAGTTTCTTCTCTGTCCTTAATGATAAGCGTTAATCTGTTCATTTCTGCGCATTCCATTATTTTCTGAATCACCCTCTCATCTAATGGGATCTCCTCACACTTCCATTGTCACACAAATACAATCCTATCAGTACATGTAAAATCCTATCAGTACATGTAAAATCAAACATGTAGTCTTTTCATCGTATTCTGAAGGGTCAAGTGATATCTTTTTGACTTTAAGAAAAAAAATCAGATTTTACTTACACTTTTCTCCCTGCCGCTGAACCTAGCTGAACTTCTCTTTGCTGATGGTCATCTCCTTCATGTCATCTCAATGTGTCCCTGATCCTAACTTGTGGGGTTTATTATGAGTCCTTCATTTGATTAGAGTTTCTCTGTGTGTTTCCTGGGGGTTTCCCCTCCTAGGCTTCAGATGCAAACCAACTCAACAAAACCTGAACCAGAAGGAGGTCCTTCTCTGAGTTTCCCTCCCAAGGGAACATCAAAAACTCAACTTCAGTCATTTTTTTACCTCTCTTCTTCCAGAAAAAGATTATTCAGTTTGCTTTGCAAATGTCAACAGGGTATTTGGTGTGGAAGATGCCAGCTCAAACTTACCCAGAATTTTTGAGAATGAGGAAATTTCTTCCAGGATGGGACGTTTACTGTTACTCCCTTGTTGCTTTGCTTGAGAGATGAAGATAGGTCATCCCCTCTTTCAAGACCAATGTCTCAGTCCTTCAACCATGCTTGTGGCTTTGATGCTACAGGAGGGAATCTTCTCTTCTTCCAACCCAATGATTCTAATCTCATTGTTGGCTCCCTTGGCATCTTCTGGAGAGGATCAACAACAAATGGAAACTAATCAAGGAGAGGAAAAACTTAGAATTAAGGAAGAATTTCCTGACAGTTAGAACAACTGAATCATTGGAATGACTTGCCTCCAGAAGTTGTGGGTGCTCCAACATTGGAGGTTTTTAAGAAGAGACTGGACAACAAATTGACTGGAATGGTACAGGAGGTTGGACTAGAAGACCTCCAAGGTCCCTTCCAGGCCTATAATTATATGATTCTGAGATAGATAGATAGATAGATAGATAGATAGATAGATAGATAGATAGATAGATAGATAGATGCTAGATGATAGATAGATAGACAGACAGACAGACAGATGACAGATGACAGATGATAGATAGATAGATAGATAGATAGATAGATAGATAGATAGGCAGACAGACAGACAGATGATAAATAGATAGATAGATGCTAGATGCTAGATAGATAGACAGATGATAGATAGATAGATAGATAGATAGATAGATAGATAGATAGATAGATGATAGATAGATAGATAGATAGATAGATAGATAGATAGATAGATAGATAGATGGATAGATAGATTCTAGATGCTAAATGCTAGATGCTCGATAGATAGACAGATAGACAGATAGATAGATGAGATGGATAGATAGATAGATAGATAGATAGATAGATAGATAGATAGATAGATAGATGCTAGATGCTAAATGCTAGATGCTCGATAGACAGATAGACAGATAGACAGATAGACAGATAGATAGATGAGATAGATGATAGATAGATAGATAGATAGATAGATAGATAGATAGATAGATAGATAGATGCTAGATGCTAAATGCTAGATGCTCGATAGACAGATAGACAGATAGACAGATAGACAGATAGACAGATAGATAGATGAGATAGATGATAGATAGATAGATAGATAGATAGATAGATAGATAGATAGATAGATAGACAGATGATAGATAGATAGATGGATAGATAAATAGATAGATGCTAAATGCTAAATGCTAGATGCTCGATAGACGGACAGATATTTATTTATTTATTTATTTATTATTATTTTATTTATAGATAGATAAATAAACAGACAGATGATAGATAGATAGATAGATAGATAGATAGATAGATAGATAGATAGATGCTAGATGCTAGATAGACAGACAGACAGATAGATAGATGAGATAGATAGATAGATAGATGATAGATAGATAGATGATAGATGATAGACAGACAGACAGACAGATGCTAGATGCTAGATAGATAGATAGACAGATGATAGATAGATAGATAGATAAATCCTAGATGCTAGATGCTAGATAGATAGACAGATAGACAGACAGATGAGATAGATAGATAGATAGATAGATAGATAGATAGATAGATAGATAGATAGATAGATAGATAGATGAGACACATGACAGAGATAGGGAGAGATAAATGAATGAATGGATAGATGGGTGGGTGGGTGAATGGATGGAAGGATGGATAGATGAAACAAGTGCTAGGTCTTATCCACAGCATTGGCAAGCTCCGCGTTTAAATATTGCACATTGCATATTGTACCACAAATAGTGGCATTCAATTGCATTACATTCTGAACATTGTTCTCGACTAGATTTTGAGTTGTTCTACGGAGATTCTCAGTCCTCCAGGCCACGGCTGTCCCACTGGTGCTTTGTTTGCAAGAGGCCACTGGACTTTCTGGTTTTTCTTTGAAGATGTTTCGCTTCTCATCCGAGAAGCTTCTTCAGAGCTTAAGTGAACAAATGTCTCGCTGAACAACAGAAATTTTTTTTTTTACAAAATTTCGTTTTACAACCTTCCGTGAATTCTTGCAGGTGATAAATTTGTAACCTGGTTTGTGAAGCGAAGCCGTTACCAAGTGTCTGACGTTTTGATCGCATGGGGATGCTGCAAAGGTCATACCTATGAAAAACGATGCTAAGTCACCTTTTTTCCAGTGCCTGTTGTAACTTTAAACCAGAGGTCTGCAACCTTAAACACTCAAAGAGCCATTTGGGCCCGTTTCCCACAGAAAAGAAAACAGCGGGAGCCACAAAACCTGGGTGGGCATGTCCAATTCTATGTCACTCACTTCCACCAAGTCACATGACCCCCTCCTAGCCATGTCTACCCAACCAGTCATTAGGGCAGAGAACCAGTTGTTAAAAAATATCGGGAACCACAAAATCCTTTTGACATATGTCTCTCTCGCCTCCCTCCCGCTCTCCTCCTCTCCCTCTCTCTCTGTATCTCTCTATGTCTTTCTCTCTCTCTCTCTCTCTCTCTCTCTCCCGTTCTCTCTCTATCTCTCTGCCTCTGCCCTGGCCGCTTCTCCCATCCCCTTCCGTCGCCCTTACCTTCTCAGGCCAGGCGAGGAGTGACTGGGAGGGCAGGGCGAGGGGCGGGGCCAGCCAATGGGGGGATCACCTGACATGGAGCCACAACAGAGGGCCCAAAGAGCCACATATGGCTCCGGAGCCGCAGGTTGCTGATCCCTGCTTTAAACGGTCACTAAACGAAGTGTTGTAAGTCGAGGGCTTACTCGTACTCCCGGCCATGGGGCAACAGACAGAAGGACTCACCCTCAGGGTTATGAAACTATCATCTGCTTCAGGAGAGGTTCGGAGGAGTCAGTTTTCTCTGTTTTGAACTTCATCACCTTGCTGGTACTTGAAAGTAACAGATTTGCTTTCGGGATGAAGTGGTCATCTGTTGTTTTCTCCAAATTCTTATAGTCAACAAGCTGAGATCTGGTGCCCCCACTAACTTTTCCCAAACCAGACCGATCTTCTCGCCTTCTTCTGGCCACCAACACCAAAGCTGGGGAGAATGGGGTGGCTAAAATCCAAGATACGTAGCCGGCACAGATCGGGTGGTGTAGCTACTGAAGTTCAGGGAGCGGGAGCAGAAGTTTAGGACAAGCGTGAGATTCAGAAAGGGCTTTTTCGAAATGAATCCAGTCAATTTCTCCCGGTAGGATCTATTGTTAATTGTTAGAATAATTAACCAGTGGAAATACTTGCCTCCAGAAGTTGTAAATTGTAATACTTTTAAAAACTAAAAAAAAAAAAAGCCTCTGATGATTGCACCGCTCAGCTGGGCATGGGGGGGGGCAGGGATTTTTGCTACCGGTTCTCCGAACCACCTGCCTTCATCGCTACCGGATCGGGCGATCCGGTCTGAGCCGGGAGCATTTCACCCCAGGCCATAGCGCCGGGGCAGGTGGACAGGCCCACCCGCGATTTCCGCTACCAGTTCAGGCGAACTGGTCCAAACCAGCTCAATGCCACCTCTGGCTCAATTGTGGTCGTAAATTGAGGACTACATATAATTGTGGGGGAAGAGGAACGCTCGTTGGCCTGTATCACATGATAATATTTTCTTGAACCCAAATTGCTAAAATCCCTCCTCCTTTTTTCCTTTGAAGTTACATGACTCATGTCATGTTTTTCTGATTTATGTAGTCCCAGAAGCTGTTCTCCCGCCCCCCTCCACCGTTTAAAGAAAACCCAGGTCGGTTTTGATTTAACTGGCTCCCATTTGCATGTCAAACAAAAACATGTTCGGAAGAGAGTCGACTTTTCTGACTTTAGTTTTTGGCCAGACATAAATGTGTGTGTGGGGAAAAAAACAGGATCATTTTGGAAAATAAACTTTCTCCTTTTCAGGAGAGAAATTAAGAAATCATGCCGGTGAGGGGGGGGAGGAAAGGGGGGGGACAAAAGTGGGGGGACAAAAGAAAACTAATTAATGAAAATTGGGCCATATGAAAAAGAAATAAGATACTTAATTATTCACATATTGACAGCAGCATGAAGAGTTTTCGCCCAAAACTGGAAAAACAATGACATACTATCAGAAGACAAGGTGATTAGAAAAATTATGGAATATGCGTAAATGGATAAGCTCACAAAGAAGATACAAGAAAAAGATGAAAGAGATTATTATTATTATTATTATTATTATTATTATTATTATTATTATTATTATTATTATTTATTGAATTTATATACCGCCCTACTCCTGAAGGACTCAGGGCGGTGAACAGCCAAAAGATAAAATACATGTAATACAAATGTTAAAAAACCATTAAAATACAATTAAATAATTTGGCCCAAAAAACAAAATTTAAAAACCCCAATTTTTTTATACGACAAATTTAAAATTTAAAAAATTTAAAACACAGTTTAAAAAAGAGGTTAGGCCAGGCCAGCCTGCTGGAATAGGAACGTTTTGAGATTATTACTTAGCTTGGGAGAAATAGTATAAATGGTTGGAGGAGAAAGGGGAAAAAGAAAAGAAAAAAGGAGGGGACAAAAGAAAACTAAACAATGCTTATATTAGGTGGAGGAATATGGAAACAAATGGGAAGATATAAATTGTGGAAAGGAAACTAGGTACCTGTTTATGTTAAATGTAAATAAAATATTAGACATATATATTTATTTTTATTTATTTATTTTTCAGATTTCTATACCACCCTTCTCCTTTCGGACTCAGGGCGGTGAACAGCCAAAGTAAAACACTTTATACACAAAAGTTAAAATAGACTTAAAATAATTAAATAATTTGGCCCATAATTTAAAACATTTCAATTTAAAATCAATTTCAAATTTTAAAAACCCACGAAAAATATATATGATATACTAGAAATATATGTATAAAAGGTAGATTAAGATAAGAAAGAGAAAATGTATAAATATGGATTACTGATGCGAAGATGTTGAAAAGAAGAAGATGTAAATATCTGTTTTTGTTTGTTTGTTTTTTAAAAACTGTTTAATAAAAATTATTGTTTTTTTTAAAAAAAAAGAAATCATGCCAGGTTTTGTTTGTCTTTTTTAAATAAAGTTTTTCGTTTAAAAACCATAAATGCATCTGATTTGTCGGATTAGGCCAAGAGCTAATTCGTTAGTGGAACAAAACTTTTTAGACCAGTTACTGTTCCTGATGACTCAGTGTAATATCGCAACCTCACCGAATGTTCAATGCCTTGATTTGCAAAACAGTTTCCTCTTTTTAAAAGTTTGCTTCTTTGGTGGGGTAGGAGGAGGAGACTTTTGGGGTTTTCTCCTAGACCTCAGACTCCTCAAGAAGGTGTTTTTTTTTTTTTAAAAAAAAATTCTCTTGGCAATGGTTTGAATACAGGTAGTCCTCGGTTTACAATCATTCGTTGCGTGACCAAAGTTACAACAGCCCTGAAAAAAGGAGACTTATGACCTGTTTTTCACACTTACAACCAGGGGTCGGCTTAAAAATTTTTAGCAAGGGGTTCACTGCCTAATTGCTGGGTGGACGTAGCCATGGTGGGCGTAGCTTAGTCGACCTCCTGCACCACGGTGGGGGGTGGGGGCGTTTTTGCCCTTCCCAGGCTCCAGAGGTTTTTCTTGAGCCTCCAGGAGGACGAAAATGGCCTCCCCAGGCTCCAGAGGTCCTCTGGAGGCCGGAAATGGCCTTCTCAAACTTCTGATAGGCCTGTTATTTGTCCTCCCCGAGCCTACATGCACGCCCTGAACTTACGTGCATCTAAAATGGGCCATGTGGGGACTCCTGGGAGGGGCGGGGGAAGGCAGGGTGGGTGGGGCAAGCCAGAGATGGTATTTGCCGGTTCTCCGAACTACTCAAAATTTCCTCTACCGCTTCTCCAGAACCTGTCAGAACCTGCTGGATTTCACCCCTGCCTGGTGGCCATATTGGTGCTGTTGGAAAGGAGGAAGGAGAAAAGAGTGAGAGGAAAGAAGGAAAAAAAAGAAGAGAGGGAGGGAGGGAGAGAGGGAGGAAAGAAGAGGGGAGGAAAGAAGGAACGGGGAAGGACAAAAGAGTGGGAGGAAAGAAGGAAAAAGGGAGGGAGGGAGGGAGGGAGAGAGGGCGGGAAAAAGTGGAAGGAAAGAAGGAAAAAGGAAGGAAGGAGGAAGGAGAAAAGAGTGGAAGGAAGGAAGGAAGGAAGGAAGGAAGGAAGGAAGGAAGGAAGGAAGGAAGGAAGGAAGGAAGGAAGGAAAGACTTTCGGAAAGACATCGGAAAGTTTGTCCTAGCCACAAGCTCTATCATTTTAGTAGCCCCTGGAGGGGGGGGGTCTTTTGACCCTTGGGGGAAAATGACAGTATTGACATATCACCTGGTGGCAGTGGTGAAAGTCAATTTTTTTTACTACCAGTTCTGTGGGCGTGGCTTGGTGGGCATGGCAGGGGAAGGATACTGCAAAATCCCCATTCCCTCTCCACTCCTGGGGGAAGGATATTGCAAAATCTCCATTCCCACCCCACTCTGGGGCCAGCCAGAGATGGTATTTGCCGGTTCGTTCTCCGAACTACTCAAAATTTCCGCTACCGGTTCGCCAGAACCTGTCAGGACCTGCTGGATTTCACCCCTGCCTTCACCCCTTTGGAATGGAGAATAAATAGTTCATTTGGGAATACCGATTGCCCAATGCCATTTAAAAAAGTATCTTCTCAAATACCAACCCCTGTTTCTTCCACTGTAGAATATTCTTCATGCTGTTGATGGGCTGGTTTCTTTTATTGCATAAATGGGGTGAAGACATTCAGACGGAAAGAAACTCGTTCTGCGTCATTGGCAAACTCATTTCTTTTGTTCTCCGATTGTTGCTGCCCAAATCAGGTTTCAGTGATACATTTTGAAAAGAAAAAAAAAAAAAGAAGAGTTTTTTTTCTGGGCAGCTGAGCTGGGTTCCCTGATGGATTTGCAGCCCAAGAATTGTTAAGCACCTTAACCGATTAACAGAGTTGGAAGAAGGGATCCCTGGAGGTCATCTAGTCCAACCCCCCGCCCGAGCAGGAGACCCTACACCATGTCTGACAAATGGCAGTCCAGTCTCTTCTGGAAAGCTTCCAGTGGTGAAGCTCCCACAACCTTGTTATACATCACTGGGGTTTCCCTCACCTCCACCCTCCATAAGGAAACAAACTCTGAAAGAGCTTCTTGCTAGCCATAGTAGATTGCAAAGCAAGCTGTTTTGCTACCTAGATATATAAACCTTGCATTGTTGTAATTAGGAGTTGTGGAATAAGCTGTAGTAGCTTGCTTCACCCAATGAGGTTTACAAAATAGAGAACGGTTGAATTTAGATGCTGCCTTAAGCCGAAACTAAACGGACTGCCTTCTGGTTTAATGCTTGACGTTGAATGTTGCATGTTGCGTGTCTCAGTTCGACTAGTTCTATGTTACTTACACTGATAGATAGTAGTTTTCCAAAGAATCAAAAGAAGTCTTCTTCAGCCTTACCTGGGGATGCTGGAGACCCATCTATAAAACAGGCACCCTCTGATTAAGCTACCGTGTTTCCCCGAAAATAAGACCCTGCCTTATATTTTTTTGAACCCTGAAATAAGCGCTTGGCCTTATTGCCATGCGCTCAAAAGCCCGATTGGGCTTATTATCAGGGGATGTCTTATTTTGGGGGAAACAGGGTACAATTTCTCCTTACAGGTAAATGTGAAGTTTCCAGCCTCCCCATCCTAAACAAAGGCCCGGTTTAACCAAGACTATAGGAAGCTTCTCGGTACCAAACTAGACTCCATTGCATGAAATGCTGTTTTCCTTGCATTATGCCCTTGAGAAGGACATAAATAGAATTCCCCAATCAGATTAAAGGTTTAAATGTTTACAAAGTCCAGTGCAGTGGTCTAGTGAAGTGCAGGGAATTTTGGGAGCTGAAGTCCATGCATCTTAAAGTGAAGATCAACAGTAGAGTCCTTCAAGTTTCTAGGTTGTATCGTATCTCAAGACTTAAAATGGATACCTAACATCAAAAACGTCATCAAAAGAAGCACAACAAAGAATGTTCTTTCTGTGCCAACTCAGGAAGCTCAAACTGCCCAAGGAGCTGCTGATCCAGTTCTACAGAGGAATGATTGAGTCTGTCATCTGCACCTCTATAACTGTCTGGTTTGGTTCTGCAACCCAACAAGACAGACACGGACTTCAGAGGATCATTAGAACAGCAGAAAAAACAATGGCTACCAACCTGCCTTCCATTGAGGACCTGTATACTGCATGAGCCAAAAAGAGGGCTGTGAAAATATCTACAGACCCCTCGCATCCTGGACATCAACTGTTTCAACTCCTACTCTTAAAACGACGTTATAGAGCACTGCACACCAGAACAACTAGACACAAGGACAGTTTTTTCCCGAATTCCATCACTCTACTTAACAATTCCCTCAACACTGTCAAATAAATTTACTAAGACTGTATTACTATTCTTCTTCTCTTCCTTACTGGTATCTATCCCACTTATTACTATAACCATGTTTCTTGTATCTTTCAATTTATATTGTTTTTACTTGTTTCCTAGTACGATTTGATAGCTTATTAGTAACCTACAACTATCACTAAGTGTCGTATCTTTTTATTCTTGATGAATGTATTTTATTCTCCTTATGTACACTGAGAGCGTATGCACCAAAGACAAATTCCTTGTGTGTCCAATCACACTTGGCCAATAAAGAATTCTATTCTTATATATATATATAAAAGAAGGTTGCTCTGTTGTCTTGGACTGAAGATGGAATCAACTGTTGGAAACAGAACCGATGTCCCCAAAAATTGCTAAAGTAACTCAGGAGCAATCGGTCTTTTTTTTTTTGCAAATTTCCAAACCCTTCCTGTGTATTTGCCAGTTGCAAGTCCAGTGGTGGTCATTTCAGGCATGGTTGAATAGCCCAAAGCTGCAAGGCTATTGTTCTGGGTATTTCATCTCAGACAATAGAATGTTCTCAGGCACAATCCACCACCGACCCAACCCACTTCCTCCTGAACACTTGCAAGGACCCAAAGACTTGGCATGAGAAAGACCGAGCATTTTCTGATTCAACCAAGGAAGGCAACCAGCCGTGTCAGGGAAGCCGGGGACTCTAAAAATTGTCATCTGAAACCCCCAGAGTATTGAGATGGCCCTCCAGGGGAGGCTGGAACGGAAGTTCCTGTGGCTGAAATTCAGTATGAGAAGAAGAAGAAGAAGAAGAAGAAGAAGAAGAAGAAGAAGAAGAAGAAGAAGAAGAAGAAGAAGAAGAAGAAGAAGAAGGGGAGGAGGAGGAGGAGGAGGAGAGGAGGAGAGGAGGAGGAAGAAGAGGAGGAAGATGAAGGAGGAGGAGGAGGAGGAGGAAGAACTGTGGGGTCCTTAGTGCTCTCTGAGCTTGGTTATTTTCTTATAGATGTTTCATGACCCAAACTAGGTAATATCATCAGTGCTAGAAGAGAGTGGAGTTTGCAGGGGGGGAGGAAGAGGAGGAGGAGGAGGAAGAAGAAGAAGAGGAGGAGGAGGAGGAAGAGGAAGATGAGGAGGAGGAGGAGGAAAGGAGAGGAAAGAAGACGAGAGGAGGAAAAAAGAAGACAAAGAAGAGGAGGAGGAGGAAGAAAGAAGAAGAAGAGGAGGAGGAGGAGATGCAGGAGGAGGAGACAAAAATCTGTTTTCAACTTTTACTCCTGTTCCCAAAGTCATTTACAAGAATTTGTCTCTGTTACTAGTAGAAAGTCATTTGGGAATGTTTACAAGAAGAAAACTATACATATATACTACTTATATATACATATGTATGTGTGTGTGTGGTTTGCTAAATTGGGGCTCTTTCTGTTCTGACTGCACTGGTCAATCCGGGACGGCCCCAGCAAGACAGAATTAAGTTCGTAAGTTAAACAAGAAAAGTTTGTCACAGATTCCAAAGAATGTAAGACGTCCCCAAGGACTGGATTAGGCCTGAGATCTCACTAGCCTAACTTGTAGGGTCACATCAAGGTATGCTGGGAAAAGAGGGACGGTGTTACGTCATCCATCCTTGGAGATGCAATCAAGAAAGGGGTGACGGGGGAATTCTGGGAGTTGAAGTCCACATGTCTCCAAATGGTTTAAGGTTGAAAAAGCTGCTCGACTGTGTAACGTTTTTTACTAAAGTCAACCTTACTAGCCACCAATGACCTGTAGGTTCAGGATGAGCTTTATTGGATCGAGTTGAAGAATTTTGCATGTCTGGATCAGTGGTGAAATGTAAAATTCACTACTGTTACTACAGTAGTACCGGTTACTACCGGTTCTGTGGGCGTGGCTTGGTGGAGGGGATAATGTGACTGGGTGGGCATGGCCAACTTTTTTTTTTTAACTTTTAAAAGCATTTTTTTCTACAACCTCTTTAGCCAAAGAGGTTGCAGAAAAAAAAAATGCTTTTAAAAGGCTCTGACGATCCCAGCTGAGCCGCGTGATCATCAGAGGATTTTGTTTTTACTTTTTTTTTTTGTTTTTGGTAAAGATTTTATTTTTTTAAGACAAACAAACATTTAATACATCAATCCTCCCTTCCCTGTGACGCCTCGGTGTTATCTTCTAGGCTTCTTCTCCATCTTCCATAAATTTCTTCTATCTTCATATTCATCCAAACCGTTCTAACATTTCATTTCTAAATCAATATTATAATCATCATTTGTACACAATTATAGTATCAGTGATTTATATCTCTTTTCCAACCAACTATAAAAATAATTCCATGTTTTAAAAATATTCTGATTCCTCCTTATCTTTAATCATCAAAGTTAATCTGTTCATTTCTGCACAGTCTAAAATTTTTTTATTACTTCTTCTTCCAAAGGTATTTTCTCTGATTTCCAATTCTGAGCATACACAATTCTTTTTTTTTTTTTTTTTTTTACTTTTAAAAGCATTTTTTCTACAACCTCTTTGGCCAAACAGGTTGTAGAAAAAATGCTTTTAAAAGGCTCTGATGATCCCAGCTGAGCCGCACGATCATCAGAGGCTTTTTTTTTTTTTAACTTTTAAAAGCATTTTTTTGGCTGAAGAAAAAGTTGCAAAAAACAAAGAAAAAAAAAGATTTGCTGTGATGCAGACCAGCCATGGAGAGGCAGTCGAGGCTCTGAAGTGGAAACTGAAGAAGAGGAAGAGGCTGCAGAGAGACAAGAAGAGCCTGTCTGGATTCAAACCAGTAAATCTTCTGTCCTCCCAAGATAAAAACTTCACAGGAGACGTTCTTCCTTCTCAAGCAAATCCTTCATCACCTCGGTCATTTATTTCTCAGATGGATGGATAGATAGATAGATAGATAGATAGACAGACAGACAGACAGACAGACAGACAGACAGACAGACAGACAGACAGATATGGAGGGAGGGAGGGAGAGAAAGAGATGAGAGATAGAGATAGGTAGATAAATAGATGGATGGATAGATAGATAGGGAGGGAGGGAAGGAGAGATGATATAGATAGATAGATAGATAGATAGATAGATAGATAGATAGATAGATAGATAGATAGATATGGAGGGAGGGAGAGAAAGAGATGATAGATAGAGATAGAGATAGGTAGATAAATAGATGGAAGGAGGGAGGGAGAGGATAGATAGAGATAGATAGAATAGATAGATAGATAGATAGATAGATAGATAGATAGATAGATATGGAGGGAGGGAGAGAAAGAGATGATAGATAGATAGATAGATAGATAGATAGATAGATAGATAGATAGATAGATAGATATGGAGGGAGGGAGGGAGGGAGGGAGAGAAAGAGATGATAGAGATAGAGATAGGTAGATAAAAAGATGGATGGATGGATAGATAGATAGGGATGGAGGGAGGGAGGGAGAGAAAGAGATGATAGATAGAGATAGAGATAGAGATAGGTAGATAAATAGATAGATGGAAGGAGGGAACGAGAGATGATAGAGATAGATAGATTAGATTAGATTAGATAGATAGATAGATAGATAGATAGAGATAGATAGATAGATAGATAGATAGATAGATAGATAGATAGATAGAGGGAGGATGATAGAGATAGATAGATAGATAGATAGATAGATAGATAGATAGGGAGGGAGAGAAAGAGATGATAGAGATAGAGATAGAGATAGGTAGATAAAAGGATGGATGGATGGATAGATAGGGATGGAGGGATGGAGGGAGAGATGATAGAGATAGATAGATAGATAGATAGATAGATAGATAGATAGATAGATAGAGGGAGGATGATAGAGATAGATAGATAGATAGATAGATAGATAGATAGATAGATAGATAGGGAGGGAGAGAAAGAGATGATAGAGATAGAGATAGAGATAGGTAGATAAAAGGATGGATGGATGGATAGATAGGGATGGAGGGATGGAGGGAGAGATGATAGAGATAGATAGATAGATAGATAGAGATAGATTATATAGATAGAGATAGAGATAAAGAGAGAGAGAGAGAGAGAGAGAGATAGGTGGATAGGTAGGTAGGTAGAGAGATAGAGAGATAGATAGCAATTAAGATTTTTTAAAGGAAGAAAAATAATTTTAGTACAAAGTGGGGGGGGGAGTAAATTTTGCGGATCAGATCATCCACAGGTGGGGCATTTTTCATCCACAATTTTTTATCCACAATCGTGTAACGTTCAGGTCCTTGCAAAAATGAGCGGCACATTTCTCTCTCATTCTCTTTTGAGTTTCAGCTTAATTTTAAATCTAGCTTTCTATGGAATTCGATTCCCAACACAATGTTTTTCAACCTTGGCAACTTTAAGATGTGTTGAACCTCAATTCCTGGGAGTGGAAGTCTGGCACATCTTAAAGTTGCCAAGGCTGAGAAACACTGCCCTAAAATGTATATAGTTTACATGTATAGATACAGATTATGCAGACACACAAACATACACCCAAACGTATGCACACAAAGAGTGTATAGTAGTCTGTATAGGGATGTCCTTTCCCCTTCTTTCGTCTCGTGCAACTTTTTCTTCACTCCCGGAGAACGGCCCACGTCAGCTGTGGTTGTGGTCTTAGAGTGAACGTCGTCTTAGGGACATTCAGGTCCAAGTCAGTTTCTGTAAGCCCAGGCGGAGGTCGGAAAGTGAATTTCTGCAGCAGGCCCGTGAAGAAAAGGAAAAGCTCCATTTTGGCCAGACTTTCGCCAATGCAGTTCCTGCGTCCTGTTAAAAAAAAAGAGAGAGAGGAAGAGGAGATGGAGGAGGAGGAAGAAGGGAAGAGAAAGAGGAAGAGAAAGGAGGAGGAAGAGGAAAGAGGAGGAGAGGAAGGAGGAGGAGAAGAGGGAGGAGGAAGAGGAAGAAGAAGAAGGAAGAGGAGGAAAGGAAGAGGAAGGAGGAGGAGGAGGAGGAGGGGAAGAGAAAGAGGAAGAGAAAGGAGGAGGAGGAGGAAAGAGGAGGAGAGGAAGGAGGAGGAGAAGAGGGAGGAGAAGGAGGAGGGGGAAGAGGAAGAGAAGAGGAGGAAAGGAAGGAGGAGGAGGAGGAGAGGAAGGGGAAGGAAAAAGGAGGAGGAGGAGGAGGGGAAGAGGATGGAGAGGAAGAAGGTGGAGGGAGGAGGGGAAGAGGAAGAAGAGGAAGGAGAGGAAGAAGGTGGAAGAGGAGGAGGGGAAGAGGAAGAAGAAGAAGGAAGAGGAGGAGAGGAAGAGGAAGAAAAAGGAGGAGGGGGAGGGGAAGAAGAAGAAAAAGGAGGAGGAGGGGAAGAGGATGGAGAGGAAGAAGGTGGAAGAGGAGGAGGGGAAGAGGAAGAAGAAGAAGGAAGAGGAGGAAAGGAAGAGGAAGAAGGAGGAGGGGGAAGAGGATGAAGAGGAAGAAGAGGAGAGGAAGAAGGTGGAGGAGGAGGAGGGGAAGAGGAAGAAGAGGAAGAGGAGGAGGAAAGGAAGAAGGAGGAGGAGGAGGGGAAGAATATGAAGAAGAAGAGGAAAAGGAAGAAGGTGGAGAGGAGGAGAAGAAGGGGTTGGAACTTCCAACCTAGGAAAAAGTGTTCTGAAGAGTTTCCCAAACACGCAACTTTTGTACAATGGCAACACCATTTTCCTTTCAGGAAAAGCTCCTGATGGAAGGCGGTTCTCTTCGCCGCAGTTATTGCCACGTTGGACCCGGGGAGTCTCCCAGCGCTCAAAGTCTCCAAGAAGGTCTTAAATTACCTAAAGAATAAGGCACGAAGGCGTCTTTCTTGACGAAATTCCCGCTGGGATCAAGGAAGTGGTTGGGGTTGAATTTGTGGGGGGTTTCCCATTGGCTCTGGTCAAGCAGGACTGAAGTCAGCGATGGGATGACCATGGTTCCCTGGAGAAGGACAGGAGGGAGAAGATCAGAACAGGGGCCTCCAAGCTGTCTCAAATCTTTTTTCAGCTGGTGGACGTGGGGTCACCTGGAGTTAAGACTGAATCATAGGCATCACAAATGTGGCTCCCTGTGAAGCGTTAAACGATTCGCTTAACGACTGTGGCAAGAAAGGTCATAAAACGGGGCCGGAACTCGCTTCACCTACATCTCACTTAGCCCTAGAAATTTCGAGGGCTACCTGTGTAGGCGGGGGGAGGGGGGAGGGAGTTACCTTGGGGAGGAAGTAGCCTCTGAAATGGGTGTCCACGGAGGTGCTTCGTGGCACGTGGGGCAGGAGGGTGATGAAACGCTGCACCTCGTGGATCACCGCGTTGGTGAAAGGCAGGTGGTGTCGGTCTTCGTAGGTGGCCCAGTGGCCAGGCTTCACCACTCGCCCGAGTTCCTCTTGGACCTTCTCTGAAGCCAGCCCAGCAATAAAAAAAAAGGAAACGCAAACACCGTCTAGGTCAGTGTGTCAGCACTTCAAGCTGCATTTACTCTAGTGCTGACCTAAGAAGGAGAAGTGGAGGCGTCTGGAAAGGGACGTTTGACTTTTCACCTTCTTATTTTCCCTGGAGATAATATCCCCTAGGAGATGGGATGGGAGGGGGGAAATTCCTTTGAGCTGGAGCAGTAGATTAGGGGTAGAATGACTTGGAAGATGGCCAATGAGTGCAGGGGAGTGGGGAACGGAAAGGGAGGGTTTGGGGGCTGGAAGTCAATGTTGGCTTCGATGGAGTCAGGTCTAGAATGTCGTGCTTAATAAATAGGAGGTTTTCTTCAAAGACTTTGTTTGAAATGCAATTTATTTGAGACGACCTCGAAACTTGACACAGTGTTTCTCAACCTTGGTAGCTTGAAGATGGGTGGACTTCAACTCCCGGATTCTGGGAGTTGAAGTCCACCCATCTTCAAGCTACCAAGGTTGAGAAACACTGGTCTTGGCCAAAGCCAATCTGTCCGCTTCAATTTCACGGCATCCCTCCTCCTCCTCATTCGTCCACACTGGATTCCAGCCCATTTCAACATGATTTTGTTTTCTCTCTCTCTCTCTCTCTCTCTCTCTCTCTTTTTTAAAGTCTCGGCAACAAGCTTCCCCCCCCCCATTTTACTATCTTCCTATACTCGTGTTTTGCTAGCAATGAACAGGTGAGCGAATTTCCCTGTGTAGAAGGCACGTTTTATTCTAAGCGTTTTGGTATCTCCTTTTTCTTAAGTTTTTTTTTTAAATGCAGGGGTCTGGAGCTGTGAGATGTCTTGCGAAACTTTTGAAAGGGTCACTTCTCACCTGCAAAGGTGTTCTGGGTTCATATACTGGTGTAGAAAGTGTTACCTGGTGAAGTTCTTAGTAAAGCCAGTTTCGTGGTTGCTGTAACCTCCTTTCCTTTCCTTTCCTTTCCTTTCCTTTCCTTTCCTTTCCTTTCCTTTCCTTTCCTTTCCTTTCCTTTCCTTTTCCTTTCCCCTTTCCTTCTTCCTTCTCCATCCTTTTTCTCTTCTCCTTCCTTCCTTCCTCTAAAAGATCTTCCCTTCCCCTTCCTACCTACCTTCCTTCCTTCCTTCTTCCCTTCTCCTTCTTTCCTTCCTTCCTTCCTCTAAAATCTTCCTTTCTCCTTCCTTCCTTCATTCTTCCTTCCTTCCTTCTTCTCTTCTCCTTCCTTCCTCCCTTCTTCCCTTCTCCTTCCTTCCTTCCTTCTTCCCTTCTCCTTCCTTCCTCCTTCCTTCCTCTAAGATCTTCTCTTCTCCTTCCTTCCTTCCTTCCTTCCTCCTTCCTTCCTTCCTCCTTCCCTTCTCCTTCCTTCCTTCCTTCCTTCAAGAGATCTTCCCTTCCCCTTCCTTCCTTCCTCCCTCCTTCCCTCCTTCCTTCCTTCCTTCTTCCCTTCCTTCCTTCCTTCCTCTAAGATCTTCCCTTATCCTTCCTTCCTTCCTTCTTTCCTTCTCCTTCCTTCCTTCCCTTCCTTCCTTCCTTCCTTCCTTCCTCCTTCCTTCTTCTAAGATCTTCCCTTCTCCTTCCTTCATCCTTCCTTCCTTCCTTCTTCCCTTCCCCTTCCTTTCTTCCTTCCTCCCTCCCTCCTCCCTCCCTTCCTTTCTTTCTCTGAGAGATCTCTCCTTTCCTTCCCTTCCCCTCCATCCCTCCCTTTTTTTGCTTGCTTGCTTGCTTCAATCCGTTCCCTTCCACTAAATTTGCAGCTAGACAACCCTTCTCTAATTTCCTAAGACAGACCCCATGAAATTGTCTTTCCCACTTATGCTTTGTCTCTTGGAGTTTCGTTTATCGCTCATCTTTTGACCCAAACACACTCTGAGAATTGAAACCATGGACTTTGTGGGAATCCACGCCATACTACCCCTCCATACCTATGCATGCTAGAAGAGTGGAAATCACAACAACAACAACAGAGAGCAACAACTCACTTTGGATCTCCGGGTACCTCATGGCCAGCAGGATAGCCCATTGCAGAGTTGTGGCCGTGGTTTCTGTCCCAGCCATGATGAGATCCAGAATGGACGCAATTAAATTATCTTCGTGGAAAAGGTTCTGTCTTTTGTTCATGTCCTAGGAAAGGGCATAAGGTATGGGGTGAGACAAGGGGACATGATGGATGATATGGGTGCAACACCTCTGGTCCACCCACAACTTCTGGAGGCAACCCGTTCCACTGATCAATTGTTCTCACTGTCAGGAAATTTCTACTTAGTTCCAGGTTGCTTCTCTCCTTGATAGGTTTCCATCCATTAATTCTTATCTTACCCTTACAAGTGCTTTGGAGAATAGCTAGACTCCCTCTTCTCTGTGACACCCACTCAAATATTGGAAAACTGCTGTCATATCCCCTCTAGTCATGGTGGGCTGCTCCCGGTTTGCACCGGTTCGCAAGAACCGGTAGTAAAAATTTGTAGTAGTTCGGAGAACTGGTAATAACATTGGCTGGCCACGCCCCCGAACCGGTCCCTGGCCCCATCGCCGCTCACTTACCCCACCCACCTCATCAGAGGCTTTTTTTTTTTTTTACTTTTAAAAGCATTTTTTCTACAACCTCTTTGGCTAAAGAGGTTGTAGAAAAAATGCTTTTAAAAATTAAAAAAAAAAAGCCTCTGATAATCGGGCGGCTCAGCTGGGATCGCCAGAGGCTTTTAAAAGCATTTTTTCTACAACCTCTTCAGCCGAAGAGATTGTAGGGGGAAAAAAAATGCCTTTAAAAGCCTCTGGCGATTCCAGCTGACTTGCCTGATCATCAGAGGCTTTTAAAAGCATTTTTTTCCCCCTGCAACCTCTTAAGGTTGTAGAAAAAATGCTTTTAAAAGTAAAAAAAAAAAAAAGTTGGCCACGCCCACCCAGTCACATTACCCTCCCACCAAGCCACACCCACAGAATAAGCCACGCCCACAGAACCGGTAGTAAAAAAATTTAGAACCCACCCCTGCCCTTAGTCCTCCTTTTGTTAGACTAGACATTCCTAGTTCCAACAAAGGGAAGATGTTGGAGTCTACCTCTGTTTTCATGTCATTTCGATGGCGTGGGTGATATGTAGTCCTAATAACATTCCTTTCTCAGAAAGTCAAGGTCATCTTGCCCTGCACCTGGAGGGGTGTGACTGGAAGGCATCTCCAGTTGGGATGGTGCTTTGATTGGACCATGTGATGGACTTGTGGGTGCTGGGCAGGGACTTGAACTTTCCTTTGGGTGGAGAAAACCTGGAAGCTTTCAGATTCGGGTTTTCCCAGATGTGCCAATAGGACATCTCTAATAAAATGGTACTTTGAGGAAACTCAAGCCTTGGAGTTTTCTTTCGTTGGGGGTGTAAATTGGAACCCTGACACTAAGATGGTAGTCACCATGGTATTATGGGCGAGGCACATCATTTGACCACCATCTAGACTTTTGGGCTGCCCACCCCCTGTTTGCAAGCTTTGTTACTTGCGCCGGGCACACCTGTTCCTGCTTGAAGACTAAAGCTTCTGTGTAGCTCCTGAAGCTGTTGCCGTTGAGATCCTGTCTGCTACTCTTGATGTAATCTCGGATGATCACTCGGACGTCTTCGATCTTCCGAAGCAAAGTCTTGTGAGCGTTGAAGAGAAATCCCAGGAACGGATAGAAGTTGAACAGCTAGTCAGCATCAAAGGCAGGAAAAGGAGAGGAGAGAAATATAAGAAAGACGAAGGACCGTACATCCCTGCTTGCAAAAGAGACCATTAAGATGCAGAGTTTGCAGATGCCAGACTTTTGCTGATTCTAACTCATTCTAATAATTCCCCCCACCTAGCTTTTTTCTAGTCTTTTTTTCGTTGTTATTGTTGTGGTCCGTCAGCTGGCAGCAGACTCGGACGATGAGGAGGTTGGGGAGGAACTTGGGCCAGTCCTGGAGTCTGGGGAAGGCTCTGATGGAGGCTCTGCATTGGAAGCAGAGATGGAGCCAAGGCTGTCCGACATTCCCCAGTTGCCTTCGGAGTCAGAGATAAGCGGGGAAGAGGAACAGCTGGGGCCTGTTCCAGATGCGCCTATGCGCAGAGCTATCAGAAGAGGAGAACAATTGATTATCAGGAGTCGACTTGGGAAGCAAGGGACACGTGGATGCTGAATGGCCCCTCCCTGACTGGGGAATTAATAGAAGTAATTAAAAGCCTTGGTAGCACAGTGGTCTAAAGCACCCTGTTATTAACACAGCTGCCTGCAATTACTGCAGGTTCGAATCTTACCAGGCTCAAGGTTGACTCAGCCTTCCATCCTTTCTAAGGTAGGTTAAATGAGGACCCAGTTTGTGGGGGCAATAAGCTGACTTTGTATGAATATACAAAAGGATGAAGGCTATTGCTTAACGCATTGTAAGCCGCCCTGAGTCTCCGGAGAAGGGCGGCATATAAATCAAATTAAAAAAAAAAAAAAGTAAAAGGGGAGTGGTGGTTGTAGGAGAAAACTGTTCGTATTTCTTTTGGAATTTACGTTCCCCTATGACCCTGTCTCTCCCCTCCTCCCTGGCCGTGTCATAAATCACATTCTCCAATTAACCACTTTGGCTGGCTGTGTAAACCCAAAACTCTCCTACTGATTGGGGTAACCCAAACATCTGTGGAATGTAGTGTCAGTTAGGGAAATAAATCCGCTCCATCAGTTCTCCCTCCCTCCTGCTCATGGCAACTTGAAAGCTTTGCAAGTCGACACTGGGACAAGTCACGAGAGCTCACCCTGTTACGCGGCACTAGGGATTCGAACCGCCGAACTGCCGATCTTTCGATCGACAAGCTCAGCGTCTTAGCCCCTGAGCCACTGCGTCCCTACGGTGCGACGTAGCTGTTGCCAATTTCCGTGGTGCAGTCATGGCCGTGCTTTGGAGTTTGTTAAGATTTGTTAAGGGAAACACCAGCTTACGTGTAAAGTAGGAGAGCCAAGCAGACACATCACTTCATCGATGAGTCTTAGGAGAGTGACAAAATTCGGGGTGTTGTACTCAAACCGTTCCCCAAACAGCAGAACGAAAGTGATGTTGGTTGCAGCAGCGTTGAATGTTCTCAGGTCGAAAGGTTCGCCTTCAGAGTAAAAGAGAGGAGAAACTGGGATCGGTGGAAACAGCTGAAGTTGTTGGGTGCTCCAACACTGGAGGTGTTTAAAACAAACTTGGATAACAATTTGTCTGAAACAGTATAGGACACTGATGGCTAACCTTTTCCGAACTGAGTGCCCAAAGCGCGCCTGAACCCCCAAAATGCTTTGCGCGTATGCCCCCCGAGCATGCGCCCCGCTCCCGTGTATGCACACACCCCTGCATGTGCCCTGCCCCATGCATGCGTGCCCCTGCAATGCCCCCCACATGCGCATGCGGCCTCTTGTATGTGCCCCACCCCTCCATGCATGCGTGTGAAGCCCCCTGCACGTGCCCCGCCCTTCCACACATCCGTGACAGAAACCCTAAAACCAGATGGCTGACGGGAGGTGTGCACCCATATGCGGTGGAGCTGAACTGGGGCGATGGCTCATGTGCCCATCGAGAGGGTGCTGCGTGCCACCTCTGGCACACTGCCAAGGTTCACCAACACGGGTATAGGGTCTCTTGCTTGAGCAGGGGGTTGGACTAGAAGACCTCCAAAGTCCCTCCCAACTGAGTTGTTACAAAGAAATTGCTCCGTTGCAGAAATGCCGGTAACTATCCCTTTCGCATCGATAACTCTTGTTAAAGAAGACTGTGGGGTTTGTGGCTGGAACAAGGGTTTTTTTTGTGACCTAGGCTTACTGAGTCATTACAAGACACAATTAGTCCCCCCCAAAAAACTATTTTATTGTAACAGCTGAGAATTACGTTCATTCCCAGCTGAGTCCCAGTTAGTTGCAAAAAAAAGTCCTTCGGAAGAAGTCCTTCGGGATAATCACCAACCTTTATCTTCTTTGACACATTGCCAAAGGCCTTACTTGGCAAAGCCCCATGGAGTTCAGAAACAAACGAGAGATGCCGACTGGGAACAGAGTTAGCAACGTTGCTTTCCTGCAAAAGGTCCAAGTGCCTTTGCTTCTCTTTTAAGCCTTATGGGCGAGGCCAATCATCTCCTGGCCTTACTCCCAAGTCATCCCTTTTGCTTTAGCTGCTCTTGCCTTCTGGCATCTCGGCACATGCGTGCACTAGGAACAGGCTCCTCCTTGTGAAAGGGGGGTGGAGAACTCTCCTCCCTCGTAGCTGGCTCAGTCTGCATTGTTCTCGCCTTCTCTCTTTCCTCCTTGCTCTCGGATCAGGAGGGGGGTAGTCCTTGCTCTTCTCTTGAACTCTCCCTGAGGTCTGCAGGCCTTACTAATTCAGAGAAGCCTTGCCTGGACTGACACTGCCCTTCCCCAGTTTCCTCCAAGGCCAACAGAGATAGCTTCTGGGTCTCTGCCGGCTCTTGTTCCAGCTCATTTTCATGACATGACACTCACCTTGGAAAGAATTAATATTCTCTATCAGAAAACCGAGCTCTTCATGGATGCATTCCTCAATGTGTTTTTTCCCCACCCCAAGGTTGCGCATGGTGGACACCGTAAATTTTCGGGTAGACCTCCATAACTCTCCAGTGGAGAAGAAAACCCCTGGTGGGGAAGATAGAAGATACGATTGAAGAGAAGATGCAGGGCTATTCATTAAGTCGTAGCATGGAAGATTTATTCAAGATGAATAAATCTTGAATCTCCTATACACAGGAATCTGGTCAGCTAGAGTTCAATACTAAATTGGCACCAGATAAGGGTCAATGGAATTCAAGAGTACTTGGACTTTGATCACTTGCGGCAATTTAAGGACTCTAAGCTGATGACATGCTTAACTCCACCCTCAGTTCTGGCTGTTTTTCTCCTACAGCTATCTTCTGTTCCCATGGAAATTTAGGAAATTTAAATTTATTTAAATTTAAGAAATTTAGGTATGCAAACTCCACAAACATCTCCAAGAAAATAACCCAACTCTGAGAGCACCAAGGACCCCACAAAGTCCACCAAGAGGAGGGAGAAATTTCAGATGAGAAGTCAACCAAGATACACCTTGGATGCAAGCCATTCAAGTTGACGAGTAGCCAGGAAATTGGGATTCTCCACTTGTTGATCAAAAGTATAACTCCCAGGAGCTCGAACCCGGCTCAGCTGCAGTTGAACAATGCTGGGAATTGTATTTAGTAAGATCTAGAGCAGGAGTCTCCAAACTTGGGAACTTTAAGTTCTATTATTGAAACTGCCAACTTTTCGGGACAGATTCCGTCTACCTATTCTCTGTTTTCCCTCATACCACCCTGCCCAGAAATGTTCAGCATCCTACATCTGTTGAGGTTCTTCACAGGGGCTTTTAAGCACAAATGATTAGCAATGCCGTGCTGACTTCCACCAGGAAATAAGATTGGGATAACCAGATCTAAAGGTACATTGTGTTTTAGTTTTCCTTTTGGGTTGGGGGGGACGACAGCGAGCATTTACCGTTTCCATGCTGAATTTCCTCAAATATAGGTATGGAAGGCCTGTCCACAAATTCCTCAGTGAAGTTCACAAGAGCATCCTTCACTGCTTCGTAGCCTGTCAACACCACCACTTTCTTGAACCCGAAATAGAGAGTAAAGATGGGTCCGTATTTTTCCGCAAGCTGAAAGAGAGCCAAGAGAAATAGAACGACTGGGTCAAAAGAAAGCAAGGGAAGTCTCAACAGTCATAGGCACCTTGGGTGCAATCCAGGGGTGAAATCTACTTACCTTCTTTACTGGTTCGGAAGTGCACGCGCTGCATCACATGCGCACACAGACCTTCTGCGCATCCACAAGAGCCTTGGTAGTACAGTGGTCTGAGGCACCCTGTTATTAAGCTGGTTATTAAGACCAGCTGCCTGCAATTACTGCAGGTTCGAATCTCGCCAAGGCTCAAGGTTGACTCAGCCTTCCATCCTTTCTAAGGTAGGTAAATTGAGGACCCAGTTGTGGGGGCAATAAGCTGACTTTGTATAAATATACAAAAGGATGAAGGCTATTGCTTAGCACATTGTAAGCCGCCCTGAGTCTCCGGAGAAGGGCGGCATATAAATCAAATTTAAAAAAAAAAAAACCTTCTGTGCATGCCCAGAAGGTAAAAAACACATTACTTCCTGGTTAAAACCAGGAAGTAATGACCCCCGGGTGGGTGGGCGGAGCTTCGCTCCACCATCGCTACCAGATTGCTGAACCACTGGCCAAGATCGCTACCGGATCGGGTGAACCGGTCTGATCCGGGAGCATTTCACCCCTGGTGCGATCCCAAACCAACTGGAGAACCATTTGCACAACATCGGCATTGACCAAACCCCCATCGGTCAATTGGAAAAGGTAGTTTTGCTTGGAACAGCTCACATCCTGCGATGGGACCTATAATGCGATCAGACATCCACATCTGCCTCTTCCAGGTCCTCAGCTAGGACTCAACAGATGGACAAAAATGTCAAATCCGGTCTAAACATCTGGTTGATTGTGTGACAAGCCATGATACTAATAACTGATTATCTGGAGCATTCTTTGAACACCATCTGCATTGACAAAATCCCCATCGGTCAATTGCAAAAGGCAGTTTTGCTTGGAACAGCTTACATCCTCCGACGATATCTGTAACACCATCAAACATGCACATCTGTCTATCCCAGTTCCTTGGGAAGAAATGGGGTGGACAAAAATACCAAGAATCCACTCTAAACCGAGGTGGCGCAGTGGTTAGAGTGCAGCACTGCGGGCTACTTCAGCTGACTGCGAGCTGCAGTTCAGCAGATCGAATCTCACCGGCTCAAGGTTGACTCAGCCTTCCATCCTTTCCAAGGTCGGTAAAATGAGGACCCAGATTGTCGGGGGCGAGATGCTTACTATGTAAACCGCTTAGAGAGGGCTGTAAAAGCACTATGAAGCGGTATATAAGTCTAAGTGCCATTGCTATTGCTAAACATCTGTCTGGCTGTGAGACCAACCCTAATAAGAGGTTTATTGATTACCTGCCCATGACTTAGGGGGCCATTTTTAAAGATGGGGCCACAAATACAACTCTCAGAAATTAGGAAATAGCATGATGGCCAGATCTCTCTTGGGGTCTTATCAACAATTAGAGTTTACTTTACTGATTAGCCCTTGGGCCATATCAAAGTGCAGTGTTCCAGACACAAAATATTACTAAAATCTGATTTAAAAAAAAACCCAATTTAAAATGGAATTGGATAAAATCACAATTTAAAAGGAAATTGGAATAAAATACTATTTAAAAGGAAATTGGAATAAAATACAGTTGTAAAAGGAAATTGGAATAAAATATAATAATTTAATATATAGATAAATAAAATACAATAAAATTATATTTCACTGTGCACCCCGACAATCTACCAAATAAGGCTCTATCAAATAAAACACAGAAGGATCTCACCGAATCGTGGATTCTTCGGCCTGATTTGAGACAGATTTGCAAGGTTTATTATCTGGAGGCAGAAACAGACTTTTTCAGATTCTCACTAATTAAAAGCACCCGATTCACCAGCCTTGTGTTCCGACAAACCAGTTTGTTTATTCCCATTCTGGTTTATGAAACTAGGGTAAGGTAAAAGTAAAGGTTCCCCTCGCACATATGTGCTAGTCGTTCCCGACTCTAGGGGGTGGTGCTCATCTCCGTTTCAAAGCTGGAGAGCCAGCGTTATCCGAAGACGTCTCCGTGGTCATGTGGCTGGCATGACTCAACGCCAAAGGTGCACAGAACGAACGCTGTTACCTTCCCACCAAAGGTGGTCCCTATTTTTCTACTTGCATTTTTTACGTGCTTTCGAACTGCTAGGTTGGCAGAAGCTGGGACAAGTCACGGGAGCTCGCCCCGTCACGCGGCACTCGGGATTCGAACCGCTGAACTGCCGACCTTTCGATCGACAAGCTCAGCGCCTTAGGCACTGAGCCACCGTGTTTCTCTAGAAACTAAGGCAGGGGGCTTAAATATGCAATGTCTTGTTCAAGGCCAACTCTCTGGGTTGTGCATGAGTGTGTGTATTTTGGGGGGGGTATCTGTGTGTGTAATGCACACAGGTCCACACACTTGCAAAAGCCACACCCTTTCCAATAACTTTCAGAAGTCAATACTGGAAGGCTTGTAATTTTCTCCTTTTAGGGTGGCACCCCCCAGCAACCCCCGCCTTGAGCAACTGAACTTTAGAACGATTCTGATTATTCGATTCCAGCTCCCAGACTTGATATTCACTCCTTTTTTCTTAAGAGCAAACAGGTTTTCTCGGGTTAATAAATATGTATTAACACGTCCCACAGTGGCATTGCCAGAGTCAGCCAATAACCACCCCATCTCACATGGATAGACCAAGCTGAGCTCAAAAGAGATTTAAATCTCTTGCTCTGCCAGTAGTTCTAAAAAAATTACCTCCATTCCTGTCTTGGCACTCCATAAACATAGACTGCAACAACATCCATCCTAACCTGCCATTAAAGTTAGTAGAATAGTGTGCAAAAGTATATTGATCCAGACAATACACTGTCCACCAAGCACTTTTGGATGTTAAAGAAAAAAATTGTAGATAAAATTATATATATTAATGGAATAGAATAGAATTCTTTATTGGCCAAGTGTGATTGGACACACAAGGAATTTGCCTTAGTCTTTTTCAAATGTAAGACAAATTTAATTTGTCTTTTTTCTTTTTCTTTTTTTAAAAGTCATTAGAATTGGAATGAGTACTATTGCAATTCGGGGAAGCAAGAGAAGGATTCTCAGCGTTTTATGTTAAAGCGTTGTAATCATTGCTATTTCTACGAGCAGAATTTGCTGCTTCTCTCCCATGAACTGTTCCTCGGAGGGAAATTGGTTGTTCCCTCCTAACAAACAAACAAACAAGCAAGCAAGCAAGCAAGCAAACAAACATCATCAAAAAAGCACAACAAAGAATGTTCTTTCTGCGCCAACTCAGAAAGCTCCGTTAAACAAATAATTCCCTCAACATTGTCAAACTATTTACTAAGTCTGCACTACTATTAATCTTCTCATCGTTCCCACCACCCATTTCCTCCCACTTATGACTGTATGACTGTAACTTTGTTGCTTGTATCCTTAAGATTTATATTGATATTGTTTCCTGATTGCTTATTTGTACCCTATGACTATCATTAAGTGTTGTACTTTATGATTCTTGAAGAACGTATCTTTTATGTACACGGAGAGAATAGGCACCAAAGACAAATTCCTTGTGTGTCCAATCACACTTGGCCAATAAAGAATTCTCTTCTCTTCTCTTCTCTTCTCTTCTCTTCTCTTCTCTTCTCTTCTCTTCTCTTCTCTTCTCTTCTCTTCTCTTCTCTTCTCTTCTCTTCTCTTCTCTTCTCTTCCTTTCTCTTCTCTATTCTTATTTGTACCCTATGACTATCATTAAGTGTTGTATTTTATGATTCTTGAAGAATGTATCTTTTATGTACACGGAGAGAATATGCACCAAAAAAAATTCCTTGTGTGTCCAATCACACTTGGCCAATAAAGAATTCTCTTCTCTTCTCTTCTCTTCTCTTCTCTTCTCTTCTCTTCTCTTCTCTTCTCTTCTCTTCTCTTCTCTTCTCTTCTCTTCTCTTCTCTTCTCTTCTCTTCTCTTCTCTATTCTTATTTGTACCCTATGACTATCATTAAGTGTTGTACCTTATGATTCTTGAAGAACATATCTTTTCCTTTATGTACACTGAGAGCATATGCACCAAAGACAAATTCCTTGTGTGTCCAATCACACTTGGCCAATAAAGAATTCTATTCTATTCTATTCTATTCTATTCTATTCTATTCTATTCTATTCTATTCTATTCTATTCTATTCTATTCTATTCTATTCTATTCTATTCTATTCTACAAACAAACAAACAAACAAAATTTTTAGACCTCCAAGAATGCAAGCAAGGCATTCATTCCTAAGGAATTTCAAAGTTAAGAGTCGAATGAAATGCACAGATACATGCGTGCACGGACAAACACCTGTTTTGTTTCGCACCAAGCAAAACTTGACAAATAGCTCAAGCAGACACTAAACAAACCTACACAGGATTCACATTCTGCATTCCGGTGGAGCATCGTGTGGACTCCACTGGTTTAAAACCAGGAGAAATCCTGGAGAAAATAAAATAAAATAAAAGATCTTAGCATCCTAAGAAGGGGAAACTCTGGAATTTGCACCAGGGAACCTGTCAGCTCTCTTCTCTTCTCTTCTCTTCTCTTCTCTCCTCTCCTCTCCTCTCCTCTCCTCTCCTCTCTCTCCCTCCCTCCCTCCCTCCCCCCCTCTCTCTCTTACCTTTAGCAAGGACTTGTCCTGCCTTTTAAAATCCAGCAAGTGCAGATGTCCGATGATGGGAAGCGGCCAAGGGCCGGGTGGCAACTTTAAAGATGGTTTTCGAAAGAGAGCCGGCAAATAGGAGGATGCGAAAAGCAGCAGAAAAAACAACAGAACGACAGAGGCGGGGAAAGAAAAAAGGAAATCCAGCAGAGCCATTTGCAAAAGAGGAATGAAATGTTGGCTCAGGTGTGGCGGAGAGGAACGTGGGCATCGGCTTGGCTGGCTGGCTCGTTTGCTCAACCCTTTGCCAGCGCTAAAGCTTTATAAGTCGGGCTGCAGAAATGTGAAGAGAAAGTTAAACCCCACCCTCTTTTAACCACTTCTGGAGAATGTGGTTTAAGCAGTTTGCGATTGGAGGAGAAAAGCAGTTTTAAGTTACCAGCTCCGTGTTTGAGGCAGGTAAAAGCAATCATCAAAGTTATAATTTTGGAGCCCTCCTCCGGTTTTTGGATCGCATTCAGTAGCCAAAGGATTATTTTCCGGAATGGGTGCATGTGATGGGGATATCATGAGTGGGAAAACATGATAGTATCCGTCTGCCAAGAATGCCGAGTACAACCGATTGGCCAGTAAGCAACTCAACTCTTCTTCAGGTCTTCCTCTGGCTAACCTTGCTTTCACACATCCATAATGGTTGGTGGCCCCCTTCAAGGTCCTACAAGGCTTGGGACGTGCTTATTTGAAGGACAGTCTTTTCTCATCTACCCAACTCAGCAGACCAGGGAGGAAGTTATGAGTCCCCTCTCTTAAAGAGGTCCATCTAGAGTGACCAAGACGAAGGGCCTTCTACATGGTGGCTCCCTCCTTGTGGAACATCATCCCTGTGGATATAAAATTGACCTCATCTTGACATCCTTTCTCAAGGCTCTGAAGACATAGTCCTGGTGACCCCAGGTTGATATGGAGACCCATCAAGCAATTCGTTTGATTGTTGCCCCTGGGGTGTGTTGTGGGGGATTCAATCGGTTCTCTATTTGGGTTTTTATATCTGTAAGCTCCCAGGTCTCCGTGAGTGTATTGGGCAGTCATATAAATGTTCGTAAAGCTATGGAAAATCTAGACAGCATTCTAAAAAGCAGAGACATCACTCTGCCAACCAAAGTGTGTATAGTCAAGGCGATGGTTTTCCCAGTTGCAATGGATGGCTGGGAAAGTTGGACCATAAGGAAGGCTGAGAGCCAAAGAATGGAGGCCTCTGAACTCTGGTGCTGGAGAAGACTCCTGTGAGTCCCTTGGACTGCAGGGCGATCCAACCGGTCGGTCCTAGAGGAGATCAACCCTGACTGCTCCTTAGAAGGCCAGATCCTGAAGAGGAAACTCAAATGCTTTGGCCACCTAATGAGAAGGAAAGACTCATTGGAGAAGAGTCTAATAATGCTGGGAACGATGGAGGGCAAAGAAGAAGGGGACGGCAGAGAACGAGGTTGCTGGATGGAGTCAATGAAGCAGTCGGCGTGAGCTTAAATGGACTCCAGAGGATGGTAGAGGACAGGAAGGCCTGGAGGAACATGGTCCATGGGGTCCCGATGGGTCGGACATGACTTCGCAACTAACAACAACAACAACAGTGGATAGATCTCCCAGACAGATTAAGCGGCTTCTGCTTTTAATTGCGATTCACCTCAGCAATGCAAAGAGTCTTTTAAACTTTCTGAGAAAAGGATCATTTAAAAAAAAAACCCATTCAGATGGAGCACTATGAATTATGAATCAACACCCGTTTGCTCTTATTTCTGGCTCCAGATCTCCAGAAGGTGGAATGAGGTGGCTGGATGGAGTCATTGAAGCAGTTGGCATGAGTTTAAATGGACTCCAGAGGATGATAGAGGACAGAAAGGCCTGGAGGAAAACGTTGTCCATGGGGTCGCAATGGGTCGGACACGACTTTGCAACTAACAACAACAAAATAAAAATAAAAATAAAAATAAAATAAATAATGGATCATATTGGGTATCAATGGTACTACGGATTCTCAGAAACCTGGGTGGGGTTTCACTGCAAACAAGTCCCAACCCAGGGGTGAAATCCAGCAGGTCCTGACAGGTTCTGGAGAACCAGTAGCGGGAAATTTTGAGTACTTCGGAGAACCGACAAATACCACCTCTGGCTGGCCCCAGAGTGGGGTGGGAATGGAGATTTTGCAGTATCCTTCCCCTGGAGTGGGGAGGGAATGGAGATTTTGCAGTATCCTTCCCCTGCCACGCCCACCAAGCCACACCCTACAGAACCGGTAGAGGAAAATTTTAGATTTCACCCCTGTCCCAACCCTTCAACTTCATATTTCTGTTGAGTTTCTTCACCTGGCAGGTTGGCCGTGGCCTCTGACTTCTTCTCCGCAGTAGGTGCTCCAACCAGATGGAATATATTTCTTTGTGATGCTTGACTGGAAATGTTTCATCAAGAGTTGAAAACAGAGGGCAGACCCCCCCCCCCCCCGCCCCCGTCTGTCCTGCTTGCAGTTCTCCAAAGAATGCAGAGCAACTGAATTCCTGGCTTATGTATATTTATCAAAGTCTGGAATCATTCATCAGCAGTTCCCCAAAATTCCATCTTGGGGTTACCGAAGGAACAATGAACCGTAAGGTTGGTATTGTACAAGGCAAATGAAAATAGACACAACATAGGCCAGACCCAACTCAGGCAAATTTTCATCTAAATTCTCTTCTCTTTTGAAAGGGGCAAAAGAGAGAGTACATTATAAGGAATCCTTATAACATCCCGGACAAATAATTGTGTGATCTTTTCTTGAAAACCTCCATCGTTTGATAGTTTGTCCAATAACAGAATAACAGAGTTGGGAGGGACCTTGGAGGTCTTCTAGTCCAGCGGTCACCAACTGGTGGTCCGTAGACCACCGGTGGTCCGTGAGAAAATTTGGGTGGTCCACAGAAAAATTATTTGCGTTTTATATATTGCACTAAATCAGGGGTCCTCAAACTACGGCCCCTGGGACAGATACGTGCAATGAACGTTTGTGTTGCTGCAGAGAGTCTCTCCCTTTGGGGTCTTTTTGTGCGGGTCGGAGGGGGGCAGAAATTCCGACTTGGGGTCTGCTTCGGCCTCCTGGTGTGGGGCTTTGGGCGAAGGCTGGAGGGAAGGGCCGTTGGTGGCAAAGAGCTGGAGGGCCTCGTTCCAGTGGGACTGCCTCATGGCCTGGAACTGGTTGACCATCTCAGCCCGCTGAGCCTCCAGGCGCCGGTCCCTGGCCTCGCACTCCTGTGGGTCTTCCCTCTGCTTGGAAACCCTATGCTCCTAGTCCTCAGTGAGGTGCTTCTGCTGAGCCTCCTTCTCAGTCAGATCCAATTTGAACTGAGCCAGCTGTTTTCTCATGGTGGCTGCTTAGCTCCCTGTTGGGGCCCTAAGGAGTCCGGGCGGGGAGGCGAGGAGTGGCTGGCAGGAAAAGGGTGAGTAGAGGCCAGCGAGGCGC
>NW_027256896.1:17501004-17736004 GCF_029215685.1 Pituophis catenifer annectens | reverse complement strand
TAAGGAATAACTGTCAGAGAACTAGTGAGATGAAAGAAAGAAAGAAAGAAAGAAAGAAAGAAAGAAAGAAAGAAAGAAAGAAAGAAAGAAAGAAAGAAGAAAGAGACGATTGATGAAAGATAGATGATAGATTAGATAGCTAGCTAGATAGATAGATGATAGATAGATAGATGATAGATTAGATTGATAGAGATAGATGAGAGATAGATCAGATTGATAGTTAGATGAGAGATAAATAGATTAGATTGATAGAGATAGATGAGAGATGAGAGATTAGATTGATAGATCAGATAGATAGAGTTAGATGATAGATATATAGATTAGATTGATAGATGATAGATCAGATTGATAGATAGATGAGAGATAGATAGATTGATAGATAGATGAGAGATAGATCAGATTGATAGAGTTAGATGAGAGATAGATAGATTAGATTGATAGATAGATAAGAGATAGATCAGATTGATAGTTAGATGAGAGATAGATAGATTAGATTGATAGATAGATGAGAGATAGATCAGATTGATAGTTAGATGAGAGATAATAGATTAGATTGATAGATAAATGAGAGATAGATCAGATTGATAGAGTTAGATGAGAGATAGATTAGATTGATAGAAATAGATGATAGATTAGATTGATAGAGATAGATGATAGATAGATGGTAGATAGATAGTAGATAGATAGATGATAGATATGACAGATAGATAGATATTATAGATAGATAGATATTATAGATGGATAGACAGACAGACAGAATTTTACCACACATGAGCACCAAATATTAACTGACAATTTTAGGCAAGGCATCTATTCCGAGAGAGAGGAAAATAGCAATAGATTGCTGACAATTTCTCAGTTTTGTTCGAGATTTCTTCCAGTTTTCACTCCTGGCCTGGGAGTAAGCTTCGTAATTCTGTAAACAATTAGCCCCAAATTATCCAAGATTCCCAAAAAGTTTAGCGTCCTCCAAACGATTATCCTGAAAAATATCATTCGTCAGATGTTTTCATTGAGTTCCTCTGGTGCATTACTAAATTAGCAAAAACACAGATTAATGTCCAGAGAATGCCAAATATCAGATTACATTCCTTCATGTCTCTGCAAATTACTAAGATTAGGGATTAAGTTTGTTAGAGCTTGCTCGCTGCTGATCACTTCCCCCGTCTTCTCATCATATTTATATATATATTTATATTTATGTAACATGTTTGCGTGGCCAATTTTCTTTAACTCTCTCTTTACACAACTCACAATTCCATGGGGCTGAGACTGAATGACCAAGCTAAAGCATGGTTGAAGATCCTCATGGCTACCCATGGATGTAGCTCATATGTGCCCTTACCATTTGTGGTGTGGCTGATGGAAGTTGGAGTGAACCAACATCTGGAGACCCTACCTCTGGAGTGGAAGTGTTACACTCTGTCTTTTGAACCAGTTTGGTGTAGAGGTTAAGACATTGGGTTAGAAATCAGGAGACGATGAGTTCAGGTCCTGCCTTAGCCATCAAATCTAGCTGGGTGTTCAGGGGACAGTGAGTTCTAGTCCCACCTTACCCATGAAGGCCAATTGGATGACTTTGGGACAATCACCAGGAGATGGAGAGTTCTAGTTCTGCCTTAGGCATGAAAGTCAGCTGGGTGACTTTGAGACAATCACCAGGACATGGCGAGTTCTAGTTCTGTCTTAGGCATGAAAGCCAGCTGGGTGACTTTGGGACAATCACCAGGAGATGGAGAGTTCTAGTTCTGCCTTAGGCATGAAAGTCAGCTGGGTGACTTTGAGACAATCACCAGGAGATGGAGAGTTCTAGTTCTGCCTTAGGCATGAAAGGCAGCTGGGTGATTCGGGCCAGCCCCTCTCTCAGCCCAACCCACCTCACAAGGTTATAGTTATGAGGAAAAACAGGACCAGGAAGGTGCATTGAACTTGTTTTGAACACAAAAATAAATAAAACCAAAGTCCAATGCTCTAAAATAGCCATTATTTGCGTCACCAGTGGTTGGGGGGGAAGATGGGAATTGTCGCTCAACCCTTCCACTTGTCCAAAAGCATTTGGTTTGACTGTCCCTTCTGCTTTCTTGCAACGGTTTTAAGTGCATTTCAACCACCTTTGGAGAATCATGCAAGGACCTTGTTTCAGATGGCATGGCCAGTCTAATGAAGAAAAGAACCAGGGAGGACAGGAGAGCAGTCTTCCAATATTTGAGGGGCTGCCACAGAGAGGAGGGGGTCAAGCTATTCTCCAAAGCACCTGAAGGCCAGACAAGGAACAATGGATGGAAATTGACCAAGGAGAGATTCAACCTGGAAATAAGGAGACATTTTCTGACAGTGAGAACAATCAACCCATGGAACAGAAGTTGCCTTCAGAAGTTGTGGGAACTTCATCCCTGGAGGCTTTCAAGAAGAGACTGGGCTGCCATCTGTCAGAAATGGTGTAGGGTCTCCTGCTTGGGTGAGGTAGGGGGTTGGACTGGATGACCTCCAAGGTCCCTTCCAACTTTTATTATTCTGTAAGATGTCCAGTTTGAAGTTGGGTGGGACATCTAGAGCGGAAAATATTTCTCCTCGTTTCATATTCTCCTTTCGCAGCAGCTCAAGTCACGTGACGAGGATAACAAGTTGGATCAAAGTTTTGTTTGCATTACATTAGTCATTTATTCACAATCCCCGGCAAAGCCTATTTTTCACGCTCCCTGCCACCACATAATAACAGATTCATATTTCCAGCCAGTGGTTATATAACCATCCAGGTGGTTTTTTTCCCCCATTTACGAGGTGGAATAAGGAATCCATCAGAAGCACAAACAGCAATAAGAGATCATTTTATTTCTTGTGGTCAGGCCAACGAAATGGGTTTATAACTCTTATTGTTTCTCCGTAACTGTCACCGAGACGAAGAAGAAATATTACCACTCTTAAATCATTACAGGCAATCCTCAACTTATGACGACGATTGAAAATTTCCATTGCTATGTGAAGACATTTGTTAAGGGAGTTTTGCCCCATTTTATGACCTTTCTTGGCCCAGTTGTTAAGTGAATCACTGTAGTTAATGTTATTAATCCGGTTGTTAAGTGAATCTGGCTACCCCATTGACTTTGCTTGTGATAAGGTCGCAAAAGGGGGATCCCATGACCTTGAGGATATTTTAACGGTCGTTAAGTGTGAAAATGGTCAGAAGTCAATTTTTTCAGTGCCGCTGTAACTTCGAACCGTCAGTAAATGAACTGCTGCTGTAAGTCGAGAACTACTTGTACTTATAAAGTAATAAAGGCAACATAAAAGAGTTGCCTAATAGCCAGAGAGCTGACACACAGATTAATAAAATATAAATATAAATGGGTGGCATATAAATTTAATAATTTAATAAATAGAATAATCTATATTTATTTATATTAGATAGGTTAGATACATGATGATAGAGATTATCAATGATAGAATAGGATAGATATAGGTAGGATAATGTCAAGTATTTGCAAGCCATTGGCACACGTGTCATATAGACACCAGTGGAGGCAGAGAGTGTCTCCATCCCTATGTGGAAAGGAGGGGCTTACCCTGAGTATAAAACCCCCTCCAACCTTTTCCACCTCGCTCTCTCCATCTCTCTCTTTTCATGTTTGTTCCTCATGAGACTTGATCTCTGTTGTACATAGTTAATATGATTTATCATATGAATAAATACGTTTAAGACATTTATTTATGCATCTGCCTCTGAACTCTTCTATGCTCCTGGGTGTTTCTACGATCCCAATTCCACAGATAATGATGATGATGAAGATAGACGGACAGACAGATGACGGGTGGATGTATCGATATAGACAGATGATGGATGGATGGATAGATACAGATGATGGATGGATGGATGAATGGATAGACAGATGATGGATAGATAGACAGACGATGGGATGGATAGACAGATAGATGATGGATGGATGGATAGATAGATAGAGATGATGGATGGATGGATGGATGGATGGATGGATATAGACAGACAGATAATGGATGGATGGAGATAGGGATGAAGGATGGATGGATATAGAGATGATGGATGGATGGATAGACGGATGATGGATGGGTATAGAAATGATGGATGGATGGATAGATGATGGATGGATGATATAGATAGGTAGACGGATGATGGATGGATGGCTATAGATAGATGATGGATGGATGGATGGATATAGACAGACAGATAATGGATGGATGGAGATAGAGATGATGGATGGATGGATAGACAGATGATGGATGGATGGATGGACAGACAATAGATGATGGATGGATGTAGATAGAGATGGATGGATGGATACATAGACAGACAGACAGACAATGGATGGAGATAGATAGATAGATAGATGATAGATAGATAGATAGATAGATAGATGATAGACAGATAGATAGATAGATAGATAGATAGATAGATAGATAGATAGATAAAGGCACCCAATATTGGAACCAACACTGAAGAATCCAAGGGAGGAGATTTAAAAGGGTGCCACCCTTTTAATGAAAATGACACCCTCTTCCCAGGTCCAACATCTGGACAGGGCATCCCAGCCCTTGTCCTGCTCACATTTAGATCTGAAACCTAGAATGTTAGGAAATGGGGGGGGGGGGGGAGAAACCCTGTTCATTGTGGCTTGTTGCAAAAAGAAAAAAGCTTCCTTCCAGGAAAAGCCCATCTTTGCCCGACAGACTCCTTTGGGCGACGGGTGCAAGGCTTTATACGAGCATCTTGGCTTCTCCGTCCCCGCCCCATTGTGGTTTCTTTTTTTTGGCTGCAACCCATCATCCGAGAAACCAGCATCTCTGAGCACGTGGCGCCCGATCGCTCATCAGCCGCCCGCCAGCGTTCGAAAGGGGCGGGGCTGAGCGTTTCCCGCTCGATTCGCTCGGCTTTCTCCTCTTTTGGTCTGGCCTGGCTTGGTTCGGCGCTCCGCTGCCAGGCCTGGGCTGGGCTCCCTCATTCCGGAAGTGGGGGAGAACCGCGATCGTAAGGCAGCGTTCGGGCCTCGGCCCGTCGGTTCGTCCGTCGCCGTCATGTCTACCATGGTTTTCGGGTCGAAAAGCTTCAAGCCGAGGGCGCCGGACAAGGGCGCCTTCCCCTTGGATCATTTCGGTGAGGGGAGGGGAAAGTGCGCATGCGCGGCTCTCTTCCTTCCACAGAGACTCCCGGCGATAAGAACTCCCACCATAGAGATGGCAAAACTAGAGCGTCGCCGCCTTCGCTCTCTTAACGCAGGAGTTTCTCAGCGGCTTTAAGGCGGGAGGACTTCAACTCCCAGAATTCCCCAGTCAGCCATGTTGGCTGGGGAATTCTGGGAGTTGAAGTCCACGCACGTTTAAAGGGGCCAAGTTTGAAAAATACTAGTCCTCGACTTACAACCGTTTTGCTTAGTGACGGTTCGAAGTTAGAGCGGCGCTGAAAAAAGTGACTTAACGGCTGTTTGTCCACACTTAGCGACCATCGCAGCATCCTTTGTTGTCATGTGATCAAAATTCGGACGGTTTGGCAACGGACTCATATTTATGACGATCGCAGTGTCCGGCAGTCGTGCAATCAATCCCCTTTTGCGACCTTCGGATAAGCAAAAGTCCATGGGGGAAGCCAGATTCACTTAACAACCGGGTCACTAATTTAACCGCCGCAGTGATTCACTTAGCGGATGTGGCAAGAAAAGTCGTAAAATGGGGCAAAACTCACTTCACAAATTTTCTCACTTGAGCAACATAAAATTTTGGGCTCAGTTGTGTCAAAAAGAAGGATTCGCATCTCGGGATGAGCTACGATGTAGTTTGGTATCTTTAGTAAGCCATAGTTTGTGAAATAGAATAACAGAGTCGGAAGGGACCTTGGAGGTCTTTTAGTCCAACCCCCTGCTCAGGTGGGAAACCCTACTCTACTTCAGACAAATGATTATCCAACATCTTCTTAAAGACTTCCAGTGTTGGAGCATTCACAACTTCAAGAGGCGAGTAGTTCCGCTGATTAATTGTTGTAATTGTCAGGAAATTCCTCCTTAGTTCTAAGTTGCTTCTCTCCTTGTTTGGTTTCCATCCATTGCTTCTTGTCCTGCCCTCAGGTGCTTTGGAGAATAGCTTGACTCCTTCTTCTTTGGGGCAGCCCCTGAGATACTGGAATACTGCTATCATGTCTCCCCTAGTCCTTCTTTTCATCTCTCCTAGAATTTTCATCCTTTTTCCAGACTCCTCATCCTGTCTTTGGCATATGCTATTTTTTGGGATGCGGTGGCTCAGTGGCTAAGACGCTGAGCTTGTCGATCAAAAGGTCGGCAGTTCAGCGGTTCGAATCCCGAGTGCCGCATAACGGGGTGAGCTCCCGTGACTTGTCCCAGCTTCTGCCAACCTAGCAGTTCGAAAGCACATTAAAAAATATGCAAGTAGGAAAATAGGGACCACCTTTGGAGGGAAGGGAACAGCGTTCCGTGCGCCTTTGGCGTTGAGTCATGCCGGCCACATGGCCACGGAGACGTCTTCAGACAGCGCTGGCTCTTCGGCTTTGAAACGGAGATGAGCTAGTCATTCCCTAGAGTCGGGAACGACTAGCACATAGGTGCGAGGGGAACCTTTACTTTTACCTGTATTCTTTTGGGGTGTTCTTAATTCCAGGCGTCTTTTACTTTTTCTTCTAAACGAACAAAAAAAGGCTGAGGTTTTGTGTTTTTTGTGTTTTTTTTTTTTTTGTACAGGAGAATGTACGCTTTTCAAAGAAAAATTCATGAAGTGTCTGCAGGCAAATAACTTTGAGAACGGGTTGTGCAGACAGGAGTCGAAAGAATATCTCGAATGCCGAATGGAGAGGTGAGAACTGCTGAGGTTAACGGAGGTTTGGCTCCAGTGGTGGGTTGCCCCCGGTTCGCACCGGTTCTATAGAACCGGTAGTAAAATCGGCAGGAGGCTCCGCCCACTGACCCTGACATCATCAGGAAGCTTCTGCGCATGTGCCGAAGAACGCGTGAACAAAGCTCGCACGCCCACACGGCCCCGCTACGAACTGGTAGTAAAGGTTAAGTAGAACCCATCCCTGTTTGGCGCTCTCTCCAAGATTCCGGATTGGCTAAATTAGCTCTTCAGACATCTCTGATCTGTGCAATCTCAAGACAGGAAGGACACACACACACATATACACACACACATACGAACTTTTTTTTCATTCTGTGGGAATAAAGCTACTCCTTCTCCAAGTGGCCCAGAGTTACTGTGAGTTGTACCGGCACGCACATTTAATAAAACAAACCAACAAAACAAACCACAACTCAACACAACACACCACACAACACACAATACAACACAACAGAACACAATTTTTTTTTTTTTTTTTTTGCAGTTTCCTGCTATAACACCAGCGGAACTGCAAAAAACTGCGCTACTCGGAACATCAAAGAATAGAATAGAATTCTTTATTGGCCAAGTGTGACTGGACACACAAGGAATTTGTCTTGGTGCATACGCTCTCAGTGTACGTTAAAGAAAAGATACATTCGTCAAGAATCATATTTTAAGAAGATCCTTGGTTGATACCTAAGATGCTGGCAGCAACCCGTATCAGCCATTAGCACCAGTCAATTGTTTTTGTGACACATTTTTAAATATTCAGTTGACTTGAGTTGAATAAAAGAGATAATAATAATAATCTACATGGCTATGGATGAAGCAGTGATACCCATTGTCATTGGGGTACTTGGTACCATGTCCAAGAATTTTACAAAACAAATTGCAGCTTCCTGCGATAACACCAGCGGAACTGCAAAAAAACTGCGCTACTCGGAACATCGTACGTCTTAAGAAGGTACTTGGTTGATCCCTAGGACGCTGGCAGCAACCCGGATCAACCATTAGCACCAGTCAATGGTATTTGTGAAGCATTTTTGAATGTTCAGTTCACTGAGTTTCATGTTTAATGAATAAAGTATAATAATAGTAATAGTAATAGTAATAATAATAATAATAATAATAATAATAATAATAATAATTGGTTAGGACTCGAGCTGCTGAGCTATTAACTAGCCTCAAAGGCTGTGAATCTCACTAAAGATTAAATAATAATAATAATAATAATAATAATAATAATAATAATAATAATGATAGGTTAGGACTCGAGCTGCTGAGCTATTAACCAGCCTCAAAGGCTGTGAATCTCACTAAAGATTAAATAATAATAATAATAATAATAATAATAATAATAATAATAATTGGTTAGGACTCGAGCTGCTGAGCTATTAACTAGCCTCAAAGGCTGTGAATCTCACTAAAGATTAAATAATAATAATAATAATAATAATAATAATAATAATAATAATAATAATAATAATGATAGGTTAGGACTCGAGCTGCTGAGCTATTAACCAGCCTCAAAGGCTGTGAATCTCACTAAAGATTAAATAATAATAATAATAATAATAATAATAATAATAATAATAATGTAAAAAGTGAACATTGCTTTAAGAAAAGGTTGACTCTCTTGGCAAGAATCACTGTCTGCCAACTGTATATTTTTATTTACAGAAGAAACAGAAATGTACTAATTAAAAGTAAGTGCTGGGATTCGAAGGAAGCTTAAATTTTCATCCTGTACCATGTGCAAGAGCCTTCTGTATCTGTTCTAGAATTTATCGTTAATTTAATACACGTACAGATACACAGAGAGAGCACTCGATATAATCCTTTGGGGCGTGTGTGTGTGTGTGTGTGATTGCTTTTAGAGAGACTAAATTATTCAACAATGGAAATGAACATGGCTCATTGTGCTGCTTTGAAGCCTTTAACGATTTATTCAATCTTGTTTGATTTCTTCAAGGGAACTGATGGCCAAAGAGCCACTGGAAAAACTGGGGTTTAAAGACCTAAAGGAAGAGAAACCCGAAGACCAGCCTGAAACAGTGCAACAAAACCCCTCCTGACCCTCAATTCTCAGCCCAGAATCTGCAGCCATATATACATATATATATATTGTATGTGGCCTCGTTTGCGTTTCGTTTTAAGAGAAAGTTATTCTCGAAAAAGGTCACAGAAATTCAGCAAATGGCAGATTTGAAGGCATTCACTCCGAAAGGACGGTGAGGTTTGTTTTCCAGCTGTTTCAGTCGTTTTGGGATGGTTTTTCCTTTAAAAAAAAAAAGGAAAGAAGATTGCAATGCCTTTTAATAGAATGTTTGGACTTGTGTTGAAACTGATATTAAGAACATTAAAATCAGAAGTTGTGCTGTTAAGTTTTTGTACTCTGAATTGAGTTTTTATTCAAGATTTAGCCCTTTTTTTTTTCTCTGTCCTCACGTGAGGAATGAGCCGTGCAGGATTCTGGCTACAGCAGGATGTGTATGAGTGTGTTTGTATATATAGGCAGTCCTCATTTAACGACTGACTTGGTTAGCGGCTGTTCACAGTGATGGAACAGCCGCTTGGTGAAAAAGTGCATTTGCAACCAATCCCTCCGTGGTTAATCTTCCCAGTTCAGCAGAAGAGAGGAAAGCCGAAGGAAGATCGTAAGCACAGTTGCGGATTCACTTAATGACCCGAGTCGCTGGTCCCAATTGTGGCCACTAAACGAGGACAACCTGTATTGAAGAAAGTCTCCATTGGTGAAACTGCACAGCCCTTTGAGAGATAAATACACAATGCATTCTCAAATTATGACAACAGTGGAGCCCAAAATTTCCGTTGCCAAGCGCTTATTTCGGGGTTTAAAAAAAATATAAGACAGTGTCTTGTTTTCAGGGAAACACGGTATTAAGTTAGTAGCAGGGCTATTAAGTAAATCTGGCTTTCCCCCTTGACTTTGTCAGAAGAATCGCCAAAGGGGATCCCGCACTGCAACCGTCATAAATATGACTCAGTTGCCAGGCGTCTGAATTTTGAGTCGTCCATGTGAAAAACGGGGGTACTGTATTTTTCGGAGTATAAGATGCACCCTTTTTTGGGGAGGAAAAGAAAAAAAAAGAAATCTCCCTCTGCCTCTGAGCAATTTTGCCTCCTTGCAGCAAACAGCCTGCTTTACTTTCATTTTCGTTTTCAGCATAGCTTGATTAGCACAAGGAAAAAAAAAATCTGCTCCAGCAATTTACCTCCTTGCAGCAAGCAGCAGAGCCCTGCGCAAAACAGCTGAGAGCAAATCAGCTGAGAGTCGGGAGGCCGATCCAATCAACTTGTACTAATTAGCCTGTGCTGAAGTTGAAATGGGCTGTTTTTTCTTGCTGTTTGCTGCAAGGAGGTAAAGGCCAAAGGGTGGGGGCCAGTGGGTGGGCGGGGCTACATTCGGTGTATAAGACACACCTAAATTTTCACCCCCTTTTAGGGGGGGAAAAAGGTGCGTCTTATACTCCGGAAAATACGGTAAGTCTTTTTTTCCCCCAGTGCCGCGTGCTAACTTTGAACGGTTGCTAAGTCAGCTGTTGTAAATCAAGGACCGCCTATAGAAGCCATTGTGTGTGTGATGGAGGAATGGGGGGGGCATCTTTTCAGACAGACCGACCAACCAAGGCATTCTGAAACTATGCAGACCACCTCTTGATCGTTCCTTGGGAAAATAAACAACATTTTCTTGTTCTTAAAAAGATTATGCGGAGAATTCCGCTCCAGGCTATCGCAGAACTCAACGACGGTGGGAAGAATCCAGCCGTCACAATGGCTCCCTTTGACCAAGGATGTCTGCATGGCCCACAACCTGGATAATAAATGAGGAGAAATAGTTAACAAGCCCCCTCCCAATTGTAGGTCAATCAAAGTGGGGGGAGGAGGAACAAAAACCCAGAGGCTCAGACTGTCTCTTTTTGCTAACGCTCAAGTAGAAGAGCAAAGGAAAAGGCAAAAAGCGGTTGGCATCGCACCTGATCTGTTTCCCCCCCTCCCCAAAAAACCTCTGCCTCCCCCTCGCTTTTCTCCTGTAGCGCAGCCAAGAGGACGGAATGAGAAACCTTCTTCAACCAGCCCGATGTGGTTGTGTTATCCAAAAGAGGCGGGTAAGATTTGTTTAGCTTACCTTACTTTATTGGCATTGCACATGGCACCACGAAATGAAATGCCGTCTTCAGTCTACATTGGAACTATAAAAACAAAAACACAAACATACCTCCTTTACATTCTATATATATAATTGAAATTGAAAACCCGATATGGCACTAGGCCAGGGGTCAGGAACCTGCGGCTCTAGGGCCGCATGTGGCTCTTTCACCCCTCTGCTGCGGCTCCCTGTCGCTCAAAATATGCGTCACAACTGCCGATGCGCGACACCCGGCCGGCACGCGATTTATTGAGCTTTTCAGCTCCCGGTAGGCCAACCCTGGATAAATCCAAGAAAAGAAAAGTTTCAGAATGTTAAATTCAACTACATGTGCTAGTTTTGTGGCCACTCAAGAAATAGTCAGGCACGGGAAGGGTTTTTGTGGCTCCCGGTGTTTTCTTTTCCTGTGGGAAACGGGTCCAAATGGCTCTTTGAATGTTGCAGACCCCTGCACTATACTGTAGAATTCAATATGGTTACTGCCCTGGGATAGAAGCTGTTTTTCAGCCTGTTTGTCCTTGTTTTGATTGTCCTGTACCGTCTGCCAGATGGTAATAGTTCAAAAAAAAAAAATGGGTGCCCAGGATGAGATGGATCTTTAAGAATGTTTTGAACTTTCTTAAGGCAGCGGGAGCTATAAAGCTCTTCCAAAGAGGGGAGGGGGCATCAATGATCCTCTGGGCAATGGCATTGACCCTCTGGAACGCTGTCCTATCTGCCACTGTGCAGTTGGCAAACCATACACAGGTGCAAGTAAATTAAAATACTCTCTATAGTGCAGCGGTAGGAGGTCACCAGCAGTTTTTCCTTCAGTTGTTGTTTCCTGAGAAGTCTCAGGTAGTAGAATCTCTGCTGGGCCCTTTTGACCAGGGCTGCAATGTGAGTGCCCCAGGACAGGTCCTCTTTTTATGACAACACCCAAAAATTTAAAACTGGCCACTTGCTCCACTCGGTCTCCATTGATAAGCAAGGGCTGGATGTCTGATCTATTCCTTCTGTAGTCCACTATAAGCGCCTTGGTCTTATTGGTGTTAAGGACCAAGTTATTGTCTCCACACCATGAATGCAACCAGTCCACCTCAGGGGTGAAATCTAAAATTTGTTACTACCGGATTCTAATACTAGAATTCACAGTCTCCTGGTGATTGGCCCAAAGTCACTCAGTTGATTTTCATGCCTAAGGCGGGACTAGAACTCACAGTCTCCTGGCGATTGGCCCAAAGTCACCCAGCTGGCTTTCATGCCTAAGGCGGGACTAGAACTCACAGTCTCCTAGCGATTGGCCCAAAGTCACCCAGCTGGCTTTCATGCCTAAGGCGGGACTAGAACTCACAGTCTCCTAGCGATTGGCTCAAAGTCACTCCAGCTGGCTTTCATGCCTAAGGCGGGACTAGAACTCACAGTCTCCTGGCGATTGGCCCAAAGTCACTCAGTTGATTTTCATGCCTAAGGCGGGACTAGAACTCACAGTCTCCTGGCGATTGGCCCAAAGTCACCCAGCTGGCTTTCATGCCTAAGGCGGGACTAGAACTCACAGCCTCCTGGTGATTAGCTCAAAGTTGTCCAGCCTGCTTTCAGTCGGGACTGGAACTCAAAAAGTCGTCTGCTTCCTAGCTTGGTGCCTTAATCACTAGATCAAACCGGCTTCATTGTAATATTAATGAAATTAATAGATTAATTTTCTACTGGGAGAAATGCGGATGGGGAAGCAGGAAAAAGGGATGAAGTCATCTTGAATCTCATTGTGTTTTGCTGTTGGGCCAGAGAGAAACACAATGATGCAAGTGAGGACACCAGGGAGAATCTTGCGGTAGGGGAAAAAAAAAAAAGCCATTGGCGCTACTACTCTGTGTATCTTGGATCAATTTCAGCTGCTCTCTTTCTTCTCTTCCTGATCGTTACACTCCCTGGTCTGATGCGATGGATTTCCCATAAGTTTGCAACAATGGGAAGATCAATTCTTTTATTGATTCAGCCCTCCCTCCTGCAACTCCTTTACAGGAGCAAACATGAATTTGCAAAGGTTTAAAACAAGTCTTCGGTAGCTTTACATTTTGCATCAGTGGTGAAATCCAAATTTTGTTACTACCGGTTCTGTGGGCGTGGCTTGGTGGGCGTGGTATTGCTTGGTGGGCGTGGCAGGGGAAGGATACTGCAAAATCTCCATTCCCTCCCCTTCTGGAGGAAGGATACTGCCAAATCTCCATTCCCACCCCACTCTGGGGCCAGCCAGAGGTGGCATTTGCTGGTTCTCCGAACTGCTCAAAATTTCCGCTACCGGTTCTCCAGAACCTGTCAGAACCTGCTGGATTTCACCCCTGTTATACATGTAAAATGGGTTTGCCTACATAAAGCTGTATTTTATTGGTTTGACTCATTTATTATGGCCCCTGCCACTCAGTGTCAATCAGGAAGGTGTGGATTGTAATATTGTTCAATAAATCCAATGCCCGATTCCATGGGGGTCCCCCCCCGAAATTGTTTTAAAAGCCCCACTCGTTTTCTTTTATGCCGCAGAATCTGCTTATTCCGTCAAAGAGCGAATTCTCGTTTGGTAGAATTTCAGCTGGCTCAGAAACATTTCGTTTAAAAAAAAAGGAAGGAAAAAAAAAGAATTTTAATCACATTCTTTTAAGGCAGCACAATAATGTGCCCTTTTTTAAAAAAAAAAAAAAATCTTCAGAACAAGCCAGTCAGGTTAGACAGTTTAGAAAAGTCACCTAACCTGCAGACTTGGATATAATGTAGGTCAAAACACAAGAGCCACGTGGATCGAACTCCATTGAGGGAAGGTGAATTAAAAATAGAAAGAAAACGTGTAGTTAAATGTGGCGGACTCACTTGGAGCCGAGTCCCGTTAACAACTTGTGTGCCCTAGTTTGATTTGCCTTTCTTCCTTCTTCCTTCTCCCTCCTCACTCCCTTTCTTTTCCTGCCAGTTCCTTTTAGGTTAAAAGTCTGTAGAGATTTCCAGTCATCCAAGTCCAAAAAGTGCTTTTTCAGTTGGACTTTCTGGTTTTCTTTCCTTGGAAGAAAAATATTCCTTGCAGACAGCTGGTCATTTGCATCTTTTTAGAGAGTCCTTAAGATAAACCTCCAAGTGCTTCAACGACCCTCTAAAACAGGGGTCGGCAACCTTAAACACTCAAAGAGACATTTGGGCCCGTTTCCCACAGAAAAGAAAACACCGGGAGCCACAAAACCGTGCCTGACTATTTCTTGAGCAGCCACAAAACTAGCATATGTAGTAGAATTAAACGTTCTGTTTTCTTCTAAAACTTTTCTTGGATTTATTCATGGTTGGCCTACTAGGGGTTGAAATTGCGTGTTGGCGGGTTTCGCACATTGCCGGTTTTTTTGAATGACGAGCCGCAGCAGAGGGGTGAAAGAGCCACATGCGGCTCCAGAGCCGCAGGTTGCTGACCCCTGCTCTAAAAGGATGCAAATGACCAGCTCTGTCTGCAAGGAGTATAAATCCTTCCATTCCCCACCATCCAAGTCAGAGGTGAAGAAGCTTCTTGGATGAGAAGCGAAACGTCTTCAAAAGAAAAAACAATAAAGTCCAGTTGCTTCCTGAAAAAAAACTTCCTTTTAGGTTGCAAGGCTGGGAATGGGGGCAGGAGTGGGATTCTGGCATTTTTCTCCCTTTTGATATTTATCTGCTTTCCCGAGTCCTTTTCTATAGAAACAGAACACCTTTAATAGCTGCAAATTATTTTTTTTTTTTTTAAAGGATCAGCTCTAGATGGATCCCAGAAGATTCAATCCAGAGCCCAGTGCATGGACTGCTAAACCCAGCTTCCCATTACACCAAACCATGGCTTGCTTTGACCCTGGTTGATCACCTCCTTGGCTCATCTGGATTGCTATTGTTGTTGTTAGTCGCGAAGTCGTGTCCAACCCATCGCGACCTCATGGACAACGTTCCTCCAGGTCTTCCTGTCCTCTTACCATCTCCTGGAGTCAGTGGTGGAATTCAGTTTTTTTTTACTACTGGTTGTGTGGGCGTGACTTGGTGGGCGTGGCAGGGGAAGGATACTGCAAAATCCCCATTCCCTCCCCACTCCTGGGGGAAGGATATTGCAAAATCCCCATTCCCTCCCCACTCCTGGGGAAGGGTTATTGCAAAATCTCCATTCCCACCCCACTCTAGGGGAAGGATACTGCAAAATCCCCATTCCCACCCCACTCCTGGGGGAAGGATATTACAAAAATCTCCATTCCCACCCCACTCTGGGAGTAAGGTATTTGGGTGGTATTTGCCGTTTTAGACCTCCGGGTGTTTTGCTGCGCATTGAAGACCCTGTTGTTCCGCCAGGCCGGACTATCAACATAATAATTTTAAATTGGGGTATTTTAAATTTTAAATTTTTTTTAAACCGGCCAAATCTATTTAATTATTTTAATTTTTAATCGTTGTTGTGTCTTGTGTTTTTAAATTGGCTGTACACCGCCCTGAGTCCTTTGGGAGAAGGGCGGTATAGAAATAAAATTATTATTATTATTATTATTATTATTATTATTATTATTATTATTATTATTATTATTATTATTATTATTATTATTATTATGGTCCAACTTTCACAGCCATCCATTGCAACTGGGAAAACCATCGCCTTGACTATACGCACTTTTGTTGGCAGGGCGATGTCTCTGCTTTTTTAGTAGGCTGTCTAGATTTGCCCTCATCTGGGTTATGGGATGCCGGGTTCTCCTTTCCCAGCCCTACTTTACTCATTTTATTTATTTATTTATTTGATTTGATTTATATGCCGCCCTATCTCCATAGGACTCAGGGCGGCTCACAACAATAAAATATCCAAATAAAAGAGTGTTAAAATACATGTTAACGCCCCCCCCCCCCAGTCCAGGCTGAACAGCCATTTCTTTCTTTCTTTCTTTCTTTCTTTTTTGCTTTAATTTATATGCCGCCCTTCTCCGGAGACTCAGGGCGGCTTACAATGCGTTAAGCAATAGCCTTCATCCTTTTGTATATTTATACAAAGTCAGCTTATTGCCCCCACAAACTGGGTCCTCATTTCACCTACCTTAGAAAGGATGGAAGGCTGAGTCAACCTTGAGCCTGGTGGGATTTGAACTTGCAAGTAATTGCAAGCAGCAGATGTTAATAACAGTGCATTAGTCCACTGTGCTACCAAGGCTCTATAAGTCGAGGTGGAAAGGTGCGGAGGTCAGGAGCCAACCGATCTTAAAGAACAGGATACCCTTTTTTTTGGGGTGGAGGGTGTGGGGGGTGTAAAAAGGCGAAGGAGCCTCTCCAGAGGGCAACCTCTGGAGAGCCTTGGTAGTATAGTGGTTTAATGCACCCTGTTATTAACACAGCTGCCTGCAATTTCTGCAGGTTCAAATCTCACCAGGCTCAAGGTTGACTCAGCCTTCCATCCTTTCTAAGGTGGGTAAATTGAGGACCCAGTTTGGGGGCAATAAGCTGACTTTGTATAAATATACAAAAGTATGAAGGCTATTGCTTAACGCATTGTAAGCCGCCCTGAGTCTCCGGAGAAGGGCGGCATATAAATCAAATTTAAAAAAGAAAGAAAGAAAGAGAAAGAAAGAGAAAGAAGGAAGGAAGGAAGGAAGGAAGGAAAAAGAAAGAAAGAAAGAAAGAAAGAAAGAAAGAAAGAAAGAAAGAAAGAAAGGGAAGCTGACTTTGTATAAAATATACAAAAGGATGAAGGCTATTGCTTAACGCATTGTAAGCCGCCCTGAGTCTTCGGAGAAGGGCGGCATATAAATCAAATTTAAAAAAGAAAGAAAGAAAGAGAAAGAAAGAGAAAGAAGGAAGGAAGGAAGGAAGGAAGGAAGGAAGGAAAGAAAGAAAGAAAGAAAGAAAGAAAGAAAGAAAGAAAGAAAGAAAGAAAGAAAGAAAGAAAGAAAGAAAGGGAAGTTGACTTTGTATAAAATATACAAAAGAATGAAGGCTATTGCTTAACGCATTGTAAGCCGCCCTGAGTCTTCGGAGAAGGGCGGCATATAAATCAAATTTAAAAAAGAAAGAAAGAAAGAGAAAGAAGGAAGGAAGGAAGGAAGGAAGGAAGGAAAGAAAGAAAGAAAGAAAGAAAGAAAGAAAGAAAGAAAGAAAGAAAGAAAGAAAGAAAGAAAGAAAGAAAGAAAGAAAGGGAAGTTGACTTTGTATAAATATACAAAAGTATGAAGGCTATTGCTTAGCGCATTGTAAGCCGCCCTGAGTCTCCGGAGAAGGGCGGCATATAAATCAAATTATATATATATATAAAAAAAAACACCTTGGCAACCTGGCCACTCAGCCGTCTCACCTGGGCCGGGGCAGCGTCCGGCCTGTCGATCTCCGCAGCGGCCAGCAGGGGTCGCGCTCGAGCCGGGGCTCCGAATAGGTGCGCGCCTGGCCGGGCGGGGAAGGTTTGAGAGTCTCTCGGAGTTGGTTGAATTTTCTCTTTTTGCCGGCTGGGTCCGCTCCGGGGCTGGAGGCATGCGGAACCTCCCTCCACCCCGTTCCCCCTCAGCCTCCCAGCTCACAGGGCGGGGATGCTGAAGCCGCCGGGCGGCCGAGGGACCCCCTCTTGGCCCACCCCCCTCCGGCTCCCCAGGGCCCCCCCGAAGTGGGTGGGGGTCTTCTCTGAATGAAGCAGCCCCCCCTAGACGGCGGGGAGGCGCCCTGGAGACCCACTAGGGCAAAGGCGAAGAGGGCAGGGCGGAGGAGAGGGAGATCGCCTCTGCCGACCCCTCCCCTCTTTTCCCAGGAACGACCCCCGGCTCGGCACTGCACCCCCCCACCCTAGCCCCCCACCACCCCACCATGGCGAAGGAGAGGAACAAAACGGCGCTGCTGGAATTGCTGCAGAGCGAGGGGAACGGCGAGTGCGCCGATTGCCAGGCCAGCGGTGAGTGAGATGGGGAGGGGGCCGGGGATCCTTTTTGGGGAGGGGTGGGAGGCAGGTGCATGGCTCCAGGGACCTGCTTTGCCTTCAAAGGGAGGAGAAGGGAGAGGGAGAGAGAGAGAGAGAGAGAGAGAGAGAGAGAGAGAGAGAGAGACCCCTTGCTCCCCCACTCCTCTCTTAAGTGGAATGAATGGGGCTGGGGGCGACTGGCTGACTGGCTGGCTGCGTGGTCTCCTCTCCCTTCCACCCCCACCCCACCCTACCCCACCCCGAGCAGTGGCGCAGGGGTTTGGGAGTGCTTTAAGGGAGGGAAGCGCTTCCTCTCCCTCCCGGCCTCAGTTTCCCCATCCGCTGCTTCTGGGTTCACTTTGCTGGGAAGGTGGAGGGGGGGGGGAGGAAGAAAGAGGAACCGGGCGTGGGGCGCGGCGGTGGCGGGGGGGGAGGATGATGGGTGGGAGGAAGGGGGTCCCCCAGGGAGAGAGAGAAAGAGACAGAGAGAGATGATGGGGTGCAAAGCGTGGGTTGCCTTCCCCCCATGAAAAGCAGAGGACCCCACCCTCCTTAAATCCTGGGGGGACGATGTGTGTGTGTCTGTGGGGGGGGGGGGTAGAAAGACCCCCCCCCTAGATTTCTCCCCTCCGCGACCAACTCAGCCAAAGTTGCCAACGTAGGCAGGAAAATCAGGAGGCTCCCCCCCACCCACCCACCCACCCGCAGCCGTCTTGCGCTTCTCGGGGCGCCCGGCGCCTTTCCCGGCAACTTGGCTGGCAAGAGATGGGCAGGTGAAACTCTTTCCAACGCCCCCTCCCCTCCTCTTCTTGCCGCCCCCCTCCCCTGTCAAATCCTGGGACTCCCCCCCCCTCTCCCCAAAAAAGGGAAGGTTTATTCTGCCCCTTCCCCAAGGAAGAGGAAGAAACCGACCTGCTCCCCTTCCCCATTCGGGGACCCCTCCCCAATTACTCTCTCTCTCTCTCTCTCTCTCTCTGCCGCCCCCCCCCCAGCTTTCTCTGGCTGACGTAGCCAATGGTGATGTCATCGCCCATGCTGAGCGAGGGGCTCGCTGGCTGCGAACTGCAGTGCAGATCAGCCGCGGGGAATGCCGCCTTTGGCTGGGTACCGAGGGGTGGGGGGCGGCTGGCCTGGCTCGGGGGGTTTTTTTTTGGGTGGGTGGGTGGGTAGCAGAGGTCCCTGCTCCCTGGGGATGGGGAAGGAGAGGAGGAGGAGGGGAGGGGGGGCTTGGCACTAAATTGAGCATCACAGCTGGGTCTCGCCAGCTATTTGGCTTGGTCTGGGTGGGGTGGGAAATGCCAACCTCGCCTTTTGCGCGCTCAGCTGGGTTGGGAGAGGTCTTGGCGGGTGTGGTGGTGGTGGGCGGGCATGGGTCCCCCTCCCCACTTTGGAATCTTATTAAGGTATATGACGTTTCTAGGAAGCGGCAGCGGTGGGAAATGAGATACAGGTCGGGACAGTCCTTGTTTAGTGACTGCCTCATTTAGCGGACGCTTGCGATTACAACAGGGATGAAAAAGTACTTTGCAACCAACCCACACATTTAATACTAATTTAAATAGAGCCTTGGTAGTACAGTGGTCTAAGGCACCCTGTTATTAAGCTGGTTATTAAGACCAGATGCCTGCAATTACTGCAGGTTCGAATCTCGCCAGGCTCAAGGTTGACTCAGCCTTCCATCCTTTCTAAGGTAGGTAAATTGAGGACCCAGTTTGTGGGGGCAATAAGCTGACTTTGTATAAATATACAAAAGAATGAAGGCTATTGCTTAACGCATTGTAAGCCGCCCTGAGTCTCCGGAGAAGGGCGGCATATAAATCAAATTAAAAAAAAAATGGAGAGGGGATCGGGTTGAGTGCAGGATCATCCCCCTTCTTGTAAGGAGCTGCTTTTTGGGGTGGCAAGGGGTTTCCTCCCCACCATAAAGTGGGTTGGGAGATAGCTTTAGGGCTGGTTCTGTATTCTCTTTCTCCTTCCCCCCCTTTTTTTTTGGGGTGGTGGGAATTCAGGCCCCAATGCAGCCTGTAGGGATTATTACTCTGAAACCCCCCCTCCCCTTTTCTGATCCGCTTGGTAGTAAAAAGTGCCAATGAAGTCTTCTTTTCGAAACGCCAAATAGTATATGCCTCTCTTTTTTTTTTGTCTCAGCACACACCTACACAATTATTATTTTTTAATTTATTTTTATATGCCGCCCTTCTCCGGAGATTCAGGGCGGCTTACAATGTGCTAAGCAATAGCCTTCATACTTTTGTATATTTTATACAAAGTCAGCTTATTGCCCCCACAAACCGGGTCCTCATTTTACTCACCTTAGAAAGGATGGAAGGCTGAGTCAACCTTGAGCCTGGTGAGAATTGAACTGGCAGTAATTGCAGGCAGCTGGATGTTAAATGCTGCCTTAGTAGGAGGCATTAGCCTCCTACGCCACTCAGGCTCCGGATATATGGTTAGTGTTATTGCACAGATTTGCTCTTTTTAGGGGACGGGGGGGGGGGGGGGGGAAACTGGGTTCTTTACCTGTAAGGGGTCCTATTTGAAACAGCTAGATTAAAACCCCATCCCAACTTTTTGTAAATAAATAAATAAATAAATAAACATATGACTTACTAGATGGATAATCAGTTTGCTGGCGATGGCCGCTTAGGCAGTTCATAGGAGGATCAATCCTTTGCACAGAATCATGAGGTTTCATTTTCATTCATGCTTTCCTTTTAGGAAGGGCAACTTGGGAACCTGGCATATTTTTGGGCGTGCAAAAAAAATTATTATTATTTATTTATTATTTATCAAATTTATATGCCGCCCCTCTCCGGAGACTCAGGACGGCTAAAATCTCCCAATCCTGGGTTTTATCCTAGCATTCCCAGGAAATGGGAGGAAAAATTATGGTTATGGAGCACAGCGCTTCATATTTGCAACCCAAATCCTTCCGCCGTTGAATTTTTGCAAGCCGTGAAGCCTCTTCATTTAGGGACCGCAACGGGGACTGGCAATTCCATTGCTAAGCAAAGCAGTCGCTAAGTGAAGCTATGATGGCGCCTGTGATCTGATCCCAGCTTTCCTGGGCTTTTCAGACATGCCAGGGTCGTATTAAATGTGTGGGTTGGTTGCAAAGTACTTTTTCATCCCTATTGTAATCGCAAGCGTCCGCTAAATGAGGCAGTCACTAAACAAGGACTGTCCCGACCTGTATCTCATTTCCCACCGCTGCCGCTTCCTAGAAACGTCATATACCTTAATAATAATGCCATGATTCCTAGACTCTTATTTAAAATCAAAACATCCATTCTAAACTGTGATACAGGTAGTCCTCGAGTTACGACCACAATGGAGCCCAACATTTCTGTTGTTAAGTGAGACATTTGTTAAGTGAGTTTCCCCCCCTCCCATTTTACGACCTTTCTGGTGACTGTTGTTAAGTGAATCGCTGAAGTTTGATAAGTTAGTAACCCGGTTGTTAAGTGAATCCAGCTTTCCCGTTGACTTTGGTCACAAAAAGGGGATCACATCACACACACACACACACACACACACACACACACACACACACACACACACAAGGGACACTGCAACCGTCATAAATATGAACCAGTCGCCAAGCATCTGAATTTAGATGACACGACCACGGAGAGGTCATAACTGTGGAAAAAAACAGTCTTCGTTTTTTCGGTGCCGTTGTAACGTTTGAACGGTCACTAAATGAACAAGTCGTAAGTCGAAGACTACCTGTATCGATAGGGTGTGTAGACAACAGCAACAACAAAGCAGGATGGTTGGAATCCCCGATCAAAACGGCTGATTGTGATCTGAGGATCGTCTTTGGGTGTGACAATAACTTCGCAGTGATATCATATATGACACGCTGCTCGTAAAACCGCCTAAGCTCATTGCCCAATTTCCTCTCTTAACGCCAGTTTCCCCCCCCCCCCCCACCGGCTTAACACGTCGCGATGTTTTGTTTCTTCCTCCAATGTTTTGTTCTCCGCAGATCCAGACTGGGCCTCTCACACGCTGGGGGTCTTCATTTGCTTAAATTGTTCGGGGATCCATCGCAACATCCCCCAGATCAGCAAGGTGAAATCCGTCCGTATGGATGAATGGGACTCGGCGCAAATTGAGGTAATGGGTTGTTCGAAGATCAGATCGATAAGATCACGATTTGGGGTCGTGTTTTACGTTAAAAATGAAATTCTGTTGCCTGCTCTCAAAAGAAAGTATATATCTATCCATACACAGACATAACACATATATACATATGCTACACACACATCTATCTATCATCTATCTATCTATCCTCTATCTATCTATCTATCTATCTATCTATCTATCTATCTATCTATCTATCTATCTATCTATCTATATCCATATCTATCTATCTATCTATCTATCTATCTATCTATCTATCTATCTATCTATCTATCTATCTATCTATCTATCTATATCCATATCTATCTATCTATCTATCTATCTATCTATCTATCTATCTATCTATCTATCTATCTATCTATCTCTATCCATATCTATCTATCTGTCTGTCTGTCTGTCATCTAGTTATCTATATCCGTCTATCTGTCTATCATCTATCTAGTTATCTATATCCATCCATCCATCCACCTACCTACCTACCTACCTATCTATCATCTATCTGCTTATTGCTTACCACATTGCCCTGAGTCTCCGGAGAAGGGCGGCATATAAATCAAATAAAAAAAAAATCTATCTATCTGTCTGTCTATCTATTATCTATCTAGTTATCTATCTAGCTATCTATATCCATTCATCCATCCATCCATGCATCCATCCATCCATGCATCCATCCATGCATGCATGCATCCATCCATGCATTGCATGCATGCATGCATGCATCCATCTATATCTATCTATCTATCTATCTATCTATCTATCTATCTATCTATCTATCTATCGTATCTATCTGTCTGTCTGTCTGTCTCTCTATTGTATCTATGGTATCTGTCTATGGTATCTATCTATCTATCTATCTATCTATCTATCTATCTATCTATCTTTCTATCTTTCTATCTATGGTATCTGTCTATGGTATCTATCTCTATCTATCTATCTATCTATCGTATCTATCTATCTGTCTGTCTGTCTATCTATTGTATCTATGGTATCTGTCTATGGTATCTATCTATCTATCTATCTATCTATCTATCTATCTATCTATCTATCTTTCTATCTATGGTATCTGTCTATGGTATCTATCTCTATCTATCTATCTATCTATCTATCTATCTATCTATCTATCTATCTATCTATCTATCTTTCTATCTATGGTATCTGTCTATGGTATCTATCTCTATCTATCTATCTATCTATCTATCTATCTATCTATCTATCTATCTTTCTATCTATGGTATCTGTCTATGGTATCTATCTCTATCTATCTATCTATCATCTATCTATCTGTCTGTCTGTCTGTCTGTCTGTCTGTCTGTCTGTCTGTCTGTCTGTCTATCTATCTATTGTATCTATCTATCTATCTATCTATCTATCTATCTATCTATCTATCTATCTATCTATCTATCTATGCTTGTCATTCGTTGTTTATATGTCAATCTACGCCTTCTGTGGGCATAAGGCTTGTCATTGGTTGCTTTTTTGCATACGTTATAGGCTTAATTAATGCTCTTGCTAGCTCTTACATTTGAGGCTGAATTTTCAACTGTTGTTGTTGTAATGGAGGTACTGATGAGTCAATACGAAATGCTTGCATCTACCTCTGTTTGTCTTTTGACTGCATTGTTTAAATTATTAAAAGGGACTAACTGTTTTAAATATATCTCTGTTTATTTGCAGTTTATGGCTTCCACGGGGAACACATTCTCCAAAGTTAAATACGAATCCAAAATCCCACCATTTTATTATAAGCCAACTTTTTTGGACTGCCTGTAAGTATTCACCTTTTGCTCAAGCATTTTGGGGAGAAGTATTTTCCAAGGTACGCCGAAGCGACTATCATCTTCATCCCGAAAGCTGGTTTCTGTGGATTTTTTTTTTTTTTTAAACTGCAATGAAACTTGACGGATTGAAAACTCTTAACTCGCATGAGATTGCAGGTGGATTATTTACTCAGCTCTTGGATGTAACTGATGAAAACAATAGCTGTGTTTTGCTTTGTTGTTGTTGTTTTAGGTAACTAAATTGCATTATTTGTTTGTCCCGAAAAACCCTTCCAGGTTTAAACTAATCTGTCAAAAAAAAGAAAAAATAGATGTTTATGTGTGAATGGAACAAAACATGAATTACGGAATTCATCGCATGTTGATTGAGTTTATAATGCTAAAAGGGGACAAAATTCACTTAATTGCAACAGAAATTTTGGGCTCAGTTGTGGTTGTAAACCGAGGTATTGCTGGAGGATATTGCTTTAGGTGAGAAAAATTCATCATTGCAGTGCTTTTTAAATCAGTGCTTTTTCTGATTTTCTTTCTTTCATTTTTTGGTCAGACTGTTACGAGAACAATGGATCAGGGCTAAATACGAAAGGGAAGAATTCATTTTCACCGAAAAGCAGGAGCCTTATTCTGCAGGTAATTGGGAATATATATATATTTGTGTTAGTATGAATCTAAATATTTACTGTTCAAAGTTCTTATTGACTTAAGCCTCTTGGGGAAAACTTCCCAATTTACTTCCACTTTTAACCATAGTTCTGTGATTGGTCCAAAATGGAGTAACTGATTATCGTGAGCAAGGATTACATAGAATCCTGATTTTACATGTTAGTTTGTTCACAACTAGTGAACAAACCCTGGTTGAGAAACCCTGGTTAAATCAGGGTTTCTCAACCTCCTCATTTTCTTGCCTTGTGTTCCAGCTGTGTTCTTGATGCTTTTGCCATGTAGGTGTGCAAAAGAGACTTGTGTTTCCTACAAAAAAAAAAAAAAAAAAAAAGAAAGAAGAAGAAGGGGAAAGTACACCTAGCACACGCACTAAAAAGACCTGAGTAATTTGATTTATTTTCAGCTGGCCAAACAGGATGTGGACCACTTGTTCAGTAGAAAGCCACTATTGGCTTGAGCTCAGGGCAGTCTTAAAATTAGCAAGACTCGTATTCATTTGGAAACTGATTGTTTCTTTGTTTCGTTCTACCTGTTTTAAGAGATTGGCCAGAGTGTAGGGTGGAAATAAATTACAGGTATGGTGGGAATGGCTCACATAAACTTAAGTCAGACTTAAAAGTTCAGAGGACCAATTTGGTCTAGTGGTTAAGGCACCAGACTAGAAAGCAGGAGGCCGGGAGTTCTAGTCCCACCTTAGGCATGAAAGCCGGCTGGGTGACTTTGGGCCAATCACTAGGCGACTGGGAGTTCTAGTCCCACCGTAGGCATGAAAGCCGGCTGGGTGACTTTGGGCCAGTCCCTCCCTCTCAGCCCAACCCACCTCGCAGATTTCTTGTTACGGGGAAAATAGGAGAAGAAAGATGTTCACCGCTTTGAGTTCTTTATAAAAATAATAAAAGCAGGATATAAATAAATAAAAAGAAATAACACAGTCACTCCTTTTGGGAAATGCCAAATCCCGTTTTGGACAAAATGCAAGCTTTCCTGAGACCTGAGAAATACTGGTTTTGTGTGAGCATGACACTTCATTAACAGAAATCAGAAAGCACCAGGAAGTATTGGTTTTTATTTTTTTTTGAAGGCTAATAAATTTTATTGCAAGGCAATAAGCTTTCATGAACTGACAGGTGGCACGCATAGCCATATTGGTGGGCACGGAAGTTCAGCTCCGGCGTGTATGCGCGCGCTGGCCAGCTGATTTTCGGGCCTTGTGGGCCCACCAGAAGTAGTGAAACAGGCCGTTTCCTGCTTCCGGAGGGCCTTGGGGGAGGTGGGGAAAGCCTGTTTTTCTCTCTCCTCAGGCTCCAGAACCTTTTTAGGAGCTTGGGAAAGGTAAAAACGGCCTTCCCCACCCCCCCGGAGGCCCTCCGGAGGCAGGAAACAACCCGTTTGCTGACTTCCGGTGGGCTCACAAGGCCCGAAAATCAGCTGGCCGGTGGAAGTCAGCAAACGGGCTGTTTCCGGCCTCCAGAGGGCCTCCGGAGGGGTGTGGGGAAGGCTGTTTATGCCCTCCCCAAGCTCCTAGAAAGGTTCTGGAGCCTGGGGAGAGAGAAAAACGGGCCTACCGGGCCCACCACGTCATCACGTGCCAGGAGCGGAGGGGGCGTGGGGGAGTCACGCACGCATGCAGGGGGGTGGGGCACATAGAATTATGAGTGTGGGCACGCGTGCGCGCGACCCCCGCTCCTCCCCACTCCTGGCACACGATGGCAAAAAGGTCAGCCATCACTGCTCTATAACATTTCAGACAGATGGTCGTCCAATCTCTTCTTAAAAACTTCCAGTGTTGGAGTTCCTGTTGGCGTAGTCAGCCTGCCTCTAGGATTTGCAGCTCTGACAGGCAAGCTGCTTGCTTCCTGATTCCTTGGTGTTGGCAACTGTGTGCAGAAAATGAGAAACAGTGGGCACCCCTTCCTTACAAGGACAAGCCAGAGACTCTTGCAGGAGGGAGAGAGAGAGAGAGAGAGAGAGAGAGAGAGAGAGAGAAGGAGGGGGAAATGTTAACTAGACAACAGCCGAAACAGCCGAAGTTATAATATGGTGAACGAGCAGACACCAAAATAGTGTCACACAACACTTGCAAAACTAAATGTTACGGCTTCGTAAACAATCTGGAGGCTGTTTTTTTCCCCTCCTGCCTGTTCCTGCCTTTGAAGATGACTTGGTGCCCCCATAACAAGCCATGATCGTCAAGACAGTTTTAAACCAGGACTTATGGCTTTTGAAGAAGTTTGGTTTATGTAGATGGCCCTCCCAGAGATTTTTGGTTGAGAGGACTTTCCTGAATTCTTCTAACTCTTCTAACTCTTCTAACTCAAGGATGAGAAGTGGGTGATGATCTCTTAGAGATGATTATGACTCCCGTTATCTCAAACGATTGGTCGTGTCAGGTGGGGACGATGGGAGCTGGAGTCCAACAATATCTGAAGAGTGAGAAGATCCCAAGCATTTGAAGGGAAGAAATGGAGTTCCAAGCATTGGGGGACACCAGTGACTTCAAATTAAGGCTTTCTGAAGGTGGAGGGTATATTCCAGAAGTCAGTAGTGGGTTCTCCCAAGAGGCTGGCATGGACACTACAATGTTGATGGAACCATTGAAAACAGGGGTCCTCAACCTTTCGGACCTCAGGGACCATTAAATTCATAATTTTAAATCCCACGGACCACTAATATGATTTGCCTAACGACCAGCTTGGTGGGTGTGGCTAGGTGGTCATGTGACTGGGTGGGCATGGCCAACTCGATGGCCAACTTGATGTCATTTGCGTCGAGGGGCGCCTCGCCAGCCTCTACTCGCCCCTCCCCTGCCAACCACTCCTCGCCTCCCCACCCGGGCTCCGTAGGGCCCCAACAGGAAGCAGTTGTTGGAGCTAAGCAGCCACCACGAGAAAGAGTTGGCAAAACAGCTGGCTCAGTTCGAATTGGATCTGGCTGAGAATGAGGCTCAGCAGAAGCACCTCACTGAGGACTAGGAGCATAGGCTTTCCAAGCAGAGGGAAGACCTGAGGGAGTGCAAGGCCAGGAGGCTCAGCAGACTGAGATGGTCAGCCAGTTCCAGGCCATGAGGCAGTCCCACTGGAACGAGGCCCTCCGACTCTTCGCCACCAGTGGGACTTCCCTCCAGCCTTCACCCAAAGCTCTGCACCAGGAGGCTGAAGCAGACCCCCAAGTCGGAGTTTCTGCCCCACACAAGAAGACCCCGAAGGGGGAAGCTCTCTGCAGCAACACAAACCTTCATTGCACTTATCTGTCCCAGGGGCCGTAGTTTGAGGACCCCTGATTTAGTGCAACATTAAAAAAAATGCAAATAATTTTTCTGCGGACCACCAAAATTTTCTCGCGGACCACCAGTGGTCCACGGACCACCAGTTGGTGACTGCTGGTTTAAAAGATGCAGGCTGAGGTGTGGAAGCGTAAAAGAAGATGTCTGATGCTCATTGTGCAAAAACACACCAGCTACGGACAAAGCTGCTCTCTTCTTCTTGACTCCCAAGGAAAATGCACAGAATTAGCCTCTTTCATGCCAGGCCCTCAAATCCTTCGTTCTGCTCAGAGCTCAACAATAGCATTGTTGTTAATAGAACAGTGGGTGTGTGGTGGAAACGGTGCAGCTGGGAACGTGGGGGTTACAAAGCTGGGGTCTAGGGTAAGAAGGCGGTTTTTTTGGGAGTGGGGCAACACACAACAGCTTTCACGGTGTCCTCGTGAGAACTTTGGCATTTCTCCCTCCTCATTGTCTCAAGATGGAACATACAAACTCTTGTTTTCCTCCTCAGTTGCACCAAGGAGTAGATCAATCTGCCCTGCCTTCTAAAGGACACTAAAAAGCAAAGAATAGGAATAGGAATAGGAATAGGAATAGGAATAGGAATAGGAATAGGAATAGGAATAGGATAGAATAGAATAGAATAGAATAGAATAGAATAGAATAGAATAGAATAGAATAGAATAGAATAGAATAGAATAGAACAGAATAAACGTTTCGAATGGAATGGAATGGAATGGAATGGAATGGAATGGAATGGAATGGAATGGAATGGAATGGAATGGAATGGAATGGAATCCAATCCAATCCAATCCAATCCAATCCAATCCAATCCACAATCCACAATCCACAATCCAAAATCCAAAATCCAAAATCCAAAATCCAAAATCCAAAATCCAATCCAACGACAACACTACCGTTTTGCCCGATCCACGCGAACCGGTAGCAATCCACCACTGTCCTGGGTTATATGAACAACACTTGGAGTTCAGAGGTGGATTCTACTTGCCTTTACTACCGGTTTGCAATGGGAACTTCTGCCCGTACGCAGATCGAATCTGCATGCGCAGATCTTCCATTATGACATCCGGGCAGGTGGGCGGAGCCTCCCGCTGCTTTTACTACCGGTTCGCAAGAACCGGACAGAACCGGGAGCAACCCACCACAGTTGGAGTTCCTCCTGAGCAGTTTCTTTATTGTTGTTCGCCTACAGACAGAATCTTGCCAGGCCAAAGCAGAAACTGAACCTGTTATCTCCACTAGGAGACGGTCTGTTATAAAGGAACAATCCAGGTTTCATTTTTTTTTTCACAAAAGAGGTCCATTTTCTTCCAGTAGAAAACCCTGCTTTTTCTTACTGTTTTCTACACAGGCTACCGGGAAGGATATCTGTGGAAGAGGGGACGTGACAACGGGCAGTTTTTGAGCAGGAAATTTGTCCTGTCGGAACGGGAAGGAGCCCTGAAGTACTACAACAGAAATGATGTAAGAGAGGTGATTGATGGCGGTTGGTGGTGGTGAGAGAGGCCCTCTTTTGAAGAGTGGGTCACTTAGGGAAACTGAGGAGAACCTGCCCAGTCTCTCGTTTGTAGATTTTAATTAATTATATATGGTACATTATATTCTGGGAGGACATGAGAATAAGGCTCTGCTCCTAAATTCTCACGGGCCTTGTACTAACTTGGGAGTGAGTTAATGGTTCAAAGGTTCGTCTGTTGAAGGAACACCAAAGAGAGATCAGCAGATCCTAGCCGCTAACTCCAAGGAGGCTAAATCTAGTTCAAAACAAAACCAATCCCACACAGCTTCAATCACTCGACACCCCTCAATTGGGTTACTAGATCCCTGTTGTGACCTAGCCTCATTTGGTCATTAAAAGACACAATTAGTCTTAAGCAAACCTATTTTATTATAACAGCTGAGAATTACTTCATTCCCAGCTTAGTCCAAATTAATTCCAAAACAAGACCTTCAGAAAAAGTCCTTCGGCCTTATCACAAACCTTTATCTTCTTTGGCACCCTGCCAAAGACCTTTCTTGGCAAAGCCCCATGAAGTTCAGAAACAAGAGATGCTGACTGGAAACAGATTTAGCAACGTTGCTTTCCTACAAAGAACCCAAGAGCCTTTGCTGCTCTTTTAAGCCTTATTGGAGGGGCCAATCATCTCCAGGCCTTATTCCCGAGGCGTCCCTTTTGTTTTAACTGTTCGTGCCTTCTGGCAGCTCTGTGCATGCATGCACTAGGAACAGGCTCCTCCTGTTCCTCTGCCTCTCTGCTGTCTGACTCTGGGGGCTCCGGAGTCCGCGCATCGCTCCCAGATGGCCCTGGCCCCATCTCTGCCTCCGACACAGAGCCCTCGTCCGGGCCTTTCCCTGACTCCAGGACTGGCCCATGGTCCTCCCCAGCCTCCTCACTGTCCGATTCCGCTGCCAGCTCCGCAGGCTGCTGGTGGACCACAACAATCCCAGATCCACTTTTGCCACGCCGTGCTTCCTTCCCAAGCTGCATACTTGGTGGGAGAGGACAACCATTTCAGATAGGAGGATAATGCTAGTTTTTCTGATTGTAGGTGTGGAAGACTGGAGTTCTCACCAGGTTGGGTTAGGGCTGAAGGAGATTGGGATAATGGTAGTCTTGTTTGTGGTGGGAAACTCAATTGTTATGGCGTTGAACCATCTTCTTCCAAAACTTGGTGGATTTTGTGGGACTCAGCCCATCGTGCAAATGCAAACATGGTCTTTTGATGTATTAACTGGCTGTATGTTTAGCATGTCAAGTGAACTCAGGCAAAAGATGGCCTATGGTCAATGTCGAGTAAAGATGAAGGGATGGCCAGGTTCTCCTTTGAGTGAAAGAACTTCACTGGACCTTGAGAGGAAAAGAGACTAGTCCAACAGGATCCACCAAAGCAGGATTTATCAAATTTGACAGCTTTAAGACGGGTGGGACTTCAATTCTTAGCAGGCTGGCTGGGGAATTCAGGAAGTTGAAGTCCACAGAGTTGCCAAGGTTGAATAAACACCGCAGTAGAACATCTCTGTCTGACAGAAGGCCATCTATAAGGAAGGGTCTAGCCCAGCGTTGATAACTAGATATGTGGACTTCAGCTCCCAGAATTCCCCAACCGGCATCATGGCTGGTGCTGTCCAAGGTCCTGATAGCTCCTAACATTTAAAAAAAGGACAACTTGCTGAGTCATCTCTTCATAGACATGACTCAGCTCCTTCCCATGGCTGGCAAAGAAATAAGGATGGTGACTTCATGATTGCTTCTGGACCTTCTGGAAATCTGGAGCCAGAAATAAGAGCAAACGGGTGTTGATTCATAATTCATAGTGCTCCATCTGAATGGTTTTTTTTTTTTAAATGATCCTTTTCTCGGAAAGTTTAAAAGACTCTTTGCATTGCTGAAGTGAATCGCAATTAAAAACAGAAGCTGCTTAATCTGTCTGGGAGATCTATCCACTGTTGTTGTTCTTGTTGTTAGTTGTGAAGTCATGTCCGACCCATCGCGACCCCATGGACAACGTTCCTCCAGGCCTTCCTGTCCTCTACCATCCTCTGGAGTCCATTTAAGCTCACGCCGACTGCTTCAGGGACTCCATCCAGCCACCTCGTTCTCTGTCGTCCCCTTCTTCTTTTGCCCTCAATCGTTCCCAGCATTAGGCTCTTCTCCAGTGAGTCCTTCCTTCTCCTTAGGTGGCCAAAGTATTTGAGTTTCATCTTCAGGATCTGGCCTTCTAAAGAGCAATCGGGGTTGATCTCCTCTAGGATTGACCGGTTGGATTGCCTTGCAGTCCAAGGGACTCGCAGGAGTCTTCTCCAGCACCAGAGTTCAAGGGCCTCGATTCTTTGGCGCTCAGCCTTCCTTATGGTCCAACTTTCACAGCCATCCATTGCAACTGGGAAAACCATGGCCATCTATCCACTGATTCCCCCATATTTCTTCTGTGTTTACTGAATGTGCCTGGGAATTCTGGGAGTTGAAGTCCACAGGGCTTAAAATTGCCAAGGTTGGTCACTTCGATTGAAATCCCGACCTTATGTTAATTCCTCATGGATTACGAAAATACTTCTCCCAATTTTGTTTGGGATGAGTACTAGCTGTGTACCAGATGCGTCACAGATATCATAGCGAAGCCCTCAAACTTTGCAGTTGTGGTTAATGTGTTGTTGTGGTTTTTGCTCGCCAGGCCAAAGAACCCAAAGCGATTATGAAAATTGAGCATCTCAACGCCACCTTCCAGCCTGAGAAAATTGGAAACCCTCACGGGCTGCAGATCACCTACTTGAAGGACAACAGCACAAGGAATATCTTTGTTTACCATGAAGATGGCAAGGTGGGGGCCCCGAAGTAAGGAAGGAAGCAGCTCCGAGAGTTGGTTTGCATGTGGCCAAAAGGAGCAGCGAGCAGAGACTGTGTGTGTGTGTGTCTGTTTGTGCATCCCTTCTGACTTGTGATGGCAACAGGGATGACTCCAGATAATTGCTAAGAAGACAGTTTTCCACCCAATATTGTTCTCTTTGTCTTCTTATCCATCAATCATCTCTCTCCCTTATTTCTCTCTCTCTCTCTATTTCTCTCTCTCTCTCTCTCTCTCTTCTCTACCTCTATCATCTGTCCATCCACCCATCCACCAACCCATCTCTCTCTCTCTTATTTCTCTCTCTTTTATTTCTCTCTCTCTTATTTCTCTCTATATATATTTCTCTTATTTGTCTCTCTCATTTCTCTCTCTTTTATATCTCTCTTTCTCTTATTTTTCTCTCTCTTATTTCTCTATATATTTCTTCTTTCTCTCTTATTTTTCTCTTATTTTTCTCTCATTTCTCTCTCTTTTACGTCTCTCTCATTTGTCTCTCTCTTTTATTTCTCTCTTTCTGTCTTATTTTTCTTTCACTCATTTTTCTCTATATTTCTCTGTCTCTCTCTTATCTCTCTCTCATTTTTCTCTCTTTTATTTCTCTCCCTCTCCCTGTTTTTCTCTCTTATTTTTCTCTCTCTCTTATTTGTTTCTCTCTGTCTCTATCCCTATCATCTGTCCATCCACCCATCCATCAACCCATCTCTCTCTCTCTCTCTCTTTTATTTCTCTCTCTCTCTCTTGCTATCTTACTGAAGGGTAACCCTTCTCCCTTCCTAAAACACAATATTATTTCTGACTCAAACTACTTTACATCTTCTTTTTTTAAACTGCAGCACATGCAGCTATATACTGTACATGTTTCTTTTTTTAAAAAAAAATAAACTGCCATTGAATGAAATAGAATAATTTTGAAAGTGGAACCTGGAGAAATGAGATTTAGCGATTGTGGGAAGAGCTGCATTTAAAATCCAATCCCAGTCAGCTCTAGGAAAAATCATAGAGAATGCCTCTGAAGTGTGCACTGGTGCACATTTATTTACACAACCGTTTTCTTGCTCTTCAGGAAATGGCGGACTGGTTCAACGCCATCCGTGCCGCGCGATTCCATTACTTGCAAGTGGCGTTCCCCGGAGCCAGCGATATTGACGTGAGCTCAGCATTTCTTCTTTCTTCTTCTTGTTCCCCGGAATTATTTCTACCAATGTTTCTCAAACTTGTCAACTTCCAGATGTGTGGACTCTCAACTCCCAGAATTCCCAAGAAAGGCCAGTCCAACATGGCTGGGGAATTCTGGGAGTTGAAGTCCACACACCAGGAGAATGTCTAGATTGAACAGCAAGCTGGCTGGGGAATTCTGGGAGTTGAAGTCTACCTATGTTAATGTTGCAACCCAGTCCCAAATAGGTAGTAATCAATGCAAACAGTTCCAAAACAAACAGACTTGATTAGAACACCTGAGAATTAACTCATTCTCAGCGTAGTCCAAACTGAATTAAAACAAACTCTTCATAACACAAATTCTTCAGTCTAATCACCAACCTTGGTATAATTAGGCAAACTGCCAAAGGCTTCTCTTGGCAAAAGTTCAGAAGCAGAAGACGCCAACAAGAGATAAGTGCAGCAAGACAAGAATAAGTCTATCAATGTTGTTTTCCAACAAAGAGCCCAAGAGCTGTTGCTGGTCTTTTAAGCCGTATGGGAGGGGCCAATCATCTCTTGGCCTTACTCCTGAGTTGTCCTTTTTGCTTTAGCTGCTCTTGCTTTCTGGCAGCTCTTCTCATACGTGCACTAGGAACAGGCTCCTCGTGTTCCTATGCCTCTCTGCTGTCAGCCTCAGGAGGCTCCGGAGTTCGCACATCACTCCCCGATGGCCCTGGCCCCATCTCTGCCTCCGATGCAGAGCCTTCATCCGGGCCTTCCCCAGCCTCCACGACTGGCCCATGGTCCTCCCCAGCCTCCTCACTGTCCGACTCCGCTGCCAGCTCCGCAGACTGCTGGCGAACCACAACAGTTAAAGTTACTAAGATTGAGAAACATGGATCTAATGTGTCTTTGTGTCAAATAATTCTATAAGCCAGCTTTCCTTGTTTTATCCCCTTGCTGCAAAACAACTGATGGCTAAGCCACCTTTTTTTTTTTTTTAATTTGATTTATATGCCGCCCTTCTCCGGAGACTCAGGGCGGCTTACAATGCACTAAGCAATAGCCTTCATCCTTTTGTATATTTATACAAAGTCAGCTTATTGCCCCCACAAACTGGGTCCTCAATTTACCTACCTTAGAAAGGATGGAAGGCTGAGTCAACCTTGAGCCTGGCGAGATTCGAACCTGCAGTAATTGCAGGCAGCTGGTCTTAATAACAGGGTGCTTTAGACCACTGTACTACCAAGGCTCTTCTGGGTGGCTTATGTGATTTTATTCTTCCTGCTGCTTCATTTCTCCAATTGGCACTGCCTCGTATTTCTGATCTTCTGATCTCCTTCCTCTTCCATCATTTGAACATTTTAGCTGGTGCCAAAACTTTCAAGGAATTATCTGAAGGAAGGCTACATGGAGAAAACTGGGCCAAAGGTAAGACCAATTTAATCTTTAAGATCAAATGCAATTGGACAATGTGGGGTGGGAAGAGAAGGTGACTTTATAAATCCTGATCTCCTTTAGTATATTGTGCACAAATCATGGTGATCTGGATTACATTTCAAGTCTCAAAGGTGCTTTTTTTCTTCCCCCAAGAGGCAACTGGACTTTCTGTTTTTTTCGTTGAAGACGTTTCGCTTCTCATCCAAGAAGCTTCTTCAGCTCTGACTTCCATTCCCCACCATCCAAGTCAGAGCTGAAGAAGCTTCTTGGATGAGAAGGGAAATGTCTTCAAAAGAAAACAACAGAAAGTCCAGTTGCCTCTTGAAAAAAAAAAACACCTTTGGGACAACTGTGACCTGGATGACTGATGAATCTCCATAGACGTTACATTTCAAGGTTGGTTATTGCCTTCCTTTAAATGTTTTTTTATCAGTTCTGTTCCATAGCATGTTACGTTGTGAACCACAAAGAGATGGCTGAAATATTTCCATTGTGCTTGTGTGCTTTGGCTAGGACAGTGGTCACTGACTGGTGGTCCATGAGAAAATTTTGGTGGTCCGCAGAAAAATATTGCACTAAATCAGGGGTCCTCAAACTACGGCCCCTGGGCCAAATACGTGCAATGAACATTTATGTTGCTGCAGAGAGTCTCCCCCTTTGGGGTCTTTTTGTGCGGGTCGGCGGGGGGCAGAAATTCCGATTTGGGGTCTGCTTCGACCTCCTGGTGTGGGGCTTTGGGTGAAGGCTGGAGGGAAATGCTGCTGGTGGCGAAGAGCTGGAGGGCCTCGTTCCAGTGGGACCGCATCATGGCCTGGAACTGGCTGACCATCTCAACCCACTGAGCCTCCAGGCGCCAGTAACTGGCCTTGCACTCCCACGGGTCTTCCCCCTGCTTGGAAAGCCTATGCTCCTAGTCCTCAGTGAGGTGCTTCTGCTGAGCCTCCTTCTCGGCCAGATCCAGTTTGAACTGAGCTGTTTTGCCAACTCTTTCTCATGGTGGCTGCTTAGCTCCAACAACTGCTTCCTGTTGGGGTCCTAAGGAGCCCGGGCAGGCAGGCGAGGAGTGGCCAGGAGGGCAGGGGCGAGTAGAGGCCAGCGAGACGCCCCTTGACGTGAGTGACATAAAGTTGGCCACACCCACCCAGTCACATTACCACCTAGCCATGCCTACCCATCCGGCCATTAGGCAGATCATATTAGTGGTCCGCGGGATTTAAAATTATGAAGTTAGTGGTCCCTGAGGTCCGAAAGGTTGGGGACCCCTGCCCGAGAGTCTATTGAAAGCCTTAAAAAGGTATTTTATCATATTCAAAAGGAATTTGATTGGCAAATTTAGCTTGCCTTAGAAAGCTGATATTTCGCATATATCGTGAACCCCCAAAATAGGATCTTGGTAGATCTTGAAACAAGGGCTGACGGCGAGTAGCTTCCTTAAATGACCAAGTTATTTCTCCGCTCAACAGACCAGCTGAATGTCTCCTAATAGACCATCCCATAATAGCAAGAGTAAACATTACTATCAGTTTGGGAATTTGGCTGGCTAAAACATCTTGGGATTGGAGAGGAGACGATCTCATGCTCGCCACCTTTGAAAAAAAGATTACAGCTAACCGTGTTTCTCCGAAAATAAGACCCTGTCATATTTTTTTGAACCTCGAAATAAGCGCTTGGCCTTATTTTCGGGGAGGTCTTATTATTTTGGGGCGCGTGGAGCAAGATGGGGCTCCTCTTGCCTTCTTACCTGATTTCCAGCTCTGCATTTAAATATTTTGGGGGAGGACTTATTTCAGCGCATGCGCTCAAAAGCCCGATTGGGCTTATTATCAGGGGATGTCTTATTTTCGGAGAAACAGGGTATAAATATTGTGCTTCCCAAATTCAAAATGGAGTTATTAACGTCCCTGGGGAGCCTGCATTTATTTTTATAAGCTGTATATCTTCTTCCCCAAAACTACGGAACGTTTTAATGGTTTTTCCTCTCTTCTTTTGATCCTTACACAATAGACTTGCAGGGTTTGATTAAGCCGAAAAATTGAGATTTTTTTTAAACCTGGGTTTCTTTCTCCAAGTCCAGATGAACATTTTCTCTGATTTCTCTGCTCTCCAGTCAGCTTCTAGAGGAGAAAACGTTTATTCCTTTAAAAAAAAAAAAAAAATGCCTTGCAGTTTTTTTTTCTCTCTCTCTCCTAATTAAGGCGAACCGAGAAAATTAATTATTTTCTTGTTGCTGTGAGCTAAGGAGAGTTTTAATCAAGGCCTCCTCCGTCTCTGTGCTTAACCAATTCATTAAATACAAATTTAAACAAGCCCAAGATTTGCATCAGATTTTAACTGGAGCTGTCTTTTAAAAGAAAAAAAAAAAAGAGAGAGAGAGAGAGAGAGAGATATTTGTATGGATTGGCCCTGTCGCTGCTAACCATTTTAATCCAATCAGCACAATCTAAATGGTGCATTGTTTTTGCAAGATGCTTCATCCCCCTCCGCCCCTTTCTCGGGGTGGGGGGTGGGGTCCCAAGGGAAATTAAAATATCAGAGCATGGCAGAGATTCAAAAGGAAGGCAGAAGTTTAGGTTTATATTTCAATATTCAACTTTTCTGCTTCTTTCAGGCTAGGAAAACACACGCAAACACATTTCCCCAGCTGTCAGGATTAATGCAAGCATAAACCACGCATACTTCCAGAACTTGGCCATAGGGACTAGAAACTTGTCCTTTAAAAAAACAAAAAGATATGCATGTGGCTGTTTTTAGGGATCTGTGGCCAGCATTGTATTCTGCCTTTCTTCTTCTTCTTCTTCTTCTTCTTCTTCTTCTTCTTCTTCTTCTTCTTCTTCTTCTTCTTCTTCTTCTTCTTCTTCTTCTTCTTCTTCTTCTTCTTCTTCCTCCTCCTCCTCCTCCTCCTCCTCCTCCTCCTCCTCCTCCTCCTCCTCCTCCTCCTCCTCCTCCTCCTCCTCCTCCTCCTCCTCCTTCTTTTGAAGCAGATAAATTGGAAGAATAATTATTACCGACTGGTTATCATAGCTGGAATTTGAACCTGTAATCTTCTGTTTGGTCGTAGCTCTGTGTGTTGCCTGAATACACAGACACAAATAAGCCATCGTTGTAGGCTTTTTATAACCCGGGGATCCAGCCAATTGCGACTTCTTTAATAAACTCTTATTTTAGGAAACTATCAGGGCTCCGGGAGTCATGAGCTTAACCCCTTCACCTCCTCTTGATATGGTCCGAAAGAAGTAATATGAGTGCTGAATTTTTTTTTCTTTTCTTTAAATTATCTAGTTAGTTCCTACATGTGCAATTAATAAGACCATCTTTAAGGTTAAAAATATATTAAAAAAAAAATGAAGGAAAATAAAAGTATCTGCTTTGTATTTGAGATAAAAATATTTATTGTTGGTTTATTAATAAGGTTTTCTTTCCCATATCCTCCCTTTTAGCAAACAGAAGGGTTCAAAAAACGCTGGTTTACCATGGATGATAGAAGATTAATGTATTTTAAGGACCCTTTGGTAAGTCTCCTCCTCCTCCTCCTTTCTGCAAACTCCACTCTTTTTTTTTTTTAAATTTGATTTATATGCCGCCCTTCTCCGGAGACTCAGGGCGGCTTACAATGCGTTAAGCAATAGCCTTCATCCTTTTGTATATTTATACAAAGTCAGCTTATTGCCCCCACAAACTGGGTCCTCATTTCACCTACCTTAGAAAGGATGGAAGGCTGAGTCAACCTTGAGCCTGGCGAGATTCGAACTTACTAATTGCAGACAGCTGGAGTTAAATTACAATGCATTAGTCTGCTGAGCTATCCAGTGCTCTTCTAGCACTGATGAGGTTCTCTAGTTTGGGTCATGAAACATCTGTAAGAAAACAACCAAGCTCAGAGAGCACCAAGGATTCCACAATCCTCCTCCTCCTCCTCCTCCTCCTCCTCCTCCTCCTCCTCCTCCTCCTCCTCCTCCTCCTCCTCCTCCTCCTCCTCCTCCTCCTCCTCCCAAAACCCTTTCCCTTCTAGCACTGATGATGCTACCTAGTTGGGTCATGAAACATCTGCAAGAAGATAAGCAAGCTCAGAGAGCACCAAGGACCCCACAGCCCCCCCTCCTCCTCCTCCGCCCTCACAACTCTTCAAATACACCAGCAGTCTTCAAATATTTGTCCAACAAGTAAACATTCTAATTCCTTTGAGTTTTTCAACTGTACGTAGGGCTTGGTTTCCATTCGCCTGGCCATCTTGGTTGTCTTCTCCAGTTCCTCAACGCCTTGCTGGATATCATATTCCAAGTGGCATCTGACCAAAGCAGGGAAGGAAGGGACAATCCGTTCTTTAATTCCTTCCACGATCAGCATTTGCCTTTTTTTAAACAGCTGCCTCGCACTCTTGGCTCTCGTTCAACGTTCGAAGTACCAGAACTCGCAGATCCTTTTCACTGCCAAAACAGATCTACCCCATCTTGCAACTGGCTCTTTTTTTCCCCCCTCTGACTAGATGCAGGGCTCTCTGTTTGAGGCCAATTTCACCCTGTTGGCTGCAAGCCACTCTAGATTTTTTTTTCCAATTTTTTTTCTCTTTTTCTTCTAAAATAATTATTCTGCTTTCTCTCTTTCAGTTTGAAGAGAGAGAGATTTTTTTCTTTAGATCTTACTTTAGATAGATAGAAATAGAGATAGATGGATAGATACAGAGAGAGATACAGAGATTAGATAGATAGAAATAGAGATAGATGGATAGATACACAGAGAGGTATAGAGATTAGAGAGATAGATGGATAGATACACAGAGATATAGAGATTAGATAGAAATAGAGATGGATGGATAGATACACATAGAGATATAGAGATTAGAGAGATAGAAATAGATATAGATGGATAGATACACAGAGAGGTATAGAGATTAGAGAGATAGATAAAAATAGAGATAGATAGATAGATACACAGAGAGGTATAGAGATTAGAGAGATAGATGGATAGATACACATAGAGATATAGAGATTAGATAGAAATAGAGATGGATGGATAGATACACATAGAGATATAGAGATTAGATAGATAGATAGATAGACAGACAGACAGACAGACAGACAGACAGACAGACAGACAGACAGACAGACAGAAAAATAAACTAGGGCTTTTGGGATAGGTCATAATTTTGGGGAAATGGTAGGTAGGTAGGTAGGTAGATATAGCGATAGATAAAGATAGATACATAGAGATAAGTAGAGATAGAGATAGATGATAGATGAAAAAAGAAAGAGAGAAGAAAGAAAAAAGAAAGAAAGAAAGAAAGAAAGAAAGAAAGAAAAAAAGAAAAAAAGAAAGAAAGAAGAAAATATTTTTTTCCTCCTAATCGTGACTTTTCATGGAGCCCCAGTTGAGAAAGGGAAGGGAAGGATGATTGGTTTGGGCTTGTCTCCGTTGTTAATTTTTGCAGGAAAAAAACCCTCAGGTTAATCCTTCCACTCCTTTGTAAACACGGAGTCCTTCTGTTTTGTCCTCTACTCAGGATGCTTTCGCCAGGGGAGAGGTTTTTATTGGGAGTAAAGAAAACAGTTACAAGGTCCTGGAAGGGCTCCCACCGTCAACCCAGGGAAATCACTATCAGTACGGAATTACCATCATCACCCCCGACCGGAAGTTCCTCTTTGCCTGTGAGACCAAAAGCGATCAGCTGGAGTGGATCTCCGCTTTTCAGAAACTGATCAACAGACCGATGCTGCCGCAGGAATACGCAGGTGAGGGGGAGGAGCCATCGCTCGTACGATATTGACGGAAGCCTTCATCAAAACTGGAATTGGCGCCGTTGTAATCTCAGTCACTAAACAAACCGTTGTAAGTCAAGGACTACCTGTCTTTGGTAAAGAGGCTGTCAGGGTTCCAAGTAATATACCGGTAGCAAACAAGACTCTGAGGCAGGTAGATTCCTCAAAGAATACGTTTACTGGATATGTCATATTGGCACAGGCTGGTGGAAAACCGACTTTGAATATTCCCGCGGTTTTCCACCTAATTAAAAGTGAAAGTTTGCCACTTTCTCAAAATGGTCGGTCACATGGTCCAATCAGGATACAGTCCAGTTGCTAGGTGACTCCAATCCCCTCCTCCTGAGCACCTGCAGGAACGTCCTTGGTTTCCATGAGAAAGTATTTTGTTTTGGCTACAACACCTCAACTATCTCTATTCGCCCCCTCTCTGTACCTCTTCTCCCTGTCAGCGCTGAATTCTCAAAACGGCCTCGGTCAGGACAGCTTCAGGGCTGACAAACAGCTTCTTTGATGATATAATTATCATTATATGATTATATGAGGGGGCGGGACACACCCTCGGACGGGGTAACGGTACTTAACTTGTTGTTTGTCTTGTAACAGGCTTCACTGGAAATATGAAGGGGGAGGGGCCAGATGTCAGCACTTCAAACTACATTCGTTCCAGTGCTGACATAAGGAGGAGAAGAGGGGGCAGCTGGCAAGAGGACGCTTGACTTTTCACCTACTTATTTTCCCTGAAGATAATATCCCCTAGGAGATGGGTTGGGAGGGAGGACATTCCTGGGAGCTGAAGTAGTAGATATGGGGAGAGTGATTTGGAAGATGGCCAATGAGACGCAGAGAATTGGGGAACGGAAAGGGACGGTTTGGGGTCAGGAAGTCACTGTTGGCTACGACTTAATCGGGGACAGATTGCCGTGCTTAATAAATGAAAGATTTCATCAAAGACTATTTGTTTGGAAATGCAATTTATTTGAGACGACATCGAAACCTGACATCTTTCTTCTTTTGTTTGTGTCTTTCCTTTCCAGTGGAAGCCCATTTCAAGCATAAACCCTAAGCAACGATGTCGAAGCAAGATTGGTTTATGATGCACCAGGACGTTGGTTTTGTTGTTAAGTTTTTGTTTGCCGAGGCTAGCAATGACCAAAAAGAAAAAAGAAAAAAGGAAAAGAAAAGAAAACGTAATTTATATGAATTAGTGAATCCTCTTAGACCACAAGATGGGAGGTGCAATTCAAATGCTTGAGCTGCGGATCGTGATGCTGTCCGTCCAAAGGAGACCGAAATCACAGGCAACAGCACTTTTCTGAGAATGTCGTTCTTGAACACTTACGGGTGAATAACCTGGGCACACTAGTTAAAAAAAATTGTGTCTGACGTTTTGGAAGAATCCTGTCGCAACGTCCTTTTCCTTTTTCTTTTTCTGAATTTCTTTTTCTTTTTTTAAACAAAACATAAAACAAATCCATCATCCATTACAATTGCGAACAATGGTTGTCAGTCGGTTACAAATCTTTTGTGCTTCATCCCCCGTATTCAGAATGTACTATTTCCTTTCTTTTCCTTTCTTCTGTTTGGCTCTTGGCTGGGCTATTATGGCCATATCCTTGTGCGGAACATGTTCCAAGAAGATTCACGTTCAGAGATTGTGGCAGTACCTAGAAACCGTCGTTGGAAGGTACCGTTCGTGATGCAGAAACTCTGGTCTGGGAGTAGGCAGGAGGAACGGGAGGAGGGAAGATAGAAAGAGGTTGTACGTGATGAAGTTTGGACAATGGACTTCCGTTATCTTGCTGTCAAATACGTGGTGGCATCATCTAATGCAGTGTTTCTCAACTTTGGTAGCTTGAAGATGGGTGGACTTCAACTCCGCTGCTGGCTGGGGGATTCTGGGAGTTGAAGTCCACCCATCTTCAAGCTTCCAAGGTTGAGAAACACTGATCTAATGCATCCATTCCGCTGGCCCAGCCTTAAAAGAATAACAGAGTTGGAAGGGACTTTGGAGGTCTGTTAGTCCAACTCTTGCTCAAGCATCTTATACTATTTCAGACGAATGGCTGTCCAATCTCTTTTTAGAAACTCTCCAATGATGGAGCACCCACAACTTCTGAAGGGCAAGCCCTTCCACTCATTCATTGTTCCACTTGTTCTCTGGGAACGTTGCTAAATTTAACAAAATCAGGGAGCAATGACCCCCTTCTCCTCAACACCTCTTGAAGATGTTTGATGCGGAGAGGTTGGGTTTAGCTCTTTTTTGGGGTTGTTTTGCTTCTTGTCACGTTGTGATGCTTGAAGGACCGACCCTTATCGTGACATTTGAGCAGGGAGGGACAAGCTAAGAAGGGAATGCAAATAAAACAGCCTCTCAATTTTGGACTGGGACAGGTCTGCATGACTCAATAAGGAACTGAAAAAAGCTAGATTCCCCCATCTTTGAACTCTTCAGGAGCATCCATGCTACTGTCCCCAAAAGGTCAAGATGGTAGCTGTGATGGAACATCGCGAGCATTATCCTCGCTCAGAAGAATTCATGATATTCTTCTTAGAAGAATTCAGGATACTGTCACCCAACCACCACGGCCAAGCTGATGAACCGGGACAAACTTTTGCCAGTTGTCCCTTGACAATAGCCCATCCATGAGTGAACTTCTGCAAAGCAGTGATTAAATGCACACAAAAGCACTAAGCTATGATTTGCTTCATCTCGGTTTAAAGACTTAAGCCATCTTTGAGTTTGCATCCTACGCGAAGCCTAGCACAAACCCAACCCAATTCACGGCGGAGTTGGATGGTTTTCACCGGTGGAAAATACTTTCGATGTCAGAAGTGACTTTTCCAAGAAGACACCACAGCTAACAACAACAACAAGAAGAAGAAGCCTTTAATCCAGGGATAGGCAATGAATTTTCCCAAGATGCCACAGGATTTGTTAGGCCTGTTGTGGAGGGCCAAATCAATCGGTTGTCTTCAAAATGAAAGCAATGCAGCTATTTTGCGTGCCCGGCGTACACTTATTTACACATTTGATTTCCAATTTTGGATTGACCTTCCCATGGGATGGACAGCGACAACCGAAAGGCCAGACGTGGCCCAGGGGAACCGTAAGATACCCAGGCCTGCTCAACCTCAAACAAAGCATCCGTTAAAAACGTTCATTCGTAAAACAGCTTAAAGACTAAACCCAGCGCAAGTACCCACAAGTTAGAAAGCAAACCATGGTTTGATTCGGAGCTCCGTTAGCTTCAGCAGGCAAGAGATTTCCTGTTATGGTTGTTTTTTTTTTTTTGGCAAGTGGGAGCTATTTAGGAGTTTGCTGCACGAGGACTATCGTTGACTAATATGGGATTTTAATTTTACTTCTATTTTCATCGTGTTTAAGCCACCCGGCAACCGATTCGCGCCTCTCTCTTCTCAAAAGCCAGATTCCCACCGTTCGTAGCCATTACTTTGTATGATTGTCTATTTATACTGACTGACTCAGCAGGTTAATTCACCCTTTGGCTGAAACCTCCTTGTTTTTCTCGTCTTCTGGATGTAAGATTATATTAATTCTTGCTCCTCCGCAGGCTCAGCTCTTACCTTCACAACTTTTTTGACAAGTCAGGTACAAAAGAATTCTTCTGAAGAGTCCAGGACTAGGTTTTCCTGCATCTGAAGACACAGTCTGGATTTAAACCGGTTTCTTCCAATGTTTCTGTAAGACCAGGTTTGTCTGTCTCGTGCGTTACGTTTGTTAAGTTTGATGGTTAAGACAGTTGTGGTACTAACTATCATCCACACCAATAAATTATTATCCTGTTGGCTTGATCAAGGCGTGTCTGATTAAGTTCAGGGTGGGGGGGAAAAATTAAAAGAGTTTCTTACGGTTTTCTCGTTGTGCAATATTTGAAGCTTATTTTTTTTAAAAAAAAGTTAAAATGAGGAAGAGCATCTTTAAAGCCACTTAAGATTTATTTTTAGAATGGAAAATTCTCCGCTTCCAAGAAAGCAGGCAGTGAAAAAATACAAATGAACTCATATGAAGATGTGACGGACACCTTCCTTAAGAAAGTGAACTTGGGAAATAAATAAAATACCCACTAGTGTCGTAGGCAGAGAAAACCATGGTTGTAGTTACTGCAAGGGAAGTACACGGAGAAGAGTTAGGTGCATTTTGCGTATGTCAAATAGTTGTGACCTGTTGGGCCATGGCACACTTCTAAGTTCATCAAACCAATTGACTCAAATCGAAACCTCTAAAATAGGGGTGTGTCCAACCTTGGCAACTTTCAGAGTTGTGTGTCCTATTCCCAGAATTCCCCAGTGGCAACTTCCCTGCTGTAAAACAGTAGAGTAGAGTAGAGTAGGGTAGGGTAGGGTAGGGTAGGGTAGGGTAGAGTAGAGTACAGTACAGTAGAGTACAGTACAGTACAGTACAGTACAGTAGAGTACAGTAGAGTAGAGTACAGTAGAGTAGAGTACAGTAGAGTAGAATTGTATTGGCCAAGTGTGATTGGACACACAAGGAATTTTCTTGGTGCATAAACTCTGTGTACATAAAAGAACAGATACCTTCGTCAAGAATCATAACACTTAATGATAGTCATAGGGAACAAATAAGCAATCAAATCATATTAGGAAACAATATTGTTATAACAATCAAGAGCCTCGGTGGTGCAGCGGACTAAGTGCTGTTAAGTGCTAGCACTTAGCTGCCAGCTGCCTGCAATTAGTGCGAGTTCAAATCTCACCAGGCTCAAGGTTGACTCAGCCTTCCATCCTTTCGAGGTAGGTAAATTGAGGACCCGGATTGTGGGGGCAATAAGCCAGCTTTGTATAGAACACTGCCGCTTAAGGGGAGCCGAAAGCCCTAATAAGCAGATATATACATAAAAGTATGCAGGCTATTGCTATAATGCATTTTAAGCTGTCCTGAGTCTACGGAGAAAGGTGGCATATAAATTGGACTAATAAATTGGTCCATAAATTGGACTAATAAATAAATAAATAAAAATCGTAAGGATACCAGCAACAAGGTTACAGTCATACAGTCACAAGTGGGAGGAGATGGGTGATAGGAACAATGAGAAGATTAATAGTAGTGCAGACTTAGTGAATAGCTTGACAGTGTTGAGGGGAGTGATGGCGTTGGGGAAAAAACTGTCCTTGTGTCTAGTTGTTCTGGTGTGCAGTGCTCTATAGCGTCGTTTTGAGGGTAGGAGTTGAAACAGTTGATGTCCAGGATGCGAGGGGACTGTAGATATTTTCACAGCCCTCTTTTTGACTCGTGCAGTAGACAGGTCCTCAATGGAAGGCAGGTTGATGCTTGATTAAGGTCATCAGGCCAGATTCTCCTGTGATCAACCGGGCAGTTTGATCAAGTTCTTTTAACAGGCTCTTCGTGTGTTTCGCCACACGTCTTTCGCAACTCCATCACTCCCCAGGAAATGTGTCGCAACCTCTAGAGGAAGTACCATTTCATTGGTTTGCAAGAGCCGTCTACAAGTCCTTCCTTAGAAGAGACTAACTGTGGTTCAGGGTTGAACTGTGGAGGCTCTACGGTGCTTTCTTCCTTTTCTCCCCTGTACTTATTTGTCAAATGACCGGAGCTGCCCCTGTCTCATAAAACAAAGGACTCCAGTGAAAGAGAGGTGATAAGGAGGTGATAAGGAGAACCTCAAGAGATAAAACCATCAGGCCCTTCCGGAGGTTGGTTAGGTGGCTGAAGCAATCTTCTTTGGGCAACTGTATGGAGAAGTCAGCACCCATCTTGAAAGGGAACACCGAGGGGAGCTAGGCTGAAAAAAACTTGAAAGATCTAATTTAACTGAAAAGAGGATGAACGTTGACTGTATCACACTTAGCAACAGCACTTGCTTATATACCGCTTCAAAGTCTTGGTTATTTTTAATAGCAATAGCACTTACTTATATACTGCTTTGCAGTGTCGAAAGCAGTTTACAGAGTCAGCCTATTGCCCCCAACAATCTGGGTCCTCATTTTAACCAACCTCGGAAGGATGGAAGGCTGAGTCAACCTTGAGCCGGTCAGGATCGAACTCCTGGCAGTGGGCAGTCAGCCTGCAATACTATATTCTAATCCCTATGCCACCAGGGCTCTAGAATAGGAATAGGAATTATAGAAATAGCGCTAGCAATGGCACTTAGATTTATATACCGCTTCACACGGCTTTGCAGCCCTCTCTAAGCAGTTTACAGAGTCAGCCTATTTTCCTCCAACAATCTGAGTCCTCATTTTACTGACCTCGGAAGGATGGAAGGCTGAGCCAACCGGTCAGGATCGAACTGCTGGCAGTGGGCAGAGTTAGCCTGCAATACTCCATTTTAACCATTGTGCACCATGAATGGATGGATGGATGGATGGATGGATGGATGGATGGATGGATGGAAGGAAGGAAGGAAGGAAGGAAGGAAGGAAGGAAGGAAGGAAGGAAGGAGGTAGGTAGGTAGGTAGGGAAGGAAGGAGGGAGGGAGGGAAGGAAGGAAGGAGGGAGGGAGGGAGGGAAGGAGGGAGGGAAGAAGGAAGGAATGAAGGAGGGAGGGAGGAGGGAAGGAAGGAAGGAAGGAAGGAAGGAAGGAAGGAAGGAAGGAAGGAAGGAAGGAAGGAAGGAAGGGCAACAGCAATAGAAATAGCCATAGCACTTAAACTTATATACTGCTTCACAGGGCTTTGCAGCCCCCTCTAAGCGGTTTACAGAGCCAGCCTATTTCCCCCCAACAATCTGGGTCCTCATTTTACCGACCTCGGAAGGGTGGAAGACTGAGTCAACCTTGAGCCGGTCGGGATCGAACTCCTGGCAGTGGGCAGAGTCAGCTTGAAATTCTGCATTCTAACCACTGTGCCACCATGGTTAGTTAATCGACTTCACAGCATCTTAAAAGACAAGACTGCCGTTGGTCGCTCTAGTCTAGGGCAAGGTTTCTCCAAACCCTGCAACTTTTTAAGACTTTTAAACTCCCAGAATTGCTCAAGTCACAGCCATGCTGGCTGAGGAATTCTGGGAGTTGGAAGCCCGCAAGTCTTTAAAGTCGCCAAGTTTGGCGAGGCTTGGTTTAGGCAGGACATTAGAAAAATTGGGGACTTTTAAACGCAGCAAATGCAGATTTAAAGTAAATAATAATAGTCCAACCCCCTGCTTAGGCAGAAAACCCTACACCACTTCAGACAAATGGTTATCCAACATCTTCTTAAAAACTTCCAGTGTTGGAGCATTTGCAACTTCTGGTGGCAAGTTGTTCCACTGATTAATTGTTCTCACGGTCAGGAAGTTTCTCCTTAGTTCTAAGTTGCTTCTCTTCTTAATGAATTTCCACCAATTGCTTCTTCTCCAGCCCTCAGGTGCTTTGGAGAATAGCTTGACTCCCTCTTCTTTGGGGCAGCCCCTGAGATGTTGGAAGACTGCTATCATGTCTCCCCCAGTCCTTCTTTTCATTAAACCAGCCATGCCCAGTTCCTGCAACCGTTCTTTGCATGTTTTAGCCTCCAGTCCCCTAATCCTCTTTCTTGCTCTTCTCTCTGCCCTCTTTCTAGAGTGCAGACTGCTTCCATATCTAGCTAATGTTCTTGTTTCCCCCCACCAGAAAGGACCAGATCAGATGCGTAAAACAAATGGGGACCCTTTGCAGGGAGTGATTCTCTGAATAGGGGTTTTTCCCCCCCAATACCGGTAGGACAAAAGCTGAAAACTGCCTTCCGTGCCATTTTTAAAAATCTTCACCATCCTCAAAATGTTCTTTGCTGGCTGTCAATGATCTTCCAGCTTTATGATGGGCTTCCTTTTTTAAAACGCCGAGACTTAAAAACAGAAACTTTTTTTTTTTCTCTATTCGAAAGGATCCTGAACTGTGATCCAGCCAGCCGTTACAAAACTGAACGGGTTTTCCTCCCCGTTTTTTTTTTTTGGGGGGGCAAAACCCCTCCAGTTTCACACTTGCACAATTGACACACGGCGGATTGAGGGAAAGGAACCACGTTCAAGGTCAGTGAAAGTTTGGTTCATTCTGGTGAAAAGGACTAAAAAGGAGGCGGGGAAAAAAAAAGGAACCGGATCACAGCATCGTCTCTTCGTTCTCGTTGACCAATTAGGAGCCTGGCTTTGGGTGGGTTTGTTCCTGAAGATGTCACCGAGTGGGAGAAAAAATAATATATATATCTATATATCTGAGCTTCAGCACCACCTAGTGACTTAAAACTAAAGCAGGAAAATTAAATCTGGGTGCCGAATGGAGAGATTTGGCTTAGGGGCTGCAAAGTTGCCTATTTTCCTACAGCTGCTAAACATCAATCGAGAAACAGGGAGAGAAAAACGAATTCAAATCCGCAATTTTGCCGTAAAATAGGTTTGCGGATTGCTAGACTACTGCAATTGATACATTTATCTACTATATGCTGTCAAAAGCGAGCTGCTGGCTTCTGTGTCTTTTAAGGCTGCATTAGTCCTCTACTTATTCTCCTTTGTTAGGGACTGTTCCTGGTTATGACGACACCGGAGAAAGTGACTTACAACCACAGCCCTCACACTTGTAATTTTCTCCATGGTTACACAATCGAAACCCAGGGGCTTGGCAACTGTATTTAGGACCGTTGCTGTGTCCCAAGATCATATGATTCCCTTTTGCGACCCTCTGACAAGAAAAATCAGTGGGGAAGCCACATCGCGGTTTATTAACTTATTAAGTGGTTCATTTAACAATGGAGGCCAGAAAAAGCCGTACAATGGGGCAAAACCCACTTAACAAATGTCTCGCTCAGCAACATAAATGTTGGGCTCAGCTGGGGTCATAAGTTGAGGGCTAGGTGTACAAAAGTTGGTAGGACAATCACCGTCTTTTAATGACCCCCATAATCCCTTGCTGAGTGGAGTCTGGGCAACTGAATGGAGCTGTGTTTACTGGCCGGATGCTCGACCTGTCGCCAGTGCGGAGTTATATTCAGAAGATATAATCTCAACGTGTCCCAAGAGAAATATATCTGCCTCTACCTAGGATCGAACTCACAGCCTCCCGATTGTCAGGCAAGAGTTCCACCTCTAGGCCACCGTATCACTCAAAAGCTGATAGGACAAAGGCTTGAGAAAAATAAGATCTGGCAGAAAGATCCCCGACAGCTGAAATCATAGCCAACTACCGCAGAAAATAAAAGAATCATGGTTTTAAGGCTCTCATACGAGACCTGTAAAATACAAGTGATGCTTAGCCATGCTCCCCAGGTAAGAGCAGCACACATCCGGTATAAAGTATTTATTTTATACTCAACAATTAACACAAATCCATCTTTTTTGTTTTGTTTTGTTTTTTACAGTAAATAAAAACGTAATATTCCCCTTTCATGCATGATCGCCGTATTAATCTAAGCCTTTTTTTTTTTTAAATGTGAAAATATAAAACGTCCCCTCCTCCATTTTTTTTCGTCTTTTTTTTTTTTTTGTAATTGTATGGTTTAAACTTCCGGTGTCGATGTGCGTTAACGGAGACGAGGATGTTAAAAAGAGTTACGCGAAGCCCGTTACGAGGGGTTTGGTAAGCTAACTTGTCGTTTTTTTTCTTTTGCACACGAAGGGTTAAAAATGGATCAATGGATCATCCCGTCAAAATAAATAATCTAAAAGGTCCGCAGATCCCCTTCACCTAAGGATCCCTCTTTGCTTCTAATATGTGCATGCTTTCTTCGCCAGCCAAAAGGGAGTGATTTATTATTATTTTTTCGGAAGCAGGGCTGCAGATTGCTGGATGTTCGGACTAAACAACCGTCTTTCTAGGAAAATAACAGGATTTTAGCTGCAGTTCATACCCCTAGAAGGCTGAAAATTCTCCTTTGACTATGCCTTCCACAAGTTGGGGTTAAATGACGTATTTTTTTTAATAGAAAATTTACATTGCCCCAAGTTATGCTTGGCCTGTTCCTTGCTATAATTTACTCAAATGTATCATTTCCCAACCCCGAACCCCCCCCTTACAATGGATATGAATTTGGTGTAAGTCCTTGTTTTTTTCTTTTTCAATTAATAGCAATTTTTTCTTTGGCTCATCTGAAAATTCATTATTATTATTATTATTATTATTACTACTACTACTACTATTTTGGCACCAGTCTATGGGATGCCTTCTTGAGCAGCAAACTGCCTGAATTTTCAACAACAATTCCACCACATTTTTCCTTCTTCCCCTCCCCTCCTTTGACAATCAAAAATCCTTAATCGGTGAATTGGCTGGAATGAAACGGTAGCTTTTGGGAAAAATATATATACCGTATATATATATATATGTATATATTATATATATAAAGCAACCAATGTGTGTTCTGGTTTTATTTTGTGGGCCTGGAAAGAGGAGGGAAATACTGCTCAGAAAACACAGAGAAGGCGCGCCTTTTTCAGTCTGCTGCCGGCGTTCAAAAAAGTCCGCTAATGATCGCAACAAAATCCGTTTTTTTTTCTCTCCTGCCTATCCCCAGCGCATTGGGTTGTGTGTTTTTTTTGTTTTTACATAAATAATATAGACCAAAACATTATGAACATCTCAGCAAACCTTCTTCTTTTAAACATAACAGAGGTGGCCCCCTTGAATCTGACGAGGAACGACCGCAGGATTCGTCCCCAATGTCTCTCTCTCTCTTTTTTTTTGTTTGTTTTCGTTTCGTTTTGTCATCGTCGTCGTCGTGGGAGTCTCGGGTGAGCACGTGGTCTGGATTCCAAGGGATTCAAGGAGGATCTCAATCCAGCTCGATGGGGCTGCTGTTTTCCTGCTGCTCTTCTTCCGTTTCCTCCTCTTCCCCGGCTACCATGAGGCTGTTTAAAAGATTGCCTAAGGGAGGGAATCACAGGACAAGGAAGGAAACCCAAAAGCTTCAGGGGATGCTCATTGGATGATGGGCCCAGGGCGGAAATTCACTCAGATGTTACCTTAAGACGGAGGGCCTCTAAATCAGGGGTGAAATGCTCCAGGTTCGGACTGGATTGCCTGATCCGGTAGCGATGGAAGCGGGTGGTACGGAGAACCGGTAGCAAAAATCCCTGCCCTGCCCCCATGCCCAGCTGAGCCGCACAATCATCAGAGGCTTTTTTTTTTTTTTTTACTTTTAAAAGCATTTTTTCTACAACCTTTTTGGCCAAAAAATGCTTTTAAAAGTTAAAAAAAAAAAAAAAAGCCTCTGATGATTGCGCGGCTCAGCTGGGATTGTCAAAGGCTTTTAAAAGAAAAAAAAAAAAACCTTTATTTCTTTTAAATGCCTCTGATGATCCAAACTGAGTTGCCTGATCGGCAGAGGCATTTAAAAGAAAAAAAAGTCTCTGCCTATCAGGCAATTCAGCTGGGATCATCAGAGCCTTTTGAAAGCGTGTTTTTACAACCTCTTCACTGGAATTTTTCCATCCCACCCCTGGATAACACCGTTTAATTAAAAGGAGCCAAGGAGAGGGGACCAACCATCCAGGAGGAAGAGGTATTTTTAAACTCACACAAAAGATCTCCATTTGGATCTACCCATTGCTGCCCTCCCCATGCCAACAAGAAAGCCATTAGAGCGAAAAAACAAGCTAATTTCCCCCCCCCTTCTTCTGGAGACAAGAAGGTTTATACTGCGTCTTCAACTCACCTAATAGTCCTCCGTAGGATGACGTTTGTTTTGGGGGGACACCGAAGAAGAGCTGTCCTATTCTGTCTAGGTACTGAAGGAAGCACAGGGGGAAAAAGAAACGTTACTCGTGGCTCATCTTAGGCGCCGTGTACTAAGCCAGGCCCAATGCTCTGTCTACAGGATATAATTACTTGTCATTAACATTTGCTGGGATGTCAACCATGGTTCAATGTTGCTCTAGGACAGTGATGGTTAACCTTTTTGCTGCCGAGTGCCCAAAGCACACGCGTGTGCGCGAACCCCCCAAAATGCAATGCGAGCGCCCCCACGCATGTGCCCCGTCCCCCTCGTGTCCCGTTTTGGCTTCCAGGTTGGTACAGGCTGCCTTCCAGGCCCAAAATGGGGCATGGTAGGGCAAGCACGCAAACCCCCAAAATGCAATGCGAGCATCCCAGTGCATGTGCACCACCCTCCGCAACGGAGAGCAAAGACCAGCTGGCGGGTGGGAGGTGCGCACGCATGCATGGTGCAGCTGGGCTGGGGTAACGGCTGGCGTGCCCGCAGAGAGGACCCTGCGTGCCACAGATTCGCCATCATGGCTCTAGGATCTCCCGACACATCTCCTCTACAAGTGGAGGGTTGATTTTAGAGAAGGGACTGCTGGGATGGGAATGGCAACCTGAATTCGCTATTCAGAGTCCAAAACAACCTGGAGACACACCATTCTTCACTAGTAAGAGGTTGCAAAGAAGGGAGATTCTCACTGTGCAGAAAAGGACTTTCTCAGGGATGAGGCACAGCCTCTAAATTACTCCCCAGTGGAAGAGCTGTGTAGCCTCCCACATCTTCAAACAGTTTCTCTCAGGAATACGAATAGATACGGGGGTCCTTGGTGCTCTCTGAGCTTGGCTGTTTTCTTGCAGACCAGATAACATCATCTGGGTTAGAAGGCAGTGGGGTTTGTGGAGAGGACTGTGGGTGTTTTCTAAGATTGGCTGTTTTCTTGTTGGCATTGGCATCCTTCAGCCTCAAGAGACTATGGTGTCGTGCTCTAGAAAGAGGTCCTAAAATAGCATCTAGTGTGACTAAAAAGGCCAATTCGAGAGTGGCAATCCCTTCCACCCTGAGGGCAGATCCATTCTGTCCCCTGCCCAGTCCCCAGATTTTGCTGGTTCCAGGACTGCCTTTTGCCTCGGCCTGCCGAACAAGTGTCTCTTCGAATTGGAGAAGGCCATGCTGCGTCTTTGGCCTCCAAGCTGAACGATCGGAGGTAAAGGTTTCTCAATTGTTAATGTCCATTCCCAGGCCCTTTAGGTCCCTCTTGAAGATATCCTTATATCGCAGCTGTTTTCTTGTAGACATTTCGTTATTAAACTAGGTAACATCATCTGTGCTAGAAAGGAACGGGGTTTGCTCTCCAATTTTCCCACTCCCTGCTAGCCCGGAAGATGTTACCTAGTAGGGTAATAAAACGTCTACAAGGAAACAACCTAGCCCAGAGAGCACCAGGGACCCTACAGTGAACCCTGAGCTGCAAATATTCTATCAGTTGTTCGAATAGATCCCCAGAGTTTATGGTGGTCTTGTTTTTTAAACAAACCTGCAGGTTAGTTATCTGTTTCCATCCCGTGTTGCCATTGCGTAACTAGCTGGGAGTCGCACCCTCATCAGATTAAAATACGGGTGAGAAATAAAAGGGGGGGGGGGTGGAATGTGAAAAATAGACAATCCCGCTTGGGATAAAACTTACTTCGTTATACATGGGATCCCGTTTCAGCGAAGGCTGATATTGTTCGCACAATACTGTAAATACGGTCAGCTTTCCTCTAAAAGAGAAGAGACAGCCAACACACAGAGACACTTGTGAAACTTGGAAGAGTTCAAAAAAGGAAAAAAAAAAAGAAGGAAGGGCGTGTTTGGCAGCTCCGTGAAGCGCTTACCCGTCAACCGCCAGCAGCAGAAACCAGATGAAGTTAAGCAAGGGCTGTACAAAGGGGGGGCCACTTTCTATGGAAGGATGCTTCTCCGTGTACGTCGTGAAAACTACCAGGGCGCTGGTTTTGTTTTTCAAGCAGAGGAATCTGAAACCGGAAACGAAGGACACAGCTAATTAAGTGGGTCTGTGGGGAGATTCTCTGTCCTTCGGGTCACAGTTGTCTCAAAGAGGCTGGTGGGTTTTTTTTTTCAGGAGGAGGAGGAGGAAGAGAAAGAGGAGGAGGAGGAAGAGAACGAGGACAGGAGGAGTAAAAGGAGGAAGAGGGGAGGAATAAACGGAGGAGAAGAATGAGGAGGAGGAGTAAAAGGAGGAGGAGGGGAGGAGTAAAAGGAGGAGGAAGAGGAGGAGAAGAATGAGGAGGAGGAGTAAAAGGAAGAGGACAGGAGGAGTAAAAGGAGGAGGAGGGGAGGAATAAACGGAGGAGAAGAATGAGGAGGAGGAGAAGAGGAGTAAAAGGAGGAGGAAGAGGAGGAGAAGAATGAGGAGGAGGAGGAGAGGAGAAAGAGGAAAAGGAGGAGGACAAGGGGAGGAGGAAGAGAACGAGGAGGAGGAGGAAGAGGACAGGAGGAGTAAAAGGAGGAGGAGGGGAGGAATAAACGGAGGAGAAGAATGAGGAGGAGGAGTAAAAGGAGGAGGAGGGGAGGAGTAAAAGGAGGAGGAAGAGGAGGAGAAGAATGAGGAGGAGGAGGAGAGGAGAAAGAGGAAAAGGAGGAGGACAAGGGGAGGAGGAAGAGAACGAGGAGGAGGAGGAAGAGGACAGGAGGAGTAAAAGGAGGAAGAGGGGAGGAATAAACGGAGGAGAAGAATGAGGAGGAGGAGTAAAAGGAGGAGGAGGGGAGGAGTAAAAGGAGGAGGAAGAGGAGGAGAAGAATGAGGAGGAGGAGGAGAGGAGAAAGAGGAAAAGGAGGAGGACAAGGGGAGGAGGAAGAGAACGAGGAGGAGGAAGAGGACAGGAGGAGTAAAAGGAGGAAGAGAGGAGGAATAAACGGAGGAGAAGAATGAGGAGGAGGAGTAAAAGGAGGAGGAGGGGAGGAGTAAAAGGAGGAGGAAGAGGAGGAGAAGAATGAGGAGGAGGAGGAGAGGAGAAAGAGGAAAAGGAGGAGGACAAGGGGAGGAGGAAGAGAACGAGGAGGAGGAAGAGGACAGGAGGAGTAAAAGGAGGAAGAGGGGAGGAATAAACGGAGGAGAAGAATGAGGAGGAGGAGTAAAAGGAGGAGGAGGGGAGGAGTAAAAGGAGGAGGAAGAGGAGGAGAAGAATGAGGAGGAGGAGGAGGAGAGGAGAAAGAGGAAAAGGAGGAGGACAAGGGGAGGAGGAAGAGAATGAGGAGGAGGAGGAAGAGGACAGGAGGAGTAAAAGGAGGAGGAGGGGAGGAGTAAAAGGAGGAGAAGAATGAGGAGGAGAAGAGGAGAAAGAGGAGGAGAAGGGAGGAGTAAAAGGAGGAGGAGGAGGAGGAGTAAGAGAGGAGAAAAAAGGAGGAAAAGGAGGAGGACAGGAGGAGGAAGAGGAGGAGGAGAACAAGGAGGAAGTGGTGGAGGACAGAAGGAGGAAGGGGACAGGAGGAGGAGGAGGAGAAAGAGGAGAGAAGGAAGAGAAGTAGTAGCAGTAGTAGTTGTTTCACTTCTCATCCAATAATTCTTGGATGAGATGCGAAACATCTTCTTCTTCCTCAAGGAAAGAAAACCCCCAATCTAGATGCCTTCTTGGAAAAGCAACTTTGCGACAACTATTAAAGGAGACCAAAACAGCTTCTAGAAAAGGTCAACCCAGCTGGTTGGTTGGAAGATAAAATCAAATTTCTTACAGGCCGATGGCCAAAGAGTTGAGGGCGAGAAACGAATGGTCAACCCATGCTTTGATTCAGTCATAGCAGATCAAGGACAACAGTTCTGGCTGAAAGATCCAAGGTCAAAAGGGAACACCTACTGTAACACAGCTTGAGCTACAAACATGTCCACTTCGCTGCGATATCCCTTGGCGGAGGAATATTCTACCAACATATTTGCGCAACCTTCCCCGTCTGTGGAGTGCAGGAAGTGATAGCGAGATTCACAATAGTTCTGCTCTAGAAGAAAAGTGACATGAAAGAAAGGTCAGCTTGGGATGGGTGCTTCTTCAGCAGAACCACCGAAGGAATGTCTTGATGGGTTCACGCCTTGCGGTAAGCCCAACCGGCTTCCCACGCTGCGTGAGGGGCAGCCGTTGGGGTCCATCCATTATGGTTTCTTGGCATGGCACGAGGTGCGATTCCAATCGCTTCTGGGTTATGGAACAAACCGAAGCCAGGTTACAGCTGAGGTCACTAATTTTATGGTCTATTTTACTTTGGAAAAAATACAGCGAGAAGTCTGAATCAGGTAAAAATGTGTAACTGTACCACAGAAAATATACCGTATTTTTCGGACTATGAAGATGCACCGCTGTATAAGACGCACCAAGGTTTTGAAGAGATAAGCAACAACAACAAAAAAAATAGTTTTTGCCCTCCCCGGCCCCTAGGAGCTCTCTGCAGGCCTCCCAAACCCTCTGCGCGCTCTGTTTTTGTGAAAAACAGGGCCTGCAGAGGGTTTGGGAGGCCTGCAGAGTGCTCCTGGGGGCTGGGGAGGGCAAAAATGCGACGCGTGGGGGCAAAAAACGGGATGTGCAGGGCGGAGCTTCGAGAGGCCAAAAATGGCTGTATTCGGTGTATAAGGTGCACCAACATTTTCACCCTCTTTTAGGGGGGGAGGGGGAAAGGGTGTCTTATACTCTGACAAGTATGGTAATTTTATATTTTAATTTTTGGGTTCTTGTAAGTATACAGGATGCTTCTTTTGACTTAGGTCAGGGGTCAGCAACCTGCAGCTCTGGAGCCATATGTGGCTCTTTCATCCCTCTGCTGCGGCTCCCTGTCGCTCAAAATATGCATCACAACTGCCAATGTGCGACACCCACCGATGCACAATTTATTAAGCTTTTTGACCCTCCGGTAGGCCAACCATGGATAAATCCAAGAAAAGAAAAGTTTCAGAAGAAAACAGAATCTTTAATTCAACTATATATGCTAGTTTTGTGGCCGCTCAGAAAATAGTCAGGCACGGGAAGGGTTTTGTGGCTCCCGGTGTTTTCTTTTCTGTGGGAAATGGGTCCAAAGGGCTCTCTGAGTGTTTAAGGTTGCTGATCCCTGACTTAGGGTTAGCAAAATGGTTGAAGGTCCCTCCCTCTAAACTAGTGTTTCTCAGCAAGTTTAAGATGTGTGGGCCTCAACTCCCCAGCCAGTAGAGAAGGAATTTTTAAGATGTAGGGACCTCAACTCCTTAAAACTGATCTCAGAAGCAGCCTCATGGGGGCAGATGTTCCCTCACCCAAGATCCATTGGAGTGTGCAACTCTTAAGGCTATAAACCAGGCACACTGCAAGAGTAAGCAGCTCAACTCCGGATTCCCACCTTTCCATAACGTGATAGCCAACAACTGGTGTAGTTTTGGATGTCCCAGCTTCCCTGATCCACCGCTGGACCACTTCAGGGCTCTGGACACAAAAGCTACTCTTTCGGGCGAGTTTTGATCCATCAGACTGAACATTTTTGCCAGGTTCTCTAGAGGCAAGTCAAAGAGGCAAGGCTTAGGACAAACAACACTGAGGTGATTAGACTTAGAAAAAAAAAAAAGACGAATCTTTAAATAATGTAGCAATCACACACATCCCAATTCCCACAGATGCAAGACTGAAGCTAGTCAGGATAGCTACGGATGCGGTGAGAGGTGGCATTCCGGCGAATTAAAAGGGAGAAAATAGTGAAAGGACAATTCACCATTAAAACAGCTCATTTGAGACTTTTTAAGAGAAATATTTCTCAACACTGGAAGCTTTAAAATGGGTGGACTTCAACGCCCAGAACGCTGACTTAAGAATTCTGGGAGTTGAAGTCTAATCATCTTAAGTCTGCCAAGATTGGAAAACAGAGTTTTAGAGGAATCTGTCCAACCGCAGTTAGGTTTAAAATCGGTCTAATCTTCAGAGGACAATTTCAGAGCACAGGCCAACCACACAGCAAAATGGAATTGGAAAGCAGGACTTGTTGGCAATATATCACAAGTCTCCAGAGTGGAACAATAAAAGGGGAACAACAACAGCAGGGGAAAACACTCACCTAATAGCTCATCTGTCACTTTTGCATCCGATTTCTCCAAGGATTCCAGAACAAGCATGGAGAGATCAGCAGCGCTATTTTGCTAAAACGAAACAAGAAAATAAAATGAAGTGGAAGCATTTGAATGAATTCCTAGGTTATCAGGGGGAAAATAAAAGGCTGGTGAGGCTGGGAGGAAATATTTTCACCGGGTTGTAAATTAAATATTGCTTGTATTAGTGAGGGGCCGCAAGATGCTTAAAAGATAGCAGAGCTGCGATTTCGGAGGTTTGCAGAAGGTAATATGGAAAAAGGAGGGGTGGGTGGGGAAAGCAGATGAGCACCAGAGAAGCCAGGCTCACAGAAAGGATGTTTGGGGGGAAGGGGGGAATAGCAGCCAGATGGAGCAAGGGAATGTGTGAACCAGCTATGTATGTAGGCGCCCAACAGAGTTTCTACCCCACTCATAGGGTAGAAACCGTTCCCAGGAGGCCAGACACTTCCCCCAAAAATTTATTTCTGAGGTATCTGGGCTCCAGAAAGTATCCCATGGCCTCCCCAAAGCTGGAAGTACTTACTATGCATATTAGTTCACAGGTACCATATTTTTCAGAGTACAAGATGCACCAGAATGTAAGACACACCTTAGTTTTTCGGGAGGAAAATAGGAAAATTCTGCCTACCAGGTATTCATCTGGCTAGCGTCCTTAGTCTGGTCAGCTTCAGCACATTAGTTCACTGGTTTTGAGCGCTGAAGATAAAAAACAGCTTCTAAAGCACAGCTGATCTTCAGAGAGAGAAGCAATGAGAAAAGCAGGCAAAGCTGGAAGATTGCTTCGCTTGCTAGTGCCTTGTTAGGGCTGAAAAACAGCTTCTAAAACACAGCTTCGGAGAGAGAAGCAATGAGAAAAGCAGGCTAAGCAAGGAAGATCGCTTCATTTGTCGTTAGGGCTGAAAAAAAGCTTCGAAAAAGCTACCTTCGAGTAAAAGACGCACTCAAATTTTCAGCCTCTTTTAGGGGGGGAAAAGTGTATCTTATACTCTGAAAAATACAGTAGGTATGTAGTGGGTGGGTGGGGAGAATCTGAGCAGCTATGCCCGACCTGTTTTGGGAGTGCCAGAAGGGAGTGGGGTTTGGGGGGGTGGGGAAGCAGGAGGGAGGAGGAGGAGGAGGAGGAAGGTGGAATCCTTGATGCTCCCTGAACTTGGTTGTTTTCTTGCAGACGTTTCATTAACCCAAACTAGGTCACATTATCAGCGCTAGTGATGATGACTAGCACTGATAATGTCCCATAGTTGGGTAATGAAACGTCTGTAAGAAAATAACCAAGCTCAGAGAGCACCAAGGACTCCTCATTTCAACCCTGATTTTCAGACATTCTTCTTTACTGGTGAGTGCATTATCTTAAAATAATTCTGGAGCGGGCCAGTAATAAGGTAGCCCGTTTTCAAATTTCGAAGGGCTCTTGGGGAGAGATGCTACCCCTTGGAAATGTGTTATCTTGCCCTCCTGGCTGCCAACCGGAGATGGGCATCTCCTTTCCCACCCCAACTTCTCCATGCTGATTGTTCGTAGAACTATCTTTCACGCCATGTTAAATCGGTCTTACTTGATTATGGCTGAAGAAGAGCAGAGCTCCTGAATACATGAGCTCTCTGGCTTCTGCGTGTTTGCCCTGCGACATGTACCTGTAAATGAAAAGATTAAAAATGAAAATAAAATTACAGCAACAGGAAGAAGAATGAAAGGTCACCAGAATACACCACAAAGGGACAAGCTCCGAGAGGCTAGGGAACTTCATACAGAGGCCAATTCAGAACTGCAGGAGGCAGAACAAAGAATAAGAGTTTGCAGAAGACAGTTGGGTTAAATCTATTGGATCAGAATGAATAGCCTGCCTTTCTCAGCAAACCAGGTTGCTTATTTACCTCTTAAGGTAAAGGTAAAGGTTCCCCTTGCACATATGTGCTAGTCGTTTCCGACTCTAGGGGGGCGGTGCTCATCTCCGTTTCAAAGCCAAAGAGCCAGCGCTGTCAGAAGACGTCTCCGTGGTCATGTGGCCGGCATGACTCAATGCCAAAGGCGCACGGAACGCTGTTCCCTTCCCACCAAAGGTGGTTCCCTATTTTTCTACTTGCATTTTTTCCATGCTTTCAAACTGCTAGGTTGGCAGAAGCTGGGACAAGTAACGGGAACTCACCCCGTTACACGGCACTAAGGATTCGAACCGCTGAACTGCCAACCTTTCGATCGACAAGCTCAGCATCTTAGCCACTGAGCCACCATGTCCCTTTTCATTTACCTCTTAACAGAAGGTAATATATAGATTTGAGCCCCGTTTTTTGAAAAGAAGTCCCTGAGAGTCCATTCTTACAACAAAGGCAGCTGAAGAGACACCTTGGTGCTTATTGCCATGGCTTTTCTTCAAACACTCAGACCAGAAGATGAAGAGCTAACTCTCAAGTAACTAGAGTAGAGTTTCTCAACCTGCCCCATTTAAAGATGTGTGGATGACAACATCCGAATTTCCGGGAATTGATGTCCACACGTCTTAAAAATGGCCGAGGTTGAGAAATACTATGCTGGAATGTCCATATTCATCACAGCAAAGTGAACTGCAATACTGACAAACCTCCCAGCAAACTGAAACTTGGCTCTTAACTTTGCTACTGAAAATAACTCATTTCTTTGGGAAGCTTTTCTCCCTGCAAGGCTGAGCGACCTCAGCTGCAGCTGCCTAGATCAGCCTGGGAGGGAAGGAAAGGAACTTTCTATTTATTTATTTTTTTGAATGCTGGTGAGGAATGGGTGCCCTGGCTTGGAGGGATCCCCAATTCAGGACCAGGTTTTGTTGAAGTGCCTGTTTCCTGCCCCTGGAAAATTCAGCACAGCCCATCACCCTTCCAGTTGTTTCAAATTCGCCAAGCTGCTCGGCGAGGCTACAATCCTTCCAAAATGAACAGGACACGCACAGGTAGTCCTCTGACTTACGGCCACAACTGAATCCCCAAATTTATGTGGTTAAGCGAGACTTTTGTTAAGTGAGCTTTGCACCGTTTTACGAGTTTTCTTGCCGCAGCCTTTAAGGGAATCACTGCAGCTGAAAAGCTAGTCACACGGTTCTTAAGTGAATCTGGCTTCCCCATTGACTCTGCTTGTCTGAAGGTCGGAAAAAGAGACATGTGATTCCCCCCAGGGACACAGCAACGGTCGTAAGTATGAATCAGTGGCCAAGCATCTGAATTTCGATCACGTGATTATGGGCAGGCTGCAAAGGTCGCAACTATGAAATACGGTCCTAAGTCACATTTTTTGGTGCCGCTGTAACTTCAAACAGTCACTAAGCTAAGTGTTGTAAATTGAGGACTACCTATATCATAATGGGGCTGCCTCTGCACTGTTGTTTGCCCTTCTCAAATACCAAGGCAAGGTGATGCCCAGGGGGCAATTAAGAGATGCTGAAAGGTGACACCGTAGCAAGACAAATCATACGACAACTCCAATGGATTTTTATACGCTAAGCTGGAAAATTGGCAAAAGGCAGCAGAGAAGCTCGCTTCGAAATATATTCTCTTCCTCGGTCTCTTTGGCTCCAAATGAAGCTCTGGCTGTATGGAACATATGCCCACATAACTGTACAAATATTATGGAGGGAAGGGCAGGAGGAGGAGATGCCAAATAGTCAAAAACAGGAGGGCCGGAGAGATTGGCAGTCCGCATATGTTTGTAGAACTGCCGCTTGGACACACCCGGAGACAATGTAAGCCAAGAGCCTGTTTCGCCACAGAATCAGTCACATTTGTTCCGCGCGCTGCACCGTGCGCTTGCAATGAGGTACTTTTTACACGAGGGATTATAATCCGTGCAATTTTTAGCTCCAGAGATTCTAGAATAGCAGTTGCCTCAAAAGCTTTTACAGACTTGTGACGGAAACCATACTTCTAGAGGACTACGATATTTCTCATTGGACTTAAGCCTTTATCTGTCTATTTCCAGGCCTCTAGAATGAGGGAGAAACGTAGAAAAAGGTGCTAGTCCCAAGCAGTGGTGAAATCCATTTTTTTTTTACTACCGGTTCTGTGGGCGTAGTGTGGTTTGGTGGGCGTGGCAGGGGAAGGATACTGCAAAATCTCCATTCCCACCCCACTCCAGGGGAAGGACACTGCAAAATCCTCATTCCCTCCCCACTCCTGGGAGAAGGACACCTCCCACTCCTGGGGGAAGGACACTGCAAAATCCTCATTCCCTCCCCACTCCTGGGGGAAGGATACTGCAAAATCTCCATTCCCACCCCACTCTGGGGCCAGCCAGAGGTGGTATTTGCCGGTTCTCCGAACTACTCAAAATTTCCGCTACCGGTTCCTCAGAACCTGTCAGAACCTGCTGGATTTCACCCCTGGTTCCAAGGAACAGGAGGATTCAGAATCCCATCTGTAAAACTTAGCAGGAAGAAGTGCCACAACTCTTTTAAAAAAAGCAGACAAAAAAAATCAAATTGTGTCCATTGTACTACTAACAAGAAGAAAATCTGATGGAGCCAGCTTTAATCCTCACAGCTAATAACCCTGATCAAAATCATGCCTTCTTCGTTTCTCCTTCCATTTCCTTTTACATCCTTTCTGAAATATACATATATTTGAGCTTCCCAACAGATTCCTTTTGCTCCTTCTCAGCCCAACTAATAATCAGAGTGTGTTTATGTGTTAACAGGCAACAGCGCCACAAAAAAACTAAGCAGGGAAGATTATCGAAAGATTACGAGATTATTGTCACTATTTCAGTCATCGCCGCTTCTATTTTCAAAATAAAGGCCGATGTAATTTTTAAGGGGGAGAATTTCACTTTTGCTACTTACTTAATTCCAATTTTCCCATATTTCTTACGCCGCCAATGCCTCCGACTTCAGGGCTATAGGCTTAGAATAAAATTGTTTGAACAATATCCCATGAAACCAATCTCAGCCAGGCAGGAAATGGCATTTTGCCTGTTCCAATCAGTTACAAGGTACAGAATTACTCAAAATCAGCACACAAAATACGTTTGTCATGTTCCATTTAAAGGTCACTCAATTCCCCTATTTTGGCCCAGAATGTGCTCAGCGCATACCATTACAACTCAGATCATAGGTTAATTATAATCTGGACGCTTAAGCATTTAAACAGTGAATAATTCATTGCTGCTCGGGGATATTTGAGACAGCTGAGGACACCAAGATGATTTTTTGGGGGGGAGGGTCTCAAATCAGGAGTTCATGTCTTTTCAGAGCTCTGTTTTAGGAAAGTACAAAGCATTAATGGAAAAAAAAAAAAAAAGAATAAGCCGTAGAATAGCTGTCTCCCCCAGAACTCCCAATTAACAAAGTCAGTGACTAACATTATCAAGAAATTAGATTAGGGAAAGGAGGCTGAATAGTAACCTTGAATTTTACAGGCAGTCCTCGATTTACGACAACTGAGCCCAACATTTCTTGTGCTAAGTGAGACAGTTGTTAAGGGAGTTTTGCCCCATTTTGCGACCTTACTAGCCACAGACGTTAAGTGAGTCACTGCACTCCTTACATTAGTAATACGGTTGGGAGGTCTCAAAAGGGGATCAGGTGACCCCGGGGACACTGCGACGGTCATAAGTACGAACCAGTTGTCAAGCATTTGAATTTTGACCTCATGACCACACAGGAATGCTACAATGGTCGTAAGTGTGAAAAGTCGCATTTTTCAGTGCCGTTGTAATGATCATTAAATGAACTGTTATAAATCGAGGACTACCTTTAGTTCTTATATTTATGACTGTAACCTCCAAGAACATTAGATTCTTTGCTTTTGCTTAGAACAGTGTTTCTCAACCTTGATAACTTGAAGATGGGTGGACTTCAACTCCCAGAATCCCCCAGCCAGCAGCGCTGGCTGGGGGATTCTGGGAGTTGAAGTCCACCCATCTTCAAGCTTCCAAGGTTGAGAAACACTGGCTTAGAAGAACAAGCACAAATGCTATAGACAGTGAGAAGAAAATTGACTTCTGCTGTTGTCCTTTAGCACACCAGATGCTACCACGCAAGAAAAAAAGTGAGGCCTACCAATTATTTTACTGCCAGCATGGATTCAAAATAATTACAGAAGTTTAACAAAAGAGAAGCTGGTATCTCAACAAGAGGACCCTGAGAAGCCAACTTTCCCACCTGTCAATATTCAAGAGTGTTTTTGGTCTCTTTTTTTCTTAGACCATAAAAAAACTGTCTTTTCAGCCAGACAACCATATCCCTCTGAACTGTGGTAAAATCCAAAAATCAACATTTTAGCTTCTGGTTTGGAAAAAATTACTTCCAGAAACCACCGACCCACCTCCAGAACCGAGGTGAAATATTCTGGCGGTTTTGACCTATCCCTACTATATTTTCACTGAATTAACTGTCAAACTTTTGCCCCCGTTGCTGATTCCTAACAAGTTTTCTTCTGTTTGGTGTGACAGGTACAAGGACTTTTGGATCCTTAATCCATTTTTCAGCTTGCCACCAACCCATCAATTTAGAATCTCAAAAATGTTCCTTCTTCGACAACTCCTTATCACTCCCTAACGAATGCAAAATGGGTATACACTTTTAAATTATCCATGGTTTTAATCTTATGTGAATGACAAATAATAAAGAGCATGTGGACAGAAGTTTCAACTCTCTCTCCGATTCATCAAAAGTCCAACCATCATTTTATATGACTACTTAGGTCAGAGGTCTTCAAACTTGGCAGCTTTAAGACTTGTGGACTTCAACTCCCAGAATTCTCCAGCCAGCCAGCTATGCTGACTGGAGAATTCTGGGAGTTGAAGTCCACAAGTCTTAAAGCTGCCAAGTTTGAAGACCTCTGACTTAAACTAACCTGTATAATGAAGGATTGTGAAGACTTTCAACAGCATAATCATGTTCTAATTAGGTGCCTGGTTTTGTTATTTACTATTGTTGCATATAATAGGTGTGGCAGCTGTCAAGAGGAGGACAGTTCAGCAGTTCATCTGAACAGTTTGGAAAGTCGCTAAATCTGTCATAACACAAATCCGAAAGTTTGGAACGCTATGATCCCAATTCGGCTTATTCAGAATTAAATAAGGCTGTTTTCAAAGGGACTTACCTCCAAATAAAGACTAACAGATTTATTGTGGCAGGAATTTTGACAAGCTGGAGTCCACTTTGTCAGATGCCTCTGATGAAGTGAGATCCAACCTACAAAAGCCTACAGAACAACAGATTTCTTAGCCTTTTAAATCACTTCCGTCTTTCCCTTTTCAGGTATCATTAAGACAGCCGCCCTCAACTTAGTGCTCTGCAAATATTTTGTACAACTGTAGGAATATTCAGCTAATAATGCCACAGGCTGGAAATCTGGAATCTTGCAATCTCAACACAACAGAAGAACCCCCGTTTGGAGAAGAATGCATTATGCTGTAACTACCTCTGGGTTGAAAATAGATATAAAATTAGCAAAATAAATCTTGCTTGATCACATCATTTTTTTTTGGCTGAAGTGAACAGCAGCTAAATAGGATTTTCATTCGATTTCCCAAAAATCTATTCCTTAGGGGATCATGTTTCTGAAAAAAGGCAATCTTTTTCAAAACCGCTTAGAGTGGCACCAGGTACTATGTTATTTTTTTTTGGCATACTCATCATCTCTAGGGTGAAACAATTTTACTGTTTTGATAGTATTTGGATAGTAAAATTGTTTCACAATTGTTTCAAATTCGTTTTGAAAAAGGTCTATAAATAAACGTACTTTGATTAGATTCTTTCTCTAATACTATCCACCACCATTTGGTGACTTAAAAGATAGCATCGCAGCATGGAAATTTCTAGAACAGCAAGCAAGCCAATTCTCTTACGAAGAAAAGAACACCTCAAAAGTTGCAGTTGGGGGCATTATTGGTCTTATTGTATCCGTGCTGAAGCTTTGCACAGACGTTACACTTTTCTGTTCTTTTTCAAAGCCCCTTCACCTCACTTTTCATTCTCCTGGGCTTTTAAGCAAAAATATATATTTATAAACTGAGGGCTATCATTCAGCAAAGCAGGTTCTAGTGCACACAACAATTTTCTGATGTTATACATTCGGCAATTTTTAAGATTTGCCATAAAATCCACTTGTGTGTTTGTGTGTATATCTACCCATCTAGAATGGAATGTGTGCCATCTGAGCTTTGCACAGAAATGTCACAAACAAGCCTCTTAAATTACCTTTTGGCCCTACTGTAAAAAAATGAAGACATACATTTTTACTGCAGTTCATTTAGTTACAAGGAAGGGTGGGTAGGTGGCTATTTTCAGGTTTATTGCTCTTTAACACAGAGGACTGTTTAAACCAGTGTTTCTGAACCTTGGTAGCTTGAAGATGGGTGGACTTCAACTCCCAGAATCCCCCAGCCAGCGGGTGTGTGTGTGTGTTTAAACCATCCAGTTTAACAGTTCCTTGACGAGCCTATTTCTGTACTCTCCAGATTAGCTTAACCCCCTTTTCAATCCTCACTACCTTTGATCTGGACATGCAATTACTGCTCAAAAAAGATTTTTGGGTTCATGCCTTGAGCATTATCGGCCCCAACTGTACTCGTCAACAGAAGAGTCTTTGAAATTGTAACTTAAAACAAAGAGAGAGCAGACTAGGTTGCACAGAGTCGGATAGTGAGATGGGTGAGATATGAATAGGTAAAATAATAAATCCGATGAACAGGAGAATGAATGCTTCAACCACAGCTGTATTAGAGGTCTAAGAATATAGCACAACCGGTCAGGTTTACCCAAGGCAAGAAACCACCCAAGGTGAACAAGCTGGATTCCTCCTTGGGTTCAAACCTGCCCCACCCCCACCCCCAGCCTAGCATCATCTGTGAATCCAACCTGAAACTCACTCATTTGTCACACACACATGCATCAGTCCTGTATCAGCATGGCTTCTCTGTATGAGATCTAGAAGAGGCCCATCTCCTGGCAAGCCTCTGCAGCACCCCCAAAAAACCACCTCAAACCCCCGCTTTGTAGAAAAGGAAAGGCCCTCCAAACCCTCCCCCCAACGAGATGCAGTTGGGTTTGCACTAGGGCAGGGGTCTCCAACCTTGGCCGCTTTGTGGACTTCAACTCCACAAGCCTTAAAGTAGCCAAGGTTGGAGAGACCCCTGCACTTCTAGGGACCATGTCAGTTTGTAGAATATGCTTCCATGTTTGGGCCCAGTTGTCCCTTTAGGGCAGGGGTCCCAAAACTTAGCCCTTTTAAGGCTTGTGGACTTCAACTCCGAGAATTCCCTGGAACTAACGCATTCCTTTTTGATGTCTATTCACTGTAAAGCAAATTACTCTCCTACAATCCCTTCCTCTGCAATCTCCCCACTGTAGCCTGTTTGCTCTCCTGCAATCCCTTCCTCTGCAATCTCCCCGCTGTAGCCTGTTTACTCTATTGCAATCCCTTCCTCTGCAATCTCTCCACTGTAGCCTGTTTACTCTCCTGCAATCCCTTCCTCTGCAATCTCCCCGCTGTAGCCTGTTTACTCTCCTGCAATCCCTTCCTCTGCAATCTCTCCACTCTAGGGGCTAGGAGAGAGAGGAAAAAAACAAAAAACAAAACACCAGGCATGACTGGGTGAGGAATTCTGGGAGTTGAAGTTCACAAGTTTTAAAGGGGCTGAGTTTGGAGACACCCCCCCCCCACTTTAGGACACTGGAGCTGCTTTTAGGATGGGTGGACTTCAACTCCCAGAATTCCCCCTTGGGAGTTGAAGTCCACCCATCGCGCTTGCGCCAACATCCCCCCCCCAGCAGCATTTCTATACGCGGGGGGGGGTTTCCCTATTACCCCTCCCTACCCGATAGCCAAGCCCGGCCATGGGAGGGGAGAATGGGCTAGGGAGTCCTTCCTCAACCTCCTCCTCTCCTCCACCCCCCCCACAGCACATTCCCCCCTCCCTGCTTTGGCCAGACCGGCGTGCCCGCTCCCCCGCCTCCCCCTCGACCAATGGGGCTTCGAGGGCCCGAGAAGGACAAGCGGCGCAGCCAATGGCGTGCGGCCGGCGCTGGGGTGCGCCAATGGAAGCGTCTGGAAGGAGGGAGGAGGAGGGCCGCCCTCTCCCTTTTTACGCACCTGAAGAACAGAGTCCGGTACATCTGGTGCGCCTCGTAATAGTCTCCCTTCTCCACGCTGGCGCGGAGTTTCCCCTCGACGCGCTGGACGCCTCCCCGGTTGCGGCCGCTGTTGCCGCCGCCGCCGCCGCCCTTCAAGGCCTCCTGCTCCGCCGCCATGACTGCGGGGCGGGGAGAGAAACGCCGAGGCGACCCTGGCCGGAGCCTACCTCACGCGACGTAACGCACGCACGCACGCACGGCGGCTTCCGGCGCCGCCCACTTAACAATGGGGCGACGGCGGCCGGCGAGGGACCCGAGGCCGCGCGCCGCGCGTAGGGAGGGAAGGCGAGTGACGTCGCGGTCGCGTGACCTCCACCTGCGGGCGTGCCAGCGCGGAGGCGGTCCCTGGCTGGCGTCTCCTAGGCGACGCCGCCAAGGATGCAGCTTCTTCTGGACCAGAGCATCCTTCGGGCCGGGTTGGCCACCTCTTTGCAAAGCCGACCCAGCTGACTTGGGGGCCGTTTTCTTTCAGCAGCTGGGCTGCTTTTAACCTGTTGGGTTTTGAGGGATGCTTGGGGGGGGGGGCAAGGCCAACTTCCCCAATTGAAATTGGAAAAACCATGGCTACCAACCTGCCTTCCATTGAGGACCTGGATACTGCACGAGTCAAAAAGAGGGATGGGAAAATATCTACAGACCCCTCGCATCCTGGACATCAACTGTTTCAACTTCTACCCCCAAAAAGATGCTATAGAGCACTGCACACCAGAACAACTAGACACAAGGACAGTTTTTTCCCTAATGCCATCATTCTGCTAAACAAATAATTCCCTCAACACTGTCAAACTATTCACTAAGTCTGCACTACTATTATTTTTTTCTTCCTTACTAGTATCTATCTCTTCCCACTTACGACTATAACCATGTTGCTTGTATCTTTCAATTGTATTTGTTTCCTAGTACAATTTGATAGCTTATTAGTAATCGTGACTATCACTAAGTGTTGTATCTTTTTATTCTTGAGGAATCTATTTTATTCTCCTTATGAACACTGAGAGCATATGCACCAAAGACAAATACCTTGTGTGTCCAATCACACTTGGCCAATAAAGAATTCTATTCTATTCTATTCTATTCTATTCTATTCTATTCTATTCTATTCTATTCTATTCTATTCTATTCTATTCTATTCTATTCTATTCTATTCCATTCCATATTTTCTATTCTATTCCATTCCATATTTTCTATTCTATTCTATTCTATTCTATTCTATTCTATTCTATTCTATTCTATTCTATTCTATTCTATTCTATTCCATTCCATTCCATTCCATTCCATTCCATTCCATTCCATTCCATTCCATTCCATTCTATTCTATAAAAATTTCTTCTGGAACAAAGGTTGAAGGTGGAAAAAAAAAAAGAGGACAAGCCCACCATCTTTCCAGATCCCACAGATGTGGTCCTCCAAAGTCTATCTAGAGGCTTTAGGAAAGAGAGCGCTGCAAGGGCACACACCCACGTCGCGTTTCAACCCCAACCAGTCTGGGCGTTCCAAGTGAGGCTTTGCCTGTGGGAGTTGCCTCTAGTCAAGCGAGTTTAACCACGCCAAATCACGGAGACGAGACCTACTTACGGCAACTGTTGAAAGCAAACCAAGAGATGCTCCATACTCTTGCGCAAGGACGGAAGAAGGCAGGCAGCCAAGGATGCCCCAGTAAACCTGTCCCAGTCTTATTAGTTGTAACTGACAGATTTAGGGACTTATGACTTCTAAAGGCTTCTGTTTCCCAGAGAGAGAGGGGTGCTCTGTTCTGATTGATTTGCACCCATATGCATATTGTCAAGGATCTTTTTTATTTCTACCTTGTTTTTAAGGAAAAACAATCTTTCCTTGGGTAATAGTTCTGACTTGTCATTTTAAAATCAGGACAGGCATTACTGAAATATCCGTTTTGAATGTTGTCCACACTGTTCTCTTTTTTGAAGATGCTAACCATATGGAAATCAGGAATAAAGGATGTAGTGTTACGCTTGAATATTTTGACAAAGTTCCCTTACCCACATTCTTTTCATGTAGATTTCTGTATAACAGAAATAAGGGTTCTATTGTAGGTTTTGCCCGCTCCCTGTATTTGCTAATCCTTTTAAGGAGTTTGATCCCTCCCCAACCACGTACATTATGAGAAGCATTCAGTATAAATATCCAAAAGGAAACTTTATTCTTATTTCCAAATATTACATGCACTTTCAAAAATTAAAATTCTTAAACTTTTTTCAATAGCTTCTGGTCAGTTAGGAGGCAGCAAAGGATACCAGAGACAAATATTTTGAAAAAGCATTTACAAAAATACATTGCACAAAGTCCTATCTCATTTTTTTTAAAAATAAGTTAGTGTTATGCAAAACAAACGAACCAACCCTGCCCTCCCCTATCTGGATTTATACAGGATAATTTGGAATCAAAAACTGTTAACAGGTTTTACTAAGCTTTTCTCAATAGCCACTGGTTCTAGTTTAAGCTAAATGCAGCTGAACAAGTGGTATTCAAGAATAAAACTTACTTTTATAAATATCTCAGGACTCTTGTGCAACATATAAAAAAATAAAAAAAAATATCAGCATGTCTTTTTTCTGAAATCAGAATTTACCTTCCAAAAACCCAGGAAAGTACCATTTTCATAGGGGGGGGGGGGGGAAAAAAAAAAAGCTTTTTCTGAGCCAGATCCTGACAACATTTCAAAATTAAATTTTAAAAAAGGAAGCTGAATTGCCAGGGATTCTGAACAATGACTTTAAGGTTAATTCCCCATAGAATCTAATAATTGCTCCAGGTGCCATCTTGAATTTGATAGCCCATTTTTATCATGTGCATATGCATGCTTTAAAAAAAAAAAAAGTAAATAGATCCTTTTTTTGGAGAACCGATTCAAAACAGTGCCTTTTGTGGTTTCCCATATATTCGGCCTTGTGAAGCTTCCCCTGAATTTTCAGAGATTAGCAGCAATCCCAAAGAGAACTCTGAGAAGAGTAAACTGCACAAAACCCAACGTGCGAATAAGCTCCAGGCCTGAATTTTACTGGCAAACTGCTTTCTTTTGACCTTTAGTATTCCTACTTTAATCATCTACGCCTGACTCCAATCTCTACATTTCCTTTTCATTATCTCCCATCACATGGTAGCCAACTACTATTCTGGATCTGTCTAATTCAATTCCATCCCAACCATTCTCCATGTAACAAAGTCCTTAATCCACTTGTCTCCCTCGGTGCTAACACATGGGAGATATTTTGCCTTCGGCACACGAGGCAACTTACCAATTTACACTCCATCCCTGTTTCTTACTAGAACCCATCAAATTAGACTCAAGCCCTTTCTATGTTAAAACAATCACTACTGATATTCATTTGAATGTTAAAATAAAGGATGGTTTTTTTTGTTTACTAATATATATTTAAGGGAAAGCATTCTAAACCTGGAAGATGGATATAAAAGCAAACTTCAGTTGAAATCAGAAACTTCAACCTAAGAATTAAATGTTGCACGGAAATGACCAGAAGTGATGAAGTAGCTTCAAGGATGAGCTGCTAAGCAGTTTCGTCAAGCAAAACTCTGAGAAGTGGTAACAGACCTTAGTTTCAAGGCTTGTGCTGGAATTGCAAACAAACCTTCATCTGTTTGGGAACTGCATAAACAACAGAACATGCTAAATTTCACCAACAGTCCTTGTTATCTTAATCACATCCAGGTGCAGAGGAGAGTCCCAATATTTTAAAAAAATAAAAATAAAAATAAAAATACCAGATTCCTAACGGCCAAAAGGAAAAATTTAAAAGGTTTATCTTCTGACTTATTAAAAGAGGGGTTAGTGATTTGCTAATTGGGCTTAGGAATGAGAGCAGTTGGCATGCGGGGTTTTTTTTTCCCCCTTCGGAAAGAACACATTAAAAACATAAAGCTGTCTGGCAGTTATAAGCTGAGCATCTTGAGCAAATAACCATTAGGTTTGGGATACAATTTTGTTGGCAATCTTCTACGTTTAGCCAGGAAAGAGTAACACAACCTGTCGGACATTACACATCTTCATCTTTTTAAAGATTCCAGTGTTCAAAATTTCCCTTTATAAACTTAAAAACAGAAATGATGTATAACCAGTGTAGGAAAATAAGCGTAGTGTTCATTCAGCAGTTTGCCCGTGCACTCTGAAGCGATAGAGGCACGTATATTCTGCATGACCCCAATTGGAAAATATTCTTAGTTCCACTATTTGGAATGCTTTTTCAGTTGTCTCCTAAAAGAAGGAAAAAAATAAAATGGTATTAGAATCCATTACAGGGAGTCCTGATTTACGACCACAATCGACCCCAAAATTTCTGTTGCTAAATGAGACAATTGTTAAGTGAGTTTTGCCCCATTTGACGATCGTTCTTGCCATGGTTAAGTGAATCATTGCAGTTGCTAAGAGACTCTTGACTCTTGGAAGGTCACAAAAGGAGAATCACATGACTCTGGGACACCGTCATAAATATGAGCCAGTTGCCAAGAGTCCGAATTTTGATCATGTGACCAACGGGGATGCTGCAGTGGTCGTTAGTGTGAAAAAGGGTCGTGAGTCATTTTTTTTCCAGTGCTGTTGTAACTTCGAACGGTCACTAAATGAATTTTTTAAGTCAAGGATGAACATGTACTATTTTCATGCTAGGCGTTTTTTATGCAAAGCATAAAAAAAAAAAAAAAAATTATTCTTCTGAAATGTTGACCTACCGAGACCGGAAACATCTGTAATGGTTCTCCATCCTGATCGTACGTATACTGGCCCAGAAGTATTCCCTCTTCTTGATATTCATTTTCAAGACCCTGTCAACACAAATGGTTTGTATAGCTCTGAATTCTTGATAAAGAAGATAAAGCAGATCAATTTTAATTTTCAGACTCGCTGGCCTCCAAAAAAGATGATTATTTATTTACTTTTATTTATTAAATAGTCTCTCCCGCCCATCTCACTAATACAGCCCTTAAACCTTTCATATTCTTTTGCATCCCTGATCTCAGGTGAACACTCACTTCCACCTCTCTAGAGTTCAAACTAGCTACTTTATTGTTCTTTGAAACTCAACATTAAGAAAAGAGGGCATCCGGCCCTCTTAATTCCTGGCAAACAGATGGGGAAGAAATGGAGGTAGTGACAGATTTTATTTTCCTGGGCTCCAAGATCACCGCAGATGGGGACTGCAGCCAAGAAATTAAAAGAGGCTTGCTCCTGGGGAGGAAAGCTATGGCAAATCTACACAACATACTAAAAAGCAGAGACATCACCCTGCCAACAAAAGTGCGTATAGTCAAGGCGATGGTTTTCCCAGTTGCAATGGATGGCTGTGAAAGTTGGACCATAAGGAAGGCTGAGCGCCAAAGAATGGAGGCCTTTGAACTCTGGTGCTAGAGAAGACTCCTGCGAGTCTCCTGGACTGCAAGGAGATCAAACCGGTCGGTCCTAGAGGAGATCAACCCTGACTGTCTAGTCTTTCCCCAGTGAAGGCTGCCAGTCTGAGAAGATTCCTATGAAATAGGCATAGAACAATAAAGTAGTAGTTGTTGTTGTTGTTAGTTGTGAAGTCGTGTCCGACCCATAGTGACCCCATGGACGACGTTCCTCCAGGCCTCCCTGTCCTCTACCATCCTCTGGAGTCCATTTAAGGTCAGGCCGACTGCTTCAGTGAGTCCATCCAGCCACCTCCTTCTCTGCCGTCCCCTTCTTCTTTTGCCCTCAATCTTTCCCAGCATTATTAGGCTCTTCTCCAGGGAGTCCTTCCTTCTCATTAGGTGGCCAAAGTATTTGAGTTTCATCTTCAGGATCTGGCCTTCTAAAGAGTAAGGCTCAAAGGCATTTGAAGTGCCTTTGAAAAAGCTACATTCGGAGTATAAGACGCACCCAAATTTTCAGCCTCTTTCAAGGGGGAAAAGGGTGTGTCTTATGCTCCAAAAAATAAGGTAACTAAAGACTGACCTAGCATGGGAAAGTTTTTATTTTTTAATTATGTACAGGTATTAGAAATCCTTTAATCTTTACTAGGAACCCTGAAGCAACTTTAGTTGAACCCTAAGACAATGCCCCTTTCATTTTGCAGACGGCATGCCACTTACGTAGACTAAGAAATCCTTCGGGGCGCTGGTAATATTGCCTGTGGGTGAAAGCGATCTTGGGATGTGTTCCAGGCAGAAAGATGTTGGATAAATCATCATCGAAAGCCTGATCACCAGGTAACCCTGTGATCCTTTGAAAGCCCAGCAGTTTCCAGGGTACATGTCAGGCTGTGGAGAAGAACCAGAAGTTGCAAATAAATAAACAAACAAACAAACATAACACTGGAAACAATTGAGAACACCAGTTTGGGGTAGTGGTTTAGGTTTAAGAGGCAGTGAGTCTGAGGACTACTTGTATACATAGTCCTCGTCTTACGACCACAATTGAGCCTGTTGCTAAGCGAGACATTTGTTAATTTTTGCCCAACCTTACGGCCTTTCTTTCCACAGTTGTTGAAGTGAATCACTGCAAATTGTTAAGGGAATCAGGCTTCCCCATTTTCTTTACTTGTCAGAAAGTTGCAAAAGGGGAACATCCCCACCCCCCGGAAACTTGCAACCATCTTATGAGTCAGTTGCCAAGCGTCTGAATATTGATCATGTGACCGTGGGGACACTGCAACGGTCATAAGGGATGACGGTCATAAGTTGCAACTGTCGTAACTGAAAAGTGATCGTAAGCTTTTTTCAGTACCGTTGTAACTTGAAATGGTTGTAAATCGAAGAGTGTCTGTAAAAAGGGCTCTACAAACCCTCCCTATCCTAGTTACCTGGATCACTACGCGGGGCGATTGGGAGAAATACCACAAGGGAATTCCAAAGAGGCTCAGCAGCGCCGTTTTGGTTTCGTAGGTCTCTGAACAGCGAGTGCTCAAAATGCTGCCACCTCGAAGAAACACAAGAGAGAGGGGAAATCTTTTAGCTTCGTTCATCGCAGCAGCTTTAAAAAACAAGACTCTTGATTGGACAGAATATTATCAATTATGGAATAAGTGGTATGATTGGCTAAAGACTAGGGAAGGTAAAAGGGGAATAAATGATGTGATAAATGTGTAAAATATTGTAAATGAATCAAACTAGAAATAAAGGGACGATAAAGATAAAGACAATAAAGAGTGAGAAAAATGGGGACTGTAGAAAGTAGAAAGTAAGAGGAATGAAATTGATATGTAAAAAGACACACACATTTATTAAAGTCGTTTAATAAAGGGTGACATGATTAAAAGCTAGAATAAGTGATAGAAATAAGAGAAGGGGTAATTTTAGTGTATACATTTTTATATAGCAAAATGAAAGCAACAACAAGAGAAAATGTGGAATGACTGAACAATGATAGGCTGTAACATCATATAAATGTGTATTATTATTAAAAATACATAAGCTGATAGCATGTAATAATTATGATTAGTTTTATTAGTTTTATTTGTATTAGAATGTATGACATGCAGGTGCCACACTGTTTACGCATTGATTTGAGATATTTACAAAAAAAAAATAAAAAACAAAAAAACCTTAAGTTATTAAAAAAAGAACCGAAATAAATCTTCCTAACTCTTGATCCCTTACCTCCGGATTCCAAAGCAAAATCCACGATGCCCGTTTTGTCTTGGGAGTAGAGCCTCAGGGCGTTGTTGACAATGACCTGTGCTTGCTGCGAAGGGAGAGAGATGGACAGAGATTCCTGGTCAGCATTTCAATAAATCACCGATGACCAGAGAATTCCTTTTGCTACAGGAAACATCATCTGTACCATTTTAACCTGCTTTTAAAGGGGGAACGTAGAGAGAACCCAGCAAATCTGAACCTCCCAAAGGTGCTTTTTCAAGAGGTGACTGGACTTTCTGATTCAAAAAAAGCACCTTTGGGACAACCATGACCTGCATGACTGAGAATCTCTACAGACATTTAGAAATATGAACACACTCTCTCGCTAGCTCAGAAGATCTCAAAAGAGCATCCTTACACACCACTCTAAATCTCAGCCTCTGCTCTGCAGCATCTAAGAGAGATCTGGAGACAGTGCAATGGTGCTTAAGATCTAGATGGCTTTTCATTAGCTGGGATAATGGCTGCTTCGTCTCATCCCTAAACAAGACGAATTCCTTGTGTGTCCAATCACGCTTGGCCAATAAAGAATTCTATTCTATTCTATTCTATTCTATTCTATTCTATTCTATTCTATTCTATTCTATTCTATTCTATTCTATTCTATTCTATTCTATTCTATTCTATTCTATTCTATTCCCCAAAAAATGCAATGTGAGTTACTTCTGAATAGGGACATATCTGCCTTGTTGCAATATCTTAACACTAGCTGATTGTTGCCAATTATATGTCAATTATATGATGGAAAACACTTGCATCAGTTGTTATTTTTTTAAAAAATGAAATGTATAATTGTGTGGCTCTCCGATTTCTCTAAATTAAGCCAAAATAAAAGAAATGGCATTCCGTATTCTAGTGGGCCTGCCAAAAAGAATTCAGCTACTTTCCATCCTTGTCCTGTACAAACCCCTCATTTCTGGGATTTGTCAGCTTATATTTATTATTATTATTATTTAAATAATCTTTATTCAACTTTTTTAGTTTTAAAATCACATTTCCATCTTTACAGCATTCAGTTATCGGTATTAACTCTAATTACGTATTTTCCATTTACCGCCTTTTGTATTATACATTTATGTAATTCCTGTATTTATACATCTAAATACATAAAACCTTTAACTATGTTATACAATTGTTCACCTTTAATATACATTTTATAACTTCTATATGTGTCAGCTTATATTTAGTTATATTTCAAGTTCTATTGATCTTTTGCCTCACAGGAGTGAAACCCGAGATGCTAAATCAGGGCTGGTCAAATTCGCGGCCTGGATGCGTCACATGCTGGCTACGACCACGCCCGGTTTAAGCGAAGGTGAAACATGTTGCGATATGACACGTGACACTGTCGTGATGATGCAAATTTGACACCCCTTGTGCTAAATCAACAGCATGGAATACCTTTCCACTGTGGCTTACCGCTTCCGTGATGCCTACAATCCCAGCTTCGTTGACGGCATTTGTCACTATCTCTGTGGTCACCTTGGAATTTGCGATCGACTTCTGGAGAGTGATGTTCCTGAGAATTTGCATCTCCAGATCTCGCAACAAAACCTGTAGGTCCGTTTTGGTCACAAATCTGGAAGTTAGCCACTGAAGCATGGATTCTGGAAAATCTCCTTTCAGATCGCCTGAAAACATAACCCTGATTGATTCTTTAATCTGGGCATCAACCTAGAAGTAAAAAAAAAACAAAACAAAACAAAACATGACAACTTAATGACAGATTTCAAAATAAAGGCGCAATTAGCTGATGCATCTTTATTTTGGCTATGTGCCAGCTAACCGATGGAACGCGAACATTCCAGTGGTTAATTAAAAGTGGGTAATGTTGAAACAAGTCGAGCAATCAATTCTTCCTTCTCAGGTCAGTGGTTTTCAAAACTTAACCCATCCAGAACATGCTGTCAGAACAAGGCGTGCTAATTCAGGCTTGCTCAGGCGTTCCCTCCTGAGCGCACCTTTTGGTGAAGGGCGTCTATCGTGTTGCAGCAGCTTTTCACATCCTGTAAACTCAGCAACTCTGTCTTTAGACGCGCCAGTTCAACTTCTAGGTGCTTCATCTTGGACAGAAGGCTCTGGCTGTGCTCATCCATGTCACTGAGAAGCAGAAAAAAGAGCGACAGGTGTCAAACTCTGCCGGTTAAAGTGGCGACAGGAGGATCTATGTTTTTACACTGGAGTAAAACAAAGGGAGCATTGTTACCTTAAATAGCAAATGGAGGGTGCATATGTTATAAAATTGGGAAATCTGTCTATGTCATGTCTGCATCTGTCTGTCTATATATCATCTGTCTGTACCTGTTCTTCTATCGTCTATCTATCTAGTTTGTCTATCTCTTCTATCATCTATTTTCTGTCTATCTCTTTATCTATCTATCATCTCTCTCGCTCTTCTGTCTAACAGAATAACTGAGTTAGAAGGGACCTTGGAGGTCTTCTAGTCCAACCCCGTTCAAGCAGGAGACCCTCTACCATTTTAGACAAATGGTTGTCCAATCTCTTGTTAAAAACCTCCACTGTTGAAGCACCCACTGTATTTGTATCTGTACTATGTACCTCTGTCCGTCCATCCATCCCAACATACTATTGATTACCCCTATAAAAATCCTCCCCCAGTCTTTATTTTTTTAAAAAAGAAGAAATACTATCAACTTTATAGAAAGTTTTGTAATATTTAATGGTACCCAATTCAATATACAGGTTGTAGTCGTACCTCATTGTTTTTGCTTTGGTTAATTCGAATTCTTTCTGGAGACCCTGGAAAATAACATAATATTAGTTTTCTGAATAAATCGCTCCACCGTACTTGGAATGTTTGAAGAGAGACCCCAGAAACTTTCTGCATTGCAGAAAGAGGCTGATGGGGAATCAGCAAATAATCATCTATTTGAGAAGACAAGGCTTAGCGTTCCTGCCTGGAGCACAGATGGAACTGCAATTTGATGCTTTTGGGATAGTAACAAGGGATACAGGGTGATCAAATTCTTAGAATTATTAAAGGAAAAAAAAATGTTTACTGTTACCTCTGATTTTTCCGAGAGTTTTGCCAGAAGACTTTCTAAAGTTGCAAGGCGCCATTCATGCTCTTGATGCAAAGTCAAAAAATGCTTGAAAGACAAAACAGAATGATATTTTTGTTTAAAAAGTACTCTTATAATGAAAATATAGCGCTTTTATCACGAAAAAACTGAGGATTCTTTGCGTATTTAAATGCTGCACAGATAGTTAAGCATACAAACAAAAATAGGCTATCTTTAAACTTTTTTCACCTTGAACCTCTATAAATAGAAAGGCAACGATCCCTTTAGGTCAAAGGAACATCACTTCAAAAATTCACCTGTGAAAAGTACTTTTTGTTCTTTATTAGGATCTATGTTGAATCTGGCAACTTTATACATTTGTATATTTCATCTGGTTGAATAATTAAGTTAACTGAGTGCAAACAATTTACTAAACTACTGCTTTACAGTGCAAAAACGAATGAGTTTCTCAGCTCGTGCAAATTCTAATTTTGCCCTCAAAAACGTCTTCCTCCAGCGGGCACGCTATTTCATAAGTTTATAATATTTTCATTAAAATTGGCACAGAGAATTATTCCACATGAGTCTACCTCTGAGTGCGCCGTTCCATCCGATTTGGCCTTCGTAAGATGCTGGCTCACAATGTTTTTGACGAGCACCAACATTTCACTTCGGTCGTTCATTTGGGTGACTTGTTCCTGAAAGCTTTGGACCAGAAGTAGCATTTTATTGTATTCTTCATCCTGGTGACGCCACCTCTCAGATAACTGGGCCATTTGTTTCTCCAGCTCACTTACACGATCTGCATCAAAGAACTTCATAGTCACCTAGATTGGTGGGTTGTTTTTTTTAAATAATAAAAAAAGGCTTATTTATTTTCATTGCCTCTGGCCATAAATAAACTCACGTTAATAAAATCATTTCACCAGAAACTAAAGTGTCCCTTGAATGAAGTATTCAAATGAAACCAAAACAGATTAAAAGCAGCGACAAATCCCAATTAACTTTAGACAAAGTTTGCTGGTATAAAATCAGACTCCTCCACCACCTAAAAAACAGGCAACGATAGTTTTCTTGAAGATAATTCCAGATTCTGGAAATCCAAACGAAGATGGAAATCCAAAATAAGTGGAAAAATAAGACCCAAAGCTTTTCTAGCCAAAATCTATGGCCCAATTCTGGCCTCTTAGGTTTATTTGGGTATTTACCGTATTTTTCGGAGTATAAGACACACTTTTCCCCCCTCCTAAAAGAGGCTGAAAATTTGGGTGCATCTTATACTCTGGATGTAACCCTGCGTGGTGCCCATAATGGCTCCCTGGAATAGCTACTGCCTTCTCTTACCCCTTCCGCGCTTCACCTGCTTTAGTCACTGGAGCTCCCTCCAAGGATCAGCTGTGCTTTTGAATGCTGTTTTTCAGCCCCAAGCGATCTTCCATGCTTTGCCTGCTTTTCTAATTGCTGCTCCCTCCGACGATCAGCTGTGCTTTAGAAGCTGTTTTTCAGCCCCATGGTTACCAGCCCCAACCTCAAAACCAGTGAACGAACTAATGTGCTGAAGCTGAGCACGCTAAGGACTAGCCAGATGAGTACCTGGAAGGCAGATTCCCCCCGCCCCTCTATTTTCCTCCCCCAAAACTAAGGTGCGTCTTATACTCCGAAAAATACGGTATTTATCTAAACAGTGTTTATATCGCCCCATCCCTCAACATTGAGCGGTTAACAACAGAACCTTAAAATAGCCATCCAGAAATAGAAACTCAATTTCCTTGAACCAAAGTAAAATATCCTTGCCCATGTTTGAAGTTATGATGGGCTCAAAAAAAACCCCTCTGTAGTTTCCCTAAACCTCTTAAGACGTTACATCTCTTTGAGAACCAAAATTGGACGTCAGGGTTGGCCTAACTTACCTCTGGAAACTGACCAATGGGGCCTGAATGAGGTTCAGGTGCAACTCTCTTTACAGAGTCTTCCCACCTGGACATTCTGAGTAAGCTTGTCCAGTTCAAAGCTGGTAACAATGAAAGGAAATCTTCGGAACCCCAGCACCATAAACCTGAAGCAAAAAAATGCGGTTAAGAGGAAACATTCATGAATGTTTGAGTAAACTCAGTCTAAAAGGTAAAGGTTCCCCTCACACATATGTGCTAGTCATTTCCCGACTCTAGAGGGCGGTGCTCATCTCCGTTTCAAAGCCGAAGAGCCAGCGCTGTCCGCAGATGTCTCCGTGGTCATGTGGCCGGCATGACTCAATGCCAAAGGCGCACGGAACTCTGTTACCCTCCCACTAAAGGCGGTCCCTATTTTTCTACTTGTGTTTTTTACGGGCTTTCGAACTGCTAGGTTAGCAGAAGCTGGGACAAGACACGGGAGCTCACCCCGTTACGCGGCGCTAGGGATTTGAACCGCTGAGCTGCCGACTTTTTGATCGACAAGCTCAGCGTCTTAGCCACCGCGCCACCGCGTCCCTTCAAAACTCAGTCTAAGACTACCTATATTGCAAGAGTTGTGGGGGGGCAGATGGAACACAGCCCTAGACCTAGATTATCGTCACAGGTAAGATATTAAAGAGTCTTTTTCTCAATACCTGTTTACTCACCAAGCAGTAAAAGCAGAGGGAGAAAGAACAGCAGCAATCTGAACATCTTTGGAAGACATCTGGAAAACAAAAGGCAAGGACTGCAGTGTAAAATTGTCCACCCCGACCATTAATCGCCTTACATTTTACGTACAGTGGCTTAATAAATAACAGTCAAGTCAGTGGTCCTTCCCAAAAATTCCCAGGACTGCTCACTGGAGCTCCTCCAGAAATGAATGGTGAAGCCCACCCCTGAAACCCCACTGAAGCAGGTTCTCATCACGATTAGCTGTACAATTAGAACAGGGGTGAAATGCTCCCGGTTCAGACCGGATCGCCCGATCTGGTAGCGATGGCAGTGGGTGGTTCGGAGAACCGGTAGCAAAAATCCCTGCCCTCATTGTCCAGGTGAGCCACGCAATCATCAGAGGCTTTTATTTTATTTTTAAAAGCATTTTTTCTACAACCTCTTTGGCCGATAAAATGCTTTTAAAAGTAAAAAAAAAAAGCTTCTGATGATCGCGCGGCTCAGCTGGGATCATCAGAGGCTTTTAAAAGCATGTTTTCTGCAACCTGTTGGCTGGAGAGGTGGTTAAAAAAAATGCTTTGAAAAGTCTCTGACGATCCCAGCTGAGTTGCCTGATCGTCAGAGGCTTTTAAAAGCATTTTTTTTACAACCTCTTCGACGGAAGAGATTGTAGGAAAAATGCTTTTAAAAGTTAAAAAAAAAAAAAGTTGGCCACACCCACCCAGTCACATTACCCCCCCCCCCACCAAGCCACACCCACAGAACCGGTAGTAACAAATTTTACATTTCACCCCTGGATTAGAAGCACCTTGCATAGCCTGCAATGAACTGTTTTTAAAAAATCCAGCGCCTGAGACCCCCGTGCTGTACGAAATGCATACAGACCTTGTAAGGAGAAAAACATTCAGCAGAGAAATTAGGGTCGCGAGCTGATACCATCCAGTGCCGAGCCACCAGAATGCCCCTGTGGCCGCTTTCCCTAAATTGGAGGAGAAATCCAAGATGAGTGAGAAATGTCAAGGGTCATTCAGCGCAGTTGTTTTCAATTTTTTTTGGGGGATCCTCGGGGAAACTTTTCTTGGTCAACCCCAACGCTGCCCAGGAGGAGCCATTAGGCGCCGCAACAAAAGCTGGGCACCCATGCATCCATAAACGGCTATGAAGATGGAAAAATAGCGAGCCAGGTGTGAAGCCATTGCCATGGAAACGCTGCTTTGATGTTCTTGAGGTTCTAAAATTGGACTCAGGTATGCAAGTCGTAGGCTTTGCATTGTGATGTCATCACTGTTTCATCATTCCTTTGCCGGATGATTTTAGTCATTTCTTTCCTGCCTTTATTATTTTTACCAATAAGTCCAAGGTGGTAAATACATATAATATATATATTTCCATTTATTTTCCCTACAATAACCACTCTGGGAGGCAAATTAGGCTGAGTGTGTGTGATTGGCCCAAGGTCACCCAGCTGCCTTTTATGCCTAAGGCGGGACTAGAACTCCCAGTCTCCTGGTGATTGGCCCAGTCACCCAGCCGGCTTTCATGGCTAAGGTGGGACTAGAACTCCCAGTCTCCTGGTGATTGGCCCAGTCACCCAGCCGGCTTTCATGGCTAAGGCGGGACTAGAACTCACAGTCTCCTGGTGATTGGCTCAGTCACCCAGCTGGCTTTCATAGCTAAGGTGGGACTAGAACTCCCAGTCTCCTGGTGATTGGCCCAGTCACCCAGCCGGCTTTCATGGCTAAGGCGGGACTAGAACTCACAGTCTCCTGGTGATTGGCTCAGTCACCCAGCTGGCTTTCATAGCTAAGGTGGGACTAGAATTCACAGTCTCCTGGTGATTGGCCCAGTCACCCAGCCAGTTTTATGGCTAAGGTGGGACTAGAACTCACAGTCTTCTGGTGATTGGCCCAGTCACCCAGCCGGCTTTCATGGCTAAGGTGGGACTAGAACTCACAGTCTCCTGGTGATTGGCCCAGTCACCCAGCCGGCTTTCATGGCTAAGGCAGGACTAGAAGTCACCATTTACTCGTGATTGGCCCAAGGTCACTCAGCTGGTTTTCATAGCTGAGGTGGAACTAGAATTCCCGGTTTCTAGTTCCACCTTAGCTATGAAAACCAGCTGAGGTTTCTAGTCTGACGACTTAACCACTAGATCAAACTGGCTAAGCATAAAACCGAGACGTGTTAAGGGCACACAGATATCAGCTGGCTCCACTAGGTCTCACTGCCATCCAGGTTCAACCAGGAGTTTCTTTGACCAACCAGAATGACCAACACATTCTGCAGGCTAATGGTCTATGATGGTGGGTGGCCCACTATGATGGTGGGTGGCCCACTAGGATTGACCCAAGCTTCCCCGAGATACACTTTGAAAACAACTGGCTCGGGAGGAGAAAGAAAGAAAGAAAGAGGAGCGTTAAAGAAAGGTTATTAGACGACAGAAGTTTCCAGAGGGAAGGAACATTTTTTTGTAAGTGACGATATACGTGCAACTGTAAGAAAAAACAAACAAACACCAATTCATAGCACGTTGATGCTGATTTTCTGCATTAGTGGCTCAGGAACACTCCTGACACAGATATATGAAGCCATGCAGCGCGGAATCTGGTTTTAAACATGAATTTAGTCATTTTAAAATGAATAGTTCAGGTTGTTGCATTCGCAAGTAGAGCCCGTCGGACGGAAGGTCATGCTGGAAGGAGAAGTCCGATCGCCTAAGCTTTTGCAGAATTAATACAGCCACTCTCCAAATCGTTGGCAGCGAGCATCTGCTCTCCATTTGGGAATACGGGAAGCGCACACAGATTTGTTATAAGACACGATCCGTTGTTAATTAGGACAATCTTTGTTTTTCAGTTATCAAGCAAGCAAGGACAGAAAAGCCGCTTAAAACAAGATGCATTTCCTACACACTGACACACGTGGAGGGAAAAATGAGAAAACTGCAGCGGTCTCCATATAGTTTTTCTATTGCGGGTAAGTCCTTGACTTCCGACTGTTGCTAAGCAAGGTGGTGATGAAGTGAGTCGCGCCTGGTTCCTCCACCCCCCCACCCCCACTCCAGGGTTAAGCATATCACTGCAGTTGTTAAAGGAATCATGAAAATGATGGATCGATGAAACCGTTTGCCCACCTCAAGGTTTTCTGGTTTTCTCTGGAGGTTTTCAAGAAAAAGATTGGACGATCCTTTGATCAGGATGGTATAATGTCTCCTGCCTCGAGCAGGGGGTTGGACTAGAAGACCTCTTGAGGTCCTTTGCAGCCCTAGGATGCTGTATTCGGTCTTCTTCCAATGCCATCGTTCTAATGAGTCTGCGATTCTCTTCTGGGAATTAAGCGCAACCCAGAAAGATCCAGAGAGAAAGAGGTAGAACATGACACCAGGGATAGAGCCCCTTCCAACAAGAATTTAGAATAACAGAGTTGGAAGGGGCCTTGGAGGTCTTCTAGTCCAACCCCCTGCTTAGGCAGGAAACCCTACACCACTTGAGACAAATGATTATCCAACCTCTTCTTAAAAACTTCCAGTGTTGGGGCATTCACAACTTCTGGAGGCAAGTTGTTCCACTGATGAATTCTTCTCACCATCAGGAAGTTTCTCCTTAGTTCTAAGTTGCTTCTCTCCTTGATGAGTTTCCACCCATTGCTTCTTGTCCTGCCCTCAGGGGCTTTGGAGAATAGCTTGACTCCCTCTTCTTTGTGGCAGCCCCTGAGATCACCAAGTAGCTCTCTTCAAAAGGTGTTCTATTCAAATCCCTTCTGCCCACCTGAAGGGCATCTTTCTCTGTCTCTCCCTCCACCTTGTCCCAACCAACCAGGTGTGTCCTGACAGCACCCAATGGAGGCGGCTGGCTGTCCGCATAGGAAATGCACTGTTTGAAGCTGTGCCAAAGCCGGTGAGCTTAAGTTAATCAGTAGTTCACATCTCCTGCAAAACGCCAGAATCCAAAGGTAGGCTATATTTTCATGCAAAAAGCTTGCGTGCGCATCCACCCACACACGCACACAGGAGTAACCTGGGGTCACAACAGCCAGCCAAAGGAGAGACAAAATCTTCCGGGTCACAAGCCATCCTGCTGTTCTCATTCTTTGCAACATATGGAGTAAGAAGTAACCTGGTACGACACAGATGGGTGTGAAGGTAGGCAACAGAAAAGGATTTCAGTCAAAGCCATCCCTCTACGCTTCTGCACTGCATTTAAAAAAAACCCAAAAACCCTAACATCTGGGCAGAGGAAAATGAGAGCTAACATTATTAACAGCCAATTTGACAGGATCACTCTCTCTCGTTTGAATGAAGTTCTGCCTTCTATCTCTTAAAAAAATTCAAGACGGGTTTTGAGAGACAACAAAAAAGTTCTTGCCACAAATTCTAAATTCTTATCAATGGTGAGAAGCCCTGTCACCCCATTACCCATCTCGTTAGAAGTCAATATTTACATGTAAAGGTAAAAGTTCCCCTCGCACATATGTGCTAGTCGTTCCCGACTCTAGGGGGCGGTGCTCATCTCCGTTTCAAAGCTGAAGAGCCAGCGCTGTCCGAAGACGTCTCCGTGGTCATGTGGCCGGCATGACTCAATGCCAAAGGCGCACGGAACGCTGTTCCCTTCCCACCAAAGGTGGTCCCTATTTTTCTACTTGCATTTTTTTTTTACATGCTTTCGAACTGTTAGGTTGGCAGTAGCTGGGACAAGGAATGGGAGCTCACCCCGTTACGCGGCGCCAGGGATTCGAACCTCTGAACTGCCGACCTTTTGATTGACAAGCTCAGCGTCTTAGCCACTGAGGATGCAATAATAACCACTTTTTTAAAAAATGTACCAAGATGGGTGGCAGCACCCATCAATTTTGCTTGATTTAACAACAATAAAAAAAGAAAAGAAAAGAAAAATAACCAATATTGGACTTTGATTTCCATCTAGGAAAACCCAGGGATAGACTATCACCAGCAGATCCCAAGTATATTTTTATCTGATAGGAGATAATATTTGTAGCTCAAAGTGTTGAATTGAGGGGGGTCCTTGGTGCTCTCTGAGTTAATGGTTTTCTTGCAGGCGTTTCATTAGGTAACTTCATCAATGCACTGATGCTGTTGCTTAGTTCGGTAATGAAATGTCTGCAAGAAAACTATCAAGCTCAGAGAGTACCAAGGACCTCACATGTCACTGTCTCATTTCACTACACTAGATCTGGGTGTATTTCACTAAAAGCTAAATTCCTCTGTGCTTCCTCTATGCTTTTGCTAGGATTCCCTTAAGCATTACTTTATTTTTAATCCTTTAATGCATTATTCTATTTTTAATCATTTACTCAACGACTGTGGTTGGCTCTCTTAATGGTTGAGCAACATTGTAGAATAAGAATGACCTTGCCTCAACAATAAGGCTGCGTGTGTATTTGTATCAATCTAAATCTACAGCTAGATTTGGCAGCCAGCTTTGGGGGAATGGCTCAATTCTCGAGTGAAGCTTCAATCTAATCTATGCAAGGAAGCAGAGATTCGGATGATGGTGAAAATCCGAAGGCCACAAAGGAACGTCCATCTAACTAAAGGTTGATTGTTCTCATTGTCAGAAAATTTCTCCTTATTTCCAGGTTGAATCTCTCCTTGGTCAGTTTCCATCCATTATTCCTTGTCTGGTGTATAGGTGCCTTGGAGAATAGCTTGACCCCCTCTTCTCTGTGGCAGCCCCTCAAATATTGGAAGACTGCTATCCTGTCTCGTTCTTCTCTTCATTAGACTAGCCATGCCCAGTTCCTGCAACCGTTCTTTGTATGTTTTAGCCTCCAGACCCCTCATCATCCTGGTTGCTCTTCTCTGCACTCTTTCTAGAGTCTCAACATCTTTTTTACAGTGCGGTGACTAAAACTGGATGCAGTATTCTAGGTGTGGGGTATTTGGCTATTGTAGATTAAAGGGAGGGGGGCTCTCCTCCCGCAACATTTATGAGGGCCAAGAGGCAAGAAAGGCAAGAAAACGAAAAAAATCCAAGCGGTGCAAATCAACCTGGGTATGAAAAGATGTGCCACATGCTTCTTGCTATCCTTTTGGACCGCGAGGATTGCAAGTGGGCTGCTGTGTATGTTTCAAGGTGTTTCTTCCCCTTACAGTCATCACCTGCAGGTTGGGGGAGGTAAGAGGAACGAATACAGAGCACATTCATCGATCAACTCATCAATCAATTGCGCAATGCAATACGGCTAGACCAACTTTCAGTACAGAAAACGACTGCGGTAAGGTGGGTGGGACAATAGATTTGATAAATAAATCAGTGAAATTACCGTATTTTTCAGAGTATAAGATGCACTTTTCCCTCCCCTAAAAGGGGGTGAAAATTTAGGTGCGTCTTATACACCGAATGTAGCCCCGCCCACTCACTGGCCCCCACCCTTTGGCCTCTGCCTCCCAGCAGTTTACCTCCTTGCAAGCAAACAGCAATGAAAAACAGCTCCTTTCAGCTTCAGCACACCCTAATTAGCACAAGTTGATTGGATCGGCCTCCCGACTCTCAGCTGATTTGCTCTCAGCTGTTTTGCGCAGGGCTCTGCTGCTTGCTGCAAGGAGGTAGATTGCTGGGAGCAGATTTTTTTTCCCCTTGTGCTAATCAAGCTATGCTGAAAACGAAACTGAAAGTAAAGCAGGCTGTTTGCTGCAAGGAGGCAAAATTGCTGGGAGGCAGAGGCAGATTTCTTTTTCTTCTTTTCCTCCCCAAAAAAGGTAGGTGCATCTTATACTCCGAAAAATACAGTACTTTCCAAACAGTCCTTAAATCTTAATAGGGGTGTTTGTGAACACGGCCACTGCTGAGGCAGTGCCACACACTGCATGCAACAAGACAATCGATAACCCCTTCCCAACCCCCCAGTACATGTTGCCAATGCAGGAGGCAGCAAAGGGATGCAAAACAGGGTGAAGTGTTGAATTGGAGTTGCCCATCCGAGTTTGAATTTTTTTTTTTTTGGTTTGTTCCAGGTTTGAAATAGCTGTGTTGAATTCAAACCTTGTTTTTCATCTCGAAATAGGGATTAGAAGCTTTGAAGGTTTGAATCTGGAAGGCCTGTACCCAACTGGGGATCACCAATGGAGTGGAGGACAAGCAGGCAGGAGTCCAAGATTTTTCTGACCCATATAGGCATATCACAAATTCTGCTTCTGGGTCGCTGACAACTTCCATGCTTCAGGCGGGCAATCTTGGCTTTAGGTGCCCTTCAAAACTAAATCTCATAGATGGCTGCATGTCTATAAAAAAATATCTGCTTTTCTGGGTTGTGCACGAGACAAATCAAGCAAATAATGGAAGCTCCCTGAAAGTACAACATGCTGCTGAATCGCAACCAGCATGCAAAGTTTTTCCAGCTTCCACAAGACCAATGGAACATGGATGCAACACGTGGAATTCTAACCAGGGCTTATTTCTTAAACAATGGGAAGCTGTACTTACACATGGACTCTCCGTTCATACCCAAGTGGCTTTCATCCCTGAGAAATTCTTTTACATTCATGCTTCCACAGTAATTAGAGTGAGCTGCAAGAGAGAGAGAGAGAGAGAGAGAGAGAGAGAGAGAGAGAGAGAGAGAGAGAGAGAGAGAGAGAGAGAAATAAATAAAATGAGTCTAAATTGTATTGTGTGCTAGAGAAAAAAAAGAGAGAGAAAGAATAGCCTTGAGGTGAACCCAGTATGTTTTTTAGAAGTTTTTCTTTTAACGTTCAGAAGCAAAGAACAAAGCAGCAGGGAAAGCAACATTATCCATCAAAGCGATTTGCCACCCAATACCTGAGTGAGAAATGTGTTAAATTAGGTCTCACCTGGTCAAAGGTAAGCAACCTAATACTATGTTAGGTCATTACTGAAACAAAGAACAGAGGGAATTGGTCCCCAGAGAAATAGTTCCTAGGACAAAGTAAGCAGGAAAAAAAAGTGAAAGAAATTTGAATATTCACTATGATATAAATAGAGCTTGTGTTTGAGATAGTCATTGGAAGTCTTTTATAAAGGCTTCACGGTTTTGCTATAATAAATCTACTTGTTCGAGCCCTCATGTTTACTGAAAATATATTCTTGCAATATTTTGCCTTCTCAGCCAACAGAGTTCTGACAAGCAAAACGGGAGAACACAATCCTTTTATTGGAAATGGGAGGCAAGTCCAATTAGATGTGCATGAATGATGTGCATCAGTGGTGAAATCCAAATTTTTAAACTACCAGTTCTGTGGGCGTGGCTTGGTGGGTGTGGTGTGGCTTGGTGGGCATGGCTTGGTCAGGGCAGGGGAAGGATACTGCAAAATCTCCATTCCCACCCCACTCCTGGGGGAAGGATATTGCAAAATCTCCATTCTCACCCCACTCTGGGGCCAGCCAGAGGTGGCATTTGCCGGTTTTCCGAACCATTCAAAATTTCCACTCTCCAGAACCTGCTGCATTTCACCCCTGGGTTCCCCTCACACATATGTGCTATTCATTCCCGACTCTAGGGGGCAGTGCTCATCTCCGTTTCAAAGCTGAAGAGCCAGCACTGTCCGAAGATGTCTCTGTGGTCATGTGGCCGGCGTGACTCAATGCCAAAGGCGCACGGAACGCTGTTCCCTTCCCAACAAAGGTGGTCCCTATTTTTCTACTTGCATTTTTTTACGTGCTTTCGAACTGCTAGGTTGGCAGAAGCTGGGACAAGGAACGGGAGCTCACCCCGTCACGCGGCACTAGGGATTCGAACCACTGAACTTCCGAACTTTCAATTGACAAGCTCAGCATCTTAGCCACTGAGTCCCCTATATAACCACCCAATACAAAACACCAAAGAAAGAAAATCCAGGATTTAAAGGTGAAGAGAACATAGTTAAGGGATTAAGTGACCAAGTTCCATAACCGAGATTCCTCTTTTTGTTCCAAGCCACATCATCCATCATGCCACTGCAAGAAAGAAATGGAGAAAAGGAGGATCCAATACCCAGGTGCTGCATATTGTAAAAGCAGGTGAAGCAAAAAGGAAGCCGGCATCAAAGATACCCTGAAGTTGCAGATGCATGTCTGAAAAGACACTACGGAATTGTTTCCTCTGAGGTGTGCAGCGTGGAGGGAGAGCGCTTAAGAGCTTAAGAAAAGCTTAAAACTGAAAGTACCTGTACAGTCATAGCCCAGTTTCAGGAAGATCATCTGAAACACCTGTACTATGAGAGTTGTGAAAGATGTTGAGGCGTGCTTGGCTGCTCGCAGGACCTTACCGCGGTAGTAAAGGAGACCCCCTATTGGAAAAGCATCGGGACAAAATGATTATTTTCCTGTTTTTCTAGTGACTGAGAGGGTGGGAGGGAAAAAGCAAGCGTAGTAAGGGCGGGATGCCGAAATTGACGTGCCAAATATCGTGAGCCTACACGCTGCCAAGAAGCAACCCTGGTTTTTTTTTCCAGAGTTCGGTCGTAGAAAACCAAGTGGGAAAGGAAGGGGAAACAAACAGGATGTTCAGGGTTTTATTTGTAGCTCTTCTTTCCTTAATGGTGTGTCGAAGTATAATTCTGGGACTGAGCAAACTTGAAACCTTCCTCTGAAATTGAAAGACTTAGCAGAAATTACCTTGCCAAGTTGAGTTTAAATTGAGGGGTCCTTGGTGGTTTCTGAGCTTGGCTGTTTTCTCGCAGATGCTTCCTTACCCAAACTAGATAACAATATCAATGCTATAAGGTCAAACCCCACTCTCTTCTAGCACTGATGATGTTACCTACTGGGTAATGAAACGTTTGCAAGGATACAACCTCAGAGAGCACCAACTTCTCATTTCAAGCCTGAGCCAGAAATATTCTCCTTTATCGCGTTTAAATTCATGTGACTTTATTTACTCTGTCAATACTTTTATTTACACAGCAGTGAGAAGGAACACTTACAGGATTTGTATTTTTGGCTTCGATCCCTAGAGTAAACTCTTGAGGTTGGCATGGAGGATGATGAGTAGGCTGTAAGGGCTTCCTTCCGTTCGGAAAGCATGCTGCAGTCGTGGCAGGTGTATCCATTGCTGAGTTCAGCCTGCTTCTCCATTGTGGCAATATCACCATTGGCCTGGATGGAAGTCGTCTCCCCACCTGTTGAATGGCAAAAATAATAATAATAAAAAAAAAATTGTCCACCAAACCAAATCTACTGGAGTGGCAAGAAAAGCCATCGAAGTGAAAAACATACAAGCCGGATTACCTTTGAGGTCCCCATCGTCATCGAGACCTAAGAAGAGATAATTTGTTTTGAGTCCAAGGAGGTCAACAAGCTAACAATTTCTGCTATTTCTAAAAACACAAAACGAGAAGCAGAGGTGGAGGATTCCATACATTCAAGACAACAGCAGGGTGATTTTTAAGACCACACCCAATGTAGCCATTGTGTTATTATCTAACAAGTTATATTTCCTGATGGAAAAGCCACACAAATCTGTTTATTTTACAATGTGACTTCTTGGGAGACCAGCTAATGAAAAACATATGTTTTTGTTACCTTTTTTTTGCTGTAACAGTAACTCATAGTAGCAGGCTTGTTAGGTGACATCAAAGTAAGCTTTAATCTACACTACTAAAGATAAAAATGATGTGTCTCTAACCGAGATAAGGGAATGCTACACCTAAGCTAGTGGCGTATTAAAGCACTTTTTTTCCCCCTGATGATTCAGCAACAATTTCTTAGAGAGTCTGCAGACTGGTAATTAACTCCACTCCTGTACTTCTTACACTGAAGGAAGCGGGCACTGGGCTGAACGGGGCCAAACTTTGAGTCAGAATGTTTTCAGAGTCATGCGGCTGCCCTCTGCAATGATGGCCTGATCCTGGGAAAAAGATGACTGTCGAAGATGAGTTTGCTTTTGGGAGCTGCAGGCAAGGCTATCATCTATGCCAGGGGTGGGCAACTGTGGCCCTTTTACAACCTGTGGACTTCAACTCCCAGAATTCCTGAGACAGCCAAGCTGGTTGTAAAAGGGCCACAGTTACCCACCCCTAATCTATGCCAGAGGTCTTCAAACTTGGCAGCTTTAAGACTTGTGGACTTCAACTCCCAGAATTCTCCAGCCAATTCTCCAATTCTGGGAGTTGAAGTCCACAAGTCTTAAAGCTGCCAAGTTTGAGGACCTCTGGTCTATGCCCTTGTGCGTTCCAAAGCACATTTCCAAGATAATTTACAAGTGCTGTTGTCAGCCTTACTAGATAGAGCAGACAATGTAGGAAGCATCACCAGATAAGATAATTCTATGGTAAAACCACATTAACAGAATCTTGCATGTCTGAAAGTCTAATTCTCCCACAATCTCTTTTACAGCCCAGGAAATTAGGGAGGGTCAATTTTGAGCGTCTTGCTCCATCCGCCCATTATGCAGCTGTGGGCTACGTTCTCTCTTATCTTTTCCCTAGGTAGCAGTCTTTGCTCCATCTCCCAAGGATCTTTCACACATACCGTTATAACCTGTTGTGTTAAGAGTCTGCACTTACCCCAGAAATGGTCAACAGTCGTCTGTTCCTTTATTGAAGACTCGTCCAGTAAAGTTGAGACATAAGACCCATCACTTGTGCGGCTGCTGAAACTACTGTGGCTAAAAGCAGCAGAGCCCGGCATTTTTCTCCTTGAAGTGGTTCTTACCGAACTGGACTGTCTCATTGTAGTTTTATGCTGTTTGATCATCCTTAACGGAAAAAGGAAGAGTAAGAGAAAAAACCCAACAGGGTTAAAATGCAGGAAAATAATAATAATAATAATAATAAAACATTTGTGAGTGCAGGAGAACTGAAAGAGGCAACGTAGCACTCCCTATATAGTGTCGATGTTACTATGGCTGTTTCAGGAGAAGAAATCAGAAATTGGCATTTCCTTCCTGCTCTTCGTCTTTTAAGAGTCTCAGAGGTATACGTTTGGCTCTGTGGTGAAATCTAAAATTTGTTACTACTGGTTCTGTGGGCATGGCTTGATGGGGTGGGGGGTTAATGTGACTGGGTGGGCGTGACCAACTTTTTTTCTTTTAAAAGCATTTTTTTCTACAACCTCTTTGGCTGAAGAGGTTGTAAAAAACATGCTTTTAAAAGGCACTGATGATCCCAGCTGAGCGGCACAATCATCAGAGGCTTTTTTTTTTTTTACTTTTAAAAGCATTTTTTCGGCCAAAGAGGTTGTAGAAAAAATGCTTTTAAAAGTAAAAAAAAAAAAAAGCCTCTGATGATCGTGCGGCTCAGCTGGGCATGCGGGGTGGGCAGGGATTTTTGCTACCGGTTCTCTGAACCACCTGCCGCTATCGGTACTGGATCAGGCGATCCGGTCTGAACCGGGAGCATTTCACTCCTAGTTTGGCTACTGGAATGAACGGGAAATATAAACCAGAGTTTGGATTCTGCATTTTAGTGTCATATTATGGAAGGAATCCTGGCTCAATCAAATGTAATGGGAACTAATTATGGCCCGCTGTCCAAATGTCAAATCATGACCATATACCATATATATATTGCCATCCAGGAAGTGAGCATCTGCACAGAAGCCATCAAAGATCGAAGTACTTGTTAAAATAATGCCAGAAAATGTTGGAGCCCCAATTATGAGTGTCCTGAATTTTAAACATGGAAGTAAGGCCCACTAAAATCAGGCAGAAGTGAAGTTACTTCTAAATCTGTCTGACCTTGGCAACTTTAAGACTTGTGGACTTTAACTCCCAGAATTCTCCGGCTAGCCCTGTTCTAAATCAAGGGACAGCATCTGAGATTAAGCTTCTCGAGTCCCAGGACTTCAATGTGTGTACTAAGTTCATGTACGAGCTCCCCCCGGAGATATGGAGGATCCCGGATCTGCGCACCTTCCGTCACGCGCTTAAGACTTTTTTATTTCATCAAGCTGGCCTGGCCTAAATCTTCTCCCCCTTTAAATATAAATTTTAAATATAAATTTTAATTTGTTTTAAATTATGGGGTATTTTAAATTCAGCCAAATTATTTAATTCATTTTTAATCTATTTTAAATTTTTGTATTTATGTGTTTTATCTTGTGGCTGTTCACCGCCCTGAGTCCTTCGGGAGAAGGGCGGTATAGAAATGTAATAAAATAAATAAATAAAATGTGTAAACCTTGCCCCATTTTTATGCCTAAACCACAGCGAGATGTTCTATCACGCTTTCCCAGAAATTCGGAGTGCTGTTCAGAAACCACGAAATATGCACGGTGCATTAAACTACAGACCATTCGATGGGACGGGACCGAGGAATTGATAACGTCAGAATGGTCAGTAGCAAACAAAATGCTTACTGGGGTGACTGATCTGCAAACATCTTCTTCCCAGCATAGGTGCTGCCACTTCCGAGGAGACCTTCGTCTTTACCCGCTGCAGACAAACGTAAGCTGCGCCTTGACATTCTTGGTGAGTCAAAGACAGGGTCCAACTTGTGCGCGGTCTCGAACTCTAGGGCGGTCAACGAGTAACTTGAACTGCAAGAAAACACAGACATGGTTTTGGGTTGTCCGTTGCGTAGATTGCAATTTGCAACTCAGGATATATATGTATAAATCTTTGCTTGGTTCTTTAGTATCCATGGCAGTTGATACAGCTTTTCCTGCGCGTTAAAACTTCCCAAAACAGGTACATGTATTTATTGACATTTATTTAATATTAGCTACTGCAATATGGAAGCTGCCTAAAATAATTGAAGAAACGGGAAGTGGCAAATGCTGATCACTATCCGAAGGAAGTTTAATTTTAAAGTTTTGTAGTTCATCATTCCCAGAAGCTTATTCTGGCCATTGCCTTGGTTTACTTTAAACCATGGTTGTCCAACCTTTTCGTCTGCTTTGTACCATCTTTGGCTTGCTTTTATCAAGGTGGTGTAAGGTTTCCTGCCTAAGCAGGGGGTTGGACTAGAAGACCTCCAAGGTCCCTTCCAACTGTTATTCTATTCTATTCTAAGGTACAATTTTATTTGTATGGATTGGTGAACCACCCAGACTTGCCGGTGTGAAAATAAATGAATAAACAAGCCACAAGCAAATAAATAAATAAATAAATAAAGCACTTGTGATTCTTAGCTAGGATGTTAGGCATTATATTGTTACAACTATTATACTATTATTTATCAAACTGAGAGCGCTTTCTTCTCATCCACACAGTGACTTTCTGATGGTGTTGAGTTAAAAACCGAAAAGCCATAAAGAAAACTTCCAATGTATCTTTTTGCCAACCGAGAGATTCTTACGACCTTGAATTTAGCTTTCAGAGGGTTCATAAAGTGCGAATTGCAATTTTTGGATTTTTAATGGTTACAAATAGTTCCCAAATGGTAATGTTTTTAAATCCGTAACTCCTTGATTTATGCAGCTGCTCTGCAGGGACTGTTCATTGTTTTGTTTTCCACTTGGTTTTATATAATGCCAGCTCTCTGGTTGTTCATGCACGCCTTCCTCCTTGCATGCACAACCCAAACAATTTGGGTGTGGTTGCAAAATTCTTGATTTATGGTGACTAATAAAAGTCTGAGTCACTTTCTTAATCATCGCTTCTGCTTCCATAGAATCTGCTGTAAAAATATACCTAAAAACAAATCCCCAACTGCTTCTCTTCGATTCTTACATGGAAGGCACACGGAAGGTGCTTTGCGACCGACTTTGGGAGTTTCAAGCCTGGATTTCAAACGTATCACAGACGCCACAAGACACACAACAACACAAAGGATCTTTATAGTTCAGCTTTCTCACCTGAGGGCATAAGTATAGCCAGTGTTCTCTGGCAGGCACTGGGGAGGGTTATACATGTGAAGCCGTGAAAAATCCATGGTTGCTAGTTCAAATCATGCTGCAAAAAGGCCGAAAACCCAACGCTATAACAGTTCAAAAGAGACAAAGAGAGAGAGAGAGAAAAAAAAACCATAAAAAGCTCTTGATTCCTCCAGCCTTGTTCGGGGAATATAGGAGTGTTTGGGGAAAGTGAAAGGAGAAAAAAAAATAATAATAATGCACGCGTGCACACATGACACTATCTGAAAGAGCGTGCCTGTTTTATATGACTGCCAATGTTAGATATCCCTTATCAACACTCACAGGAACCTCAACTTCCTTCTTTTTCTTTCTTGTTTCTCCCTCTCCCTCCCTCCATCCCTGTCTTTCTTTCTTTCCTTCCTTCCTTCCTTTCCTTCCTTCTTTCTTTTTCTTTCTTTCTTTCTCTTTCTTTCCTTTTCATTTTGTTTCTTTCCCTCCCTCCTTCCACACTAATGACATCCCTTCCCTACCCACCCTATTATAGAATAATAAGAAGTCATGCATGCTACGATCCTGGCTATATTTTGCATTTACAATTACTAGGCAGCGGTGCTATGAAATTCCTCAAGTTGGCACTCCTTGTTAAAATAGATATTGTTTTCTAATTTACCCAAGCATAACATTACTGAGATTTTATTTTCCACGTCAAGAACTGTACCAATCAAGAGAATTGTGTCAAAAGAAAGGGAAGTTGTTGTTTTCTGAAAGGCCCAGTTGTTTTCTTTACAACTTTTGTTTAGCGCCCTTTGGAAAAACAGGCAATTGGCTCAGCTTTCGGTTTTAAAGAGACAGTCCTATCTTGCCAGATCCCGATTTTTTTCCACTCGTCCTCTGGAAAGGCATGGAAGATTTCACCAGAGAAAGACCAAAACACTGCTCAGCATGTATGGATCACAAATCTGTATTTTAGAAAGTTGTTTCAGCTTAGGGTTTTAATGGCCTGAACTATGGAAGCTACCTTTCAAGCTGAGAAGAGTTCATGAAGCATTTTCTGTCTGATTGGAACTCGTGAAAACTCTTCGAGGCAAGCGTCACGCCCTGGATGTAACTGAACCGCCATTTATGGTTTCAGCCTTGATGTAATACTGAATATCAGCTCTCATTTATCAATTATTGCAGCTATCAAATATCATTTACGGTGCAGCTTGAAAACCTAAGGCAAAATGTTAAGCCAAACCAGCTTCGACTTGCAAAATCTGCAAAGAGCTAAAGCAGCCCAACCCCAAATGTTTTTTTTTTTTTTTTTAAAGTTGTGCATTTGCTCTGGGAAATCAGCTCCTCTTAGTTTTTGGGAGAAATATATCTTCAAGGTTTGCAGAGGGGGGGAAAAATCTGTTTTAAATAATACCAGGAACACAACTGAATTGTGTTTTTCTACTGCTTTGGGTTTGTTTTATGTATATATGCTGCTTTTTTAATTGTTTACGCCATAGGAAATGGCAACGGTCATCAGAGGACAGTACAGATCCCAATTGGGAATTCTCATTGTGTGAATTAAAACAACAACAAACTTTGGAGGAACAGGGGAGAGAAAAGAGCTACGCGTTCCAAAGGATTTGCACTTAAAACAAACTGTACCTCAATTAAAATGTAAAGTATTAGGAAACAGAATACAAATGTATTAAAATGTTACGAGGGAAACATGCTGGCATTTTAAGGGACAGTTTTATCTTTCATAAATTTGTCCAGCATCCTTTAAAAAGAAAAGGAAGTGTTGTTTTAATTTTGAGCTGTAAGAATACAGCTCCTGAGTCTTTACTTTTCTGTTTTATTAGATGAATGCATGTTTAGCCTTGAGAGAAGTTTGAGTAATTCAAGGGTTCTTAAAGTGTGGGTCATGACTTTGAAAGAAGTCGTGGGCATTTTAGAAAGGACTCGCAAGGTTTTTGTTAAACCTGATCAGATTTGCCTAGGCAAATGGGGAATACTGGCAGAATTCACTCCCAAAGTTAGTTTCTAGAGAAGGATAAATTTACAAAACTAGTCAGCTAGCCACTAGTTTTGGTTAGTGCCAAAATCACCCATTGGCCATGTCCATTTTCTTAGTTTTAGTCATTCAGCAGTTACACAAACTTGCTGATCATTTTAGGTGGTTGCGGTATCACAAATTTTGAAGTCCCTTGCCTTGATTTGGACTTGCCATCAAACTTAGATTTTTGGCTCAGTGCGTGTGGCGATAACCCATTTTATGGTATATCCAATAAATAATGGTGAAATAAATGGAATGTGTAAATGGACCCAATAAAGGTAAATGCAAATGAGGCTACATGCAAAGAGAAAAATAAAAGCTGCACAGAACAGTTGGGAACTTGAAAGGGAAGCCTACAATTGTGCAAATAATTAAAGCCCCAAGAGTAGACTAACACCCCACTCCTGTTTTGCACTGGAACCAGGGAAAAAATAATTTTAACACACACAGTCTACAGAAAATAGCATTAAAGCGAAAGGAAGGCCAAAATTCACCTCCAATACGAAAACAAGAGATGTTTGAATAATCTGAAAGATCTCCATGATGCTTTCACCAACATGCCAAGCAGGCTGCAAAACCCATGATTAAGAAAACAACATCACTCCCAGTTGTTCTAATTCGGTCTCAGAAACGGAGGTGTTCACTGGAGAAGAAAGCATTTCTGGTGCAGGCATCACAGTGGGAAAAAGATGTCCTCCTTTACCATCTGTCCTAAAACTGGTGAAACAGTACAGCTAATGGCAGCTTTCAAACTCTGCTTTCAATTACAATCCAGGTCCATTATCTTCCACCCAACCACAATTTTAACAACGGAAAAACACAGCTTTCGAAACCTGATTGGAAGAGTGGGACAAAGTGCCTTTGCAAGGAAAGCACACAAATGTACACAGGGCATGTGAATCTGTCCAAACGACAAAGCTCACAAATCACTTCCAAAACTAGGGGCAGGTTTTGGTGCTCAAACAACAAGCTAAACGTGGCTTGAATTTTGTTTCAAATTCATCAGGTCAGCAAACTTGGAGAACCAGTTTCTAAATGTACCCTGACCAGGAATTCTACAGTAAAATTGTAATAACCTGCATGGCTGTAATATGAAAATATTACACCTTACCCTAAAGCTGTGCCTTGGTGGCGCAGCAGACTAAAGCACTGTTAAGTAACACCAGCTGCCTGCAATTACTGTAAGTTCGAATCTCACCAGGCTCAAGGTTGACTCAGGCTTCCATCCTTCCGAGGTAGGTAAAATGAGGACCCGGATTGTGGGGGCAATAAGCTGACTTTGTATAAAAAAGAACACCGCTTGGGGGGGGGGCGAAAGCCCTACTAAGCAGGTATATACAAAAGTATGAAGGCTGTTGCTTAATGCATTGTAAGCTGCTCTGAGTCTCTGGAAAAGGGCGGCATATAAATCGAACCAATAAATAAATAAATAAATCTTCACAGAAATAAACTTCCTAGAAGTTCTGGAGGACCCGGTAAGTCGTAGTAGATAGGGAAGCCTGGGAGATGGAGTCCCAAGAGATCTGGAAGTCACCAGGTTGGGAAAGGCTGTTCCTAAGCAAATATGTAAGCATCCTAATACTTCAACTACAAGGATGATTTCAGCATCCTATCTAGAAAGTGATATAAAATGTTTTCCTGCCCAACTGGATTATTTCTTACTTCTTCAAAACTCAAAACACGTCTTGGAAGAAGTATACAATTGCTTTGTAACGCATAAAGCAATGATCTTGCAAAACAGCAAATCTACAATTAGCAAATTATGTTTTTAAAGAACTAAAGCAGTTTAAGATGCACCATAGGCATAATAAGAGACGCTTCCTGCAATCGGGCTTCAAACGGTTCTCCAAATTAATGCAGCAATTAGAAACAACTTCCATATCTGCTGTGTCTTCTTCTCCCTTCCCTTGGTAACATCAACACCAGCTTAAGTTCTGCCTGGACCTGCGTAACCACTGTTACTACCAAGGTTACTCCGAGTTGAGGGTTTTTAAGTCATCATCACTTCTGGTTTCAAATCAAACTAAAGGACCAACAATAACTGGTTTGTTCGAGGAGGCCTTCAAAACCACAGGGAAGTCACAGTGAATGGGTCATATGTTCTGAGAAGGCCAATATTGTTGACTTTCACAGCCAGTAAGCGACCTCCTCAACAAGTGAGCCAGGAATATTAGAAACAATTGTAATATCTGGTTTTTTTGCTATGGTTCCCTTGAGCCTAAAGATAGCTGAGAGACACGGTTACTTAGCAAACAACATGGCATCAACAAATCTAATTTGGACTTGGCTGTGCGACAGCTGCTCTCTTCTTCTTGGAAGCCCACATATGAAATATTAGGCTATGAAGGAATGATTTTTTTTAATTGGCAGAAGCACAAACTGTAGATATGTCCTACAGGAACCGAGCCCATAGCTATTATTTGCATACAAGCTGTCTAACTATTAAAACTGTTTTCTTACTGTACGAAATTGGGAAGCTTCCAAGAATCCAAAACAAAAATATATTTCATTCTTTTTTTCCCCCCAAACCGGCAGTTGAGCGGTGTACAGAGGTGTTACTGGCAATCCCCATTAGCCGAAGCGTTCAACTTTTGTGGTAAATATTGACTTCCGTTGGAGCAGTGGTTGAGTTATGAAAGACAGAGATCCTACATGTGGGAAGTTATGGAAGAAAGGGGGACTACGTGGACAATCATTCTACTACACGGACTATCCCAAGTTGACTCGCCAACTTGGGATAGTCAAGGAGAACATTCCCTCAGCCAGCAACATTATGATGTTAAGACTACGAAATCATTTATTTTTAAGAATACAAATGTCATGAAAGTCTTTCTGAAGATGTTGACATAAATATGGAGTTTAGGTCATCTTCGCCAAACTGATATCAATGATATTTGCTAGATTACAGTTTCTTTCATTTTTGGCTGTTGTGATCTTTCCCTGCGAGATTCATCTTGGTTACAAATAAACGATTGGTCCAGATCACAACCACGTCATGTGGAAAACAAAAGATCTTGGTTTAAATTTGGCATGGATTGCACTGATGAATTGTTCTCACACTTAGGAAATTCCTCCCTAGTCCTAGTTCTGGATCTCTCGGTTTGATAAGTTTCCATCAGTTACTTCTTGTCCTGCCCTCAGATGCTTTGGACAATAGGTCATCCCACTTTTTGCCACAGGCCATCTAGTTCAAGCAATTCATTTGCTCAAATCTTCAAGGGAGAATTGCCCCAAGGATCAACATTTGATAGAGCTCACTTTGGCAAAGAATCTTTTATTTCTTTTCTGTATAACTATAATATGCAATTAATGCAGTAGGTCAGCTTTGGGGACTAAATGATGCTTTTCAAACCAGAATGGTTGGTTCACACATGGCAGTAGGCCCAACAAGCCAACTTTTTTTTTTTTTTAAGGGAGAGAGCAGTGGTGAAATTCAATTTTTTTTTACTACCGGTTCTGTGGGTGTGGCTTGGTGGGCGTGGCAGGGGAAGGATACTGCAAAATATCCATTCCCACCCCACTCTGGGACCAGCCAGAGGTGGCATTTGCCGGTTCTCTGAACTACTCAAAATTTCCGCTACTGGTTCTCCAGAACCTGTCAGAACCTGCTGAATTTCACCCCTGGGAACGGGGAAGCTTTATGTGATACGTTTTTCTATTCCCAGTTTTACTCCATAGGTCTGGGTTATTGAAAAGAAAAAGTGATCAAAAGCACAAGTGGAATATGTGAATGCCCTCTTTAAAATATAACCAAGTGGTACAAAGCTCATGTGCTTCATTTCAGAGCTGTTAAAGTTCAGAACCATGGACATCCTTTGCCTTCCGTATTTCACTGGGGTAAAACACATGAAAACAACACAGCTGTATACACAACCACAATGCTGAACTAAAAAAAAAAAAAAAACAAATTCTACTTTCCTTGCACTGCACAGCTAATATCTGTTTTATGGGAGTACCTAATACTGCACATCAGGGCTTTTCAGAAAACTGATAATAACTTAATTATTGTGGCTCTGCTTGCTGCAGTAATGCAGAAGGGAAGAATAAGCAATAAAGCACGATTCCACTTGGAAGGTGAAGGAAATATTACTACTGCACTGATCAAAGTCGAGAGTGCACTCGAAAAACAACAACAATGTGGGTGTTTTCAAAGTGTGGTACATCAAACATGCATCCCAAGGCAATCCTCAAGTTCAACCCAGATTATACTGCACATTAAAACCGATTTAATCCAAGCAGTAACGAAGCAGCCTGTAATTTTGAACCTGGCTGCTATTTTAAGGGTGTACTTGGCAACTTAATTAATTTCTGAATTCTATTTATTTATTCAACACATTTATTTAGCCTGAATAACTCACTTCCCCAGGCAGATACCTGCATTGCTCTTACAATACAAGGGATATCTAACATTTTGCAGCCTGTTTCACACACTGTTGTGTGAAAATGCTATTAATTTACAACAGGGTGAACCACAAGAGCTTAACGCAAAGCAGAACAATCAGTTGAAAGCATGAACACAACCATCCCAAAATAAAAATAAAAAAAAAAAATAATAATTCACATGTGAATGGGCTCAAATCTAGCACACACACAGCAAGCTCGATCTGCGTTATTCCCTGGAGCGACTACCCAATGACAAAACACATAAAATGTCTTTTAGAAGAAACATTCCAAACTTAAATGAGGTGCAATTCTGCTCGTGATGCTAAGCAACAGAGCTCTTATAAGCAACTCTTGAATGTCTGATACACACGTTAAAGACTTCGTGAGATAGGATTCCTGCAAGCCAGTGATTGACACAATTGTCAATTGTTTGATGCATCAAACCAGGTTATAAAAAAATCAAAAAGGCACCCTGCTCACCAAGCCTGGCTAACCTGAGCAAGCAAATTAAATCCTTGCTTTGACAGGGTGAAAAAGAACTTGCTGGAGGAGAGATCAGTTCTGCCCAGCCAGCAGTAAACTGCAGCAAGGATCCACTGTTCAAACCTGAAAGTTTTCCAAATCCAGCATGGTTTCCACCCTTGTAGAAGGCACCGGGGATGCCTCAGTGTGGCATCCTTTTTCTAAAGCAGAATTTGCCCAAGAGAAGAAGTTTGAGAGTTGACAGCAGCTTTCAGACTCCTCTATTCCACCCTGCAGAATCCCAAAATGGCTTCCCAGCTTCAACAAAGCCTGAAGGATCAAATCTAATTTAATCCAGTCTCTTGAACTCCTCCCTGTCAGTCACAGCCAGGCTTCGAAATGATTGGCCCGAGCGAGGCGGGCCCAGCCTACTGCATTTAACTCCTTCACTCCCTTTCCAGCAATGCAAAGTCTAGAAATTGTTTGCTAAGGCTGTATTTATAGCTACAGAGGTTTTTAAATAGCTTTCTTTAAAAAAAAAAAAAAGGAAGAAAAAAGATAATGTAATTATAATGTGTCAAACTTGTATGCCGCCTGACTCTCAACGATGCTGGGCAGCTCAGAACCAGCAAAGAAATTGCAATAAAATAAATTACAAAATCAATCAATAAAATCAACTGATGTGGAGAACTCCTAAAAAGATAAAAGAATGTTGTGCCGCAGATCCTATCAACCCTTCTTGCATTTATTATTGATTTAGTCCAGTTGCAAAATTCAGTGATTGCAATGTTTTGGAAAAAAGGGGAAAAAATTAGTGGGGGAAAAGGATTATTTCAGAACCGTTGCTGCCTTTTATAAAAACAGGTGAATTTTGGAGTCCTTATGAAATGCAATTCCATTACCCCTTCTATGGCAGAGCCATTTCAAAAGAAGGATCCCATGGCTAACACACAGAATCAAATGCTGATATGAGGAAAGGGCTTATTTAAAATCAACTCTCCAGACATTTGTCATCCATGCAAATCACCAAAAATTCTCCATTTTCATCCACGCAAATTGCCATTTTAAGGTCAGGGACGCTTCCTGCCTGCCCATCCTAACGTGCATTTTGGAACCATTCATTTTTCTAACTCTTTGCCTGGTCCAATAAACAGGAGACGGCGTTGGGACAAAATGCTACAGCTAAATTTTAGTATTTAAATATGGATAGGGCCTATGTGCTTCACACACCGAAGCTCCTGAAATCAGCCGAGGTACGGTGCTTCATTCCAAGCCACCTTGTGGTTTGTACAGACTAGTCTACACCTTGCTGCGGCGATGGGGAAAAAAAAAACAGCTTTCCGGAGCACAACTCTCACTCCTGCCACCTGTTGCTCACCTGGTGATGTTTCTTCACCTATTCCCAAAGAAGCTCCACTCTGCAGCCTCTCTTGCTTTTCCTGACCCCCTTAAAACTTTAAAGGATTCTGAAAACCTTTTAGAAAAATGAGCTATTAATACTGCATCCATCGCCATGTGTCTCCTGGCACGGATGCCCCATCTTGGCAAACGGCCTTTTATTCACTGAATGATGCCAGCAGCGACCAGCAAGATGCCAAGCCTGGAGGTTGTTGAACCAATGCTATCAGAGGCCTTGTTTCATTTGAAAATACCCGAGTCCAGATAAACAGAATGCTGTTTTGTTTACCAGCTGTCTGGCCCCAGCCTGTTCTGGAGCAAAGACACACAATTAGTGGAGGCACAGATAAGAGTTGGTGTGTTTTTTTTTTTTAGTGGCGTGGGCATTTATCTGCCAAGGAAACAGGAGGCACCAGCTGTTGCTATTCAGATCAAAACACTAGTAAAATTGTGTGAGCCTGGAACAACTTTGCAAGACTAACAATCCCCCACATTCTCATGTGAGGGGGAGCATAAGGATAAAATACTTCTCCTGGTTTGTTTATCAAATTTAGAGGCTGCCCATCAAGTGAATCTGGGTGGTTTATTGATACAAACAATAAAACCATGGGGGGGGGGGAATAGAATTTAAAACAGGTTTAAAACACAGCCAAGGATAAAATAAGAGCAGAGTTAACAAAAAGTTACAAAGTTAAAGGTTCTTTTCAAGAGTTTCTATTTCTTCATTACATCTCAAGGAAAAATAAATACAGACGGCACAGCTACATGGCTACAAAGGATTATTCAATTATTTTTCCTAGAAAACTTCCTTTTAACTTACCTTATTTACCTTTCATATTATGTTCTAGTATTAAAACAAAGATGCTCATCAGCAAAAATACAATGAGGGTGCTCCATTTCAGTTTTGTATTTGTCAGAGGTTATTCCGCTGCAAGACTTTGGGGTGAATAATAGAAAACCAATTTTTCTACCCATCACTGGATGTTGTATGCTTGCTTGAATAATTACATCTGACATCACTTTTGGAAAAGATACACATTCTGCCTTGAGGCTATGTTTCCAACAGTTTTTATTAGATTTATTAAACCAAGCATGGGAATTCTTAACAATATACTAAATTTTGGAGGGCTTAAAGTACTGCTTAATCAGTTTCTAAACTAATATATTTTGCAAACTTTGTGGGTTAATAACCAGTTTAAATGTGCTGATTGTTAAGTACAACCTATGATTTTTTTTAAAAAAAATATGAATTGAGGGGAAAGTTTGTTTAGGATACCCATAGTTTGTTTGAAAATAGTTTATGAAATTAAAAAGAACAGAGATAATTGTAGGCATGTGTCCTTTTTCAGTAACACAAGATGTAAAAGGTAAATAATGAGCCAACAGGCAAAACGAGAACCATCATTGTTACAAATCTTAAATAAACAGAAAAATGAAAAGTTGAAACATTAAAAAAATATGTATCAAGCAGAAGAAACAGGATTAAGGGAAAAGGTAAATATGTTAACATTACTGAGATGCATTAAATTTGTTAGCACCATTGTCAGTCCCAAAAAACATGTCTATTACAAAAGAAAGCAGGAGGAGAGAAATGGAGGCAGGACTAAATAGGCTTCATTAATTTCAGTGTTGTTTAAAGTTAGAACTCTCACAAAGTTCAGTAATCCATAGGTTACAAAGAAGTTAAACAGAAGTGAAACATATAAGCATCAAAACATACAGACAAGGCATCGTAAACCAAGAGTAATCAATCATAAGATGGTCAGCAAAAGAAAATGGATGCATTTACAAAGAGCAAAAGGCAGAAGTGGGCTTTAGGAGGTAGCAAACATATATTAAGAAAGAAAAGGAACTATTTTTGCTTCTGCCACAAATTACCTTGAAACCCTCAATATTTGGCAGTGTAGTTCTTTTAATGGAGAATCAGATAGTAAATTCTGACCCAAGCTGGAAGAGGGATTATGTTGTAAATTGCCTATTACCAGAGTCCTCTGCTAATAGGTTACATATAATGTATAATTAAGCTTAATGGCAAGCAAAAAAAAAAAAAACAGATGGCAGATAAAGGGAGCATATACAGCCCCTAGATATTTATACACATAAAAAGTAAATAATGTGTATGCTAGGAAACACACATGAAGTGTGTTTATGTGTGCCTCTGAGTCATACTTTCCTTGGAAATATTTGTCAGATGTTTGCCACTCCCTGCTTCCTAGGGCTGTGTGTGTGTATACAGGTAGTCCTCAAGTTACGACCACAGTTGAGCTCAAAATATCTGTTGCTAGTGAAACATTTGTTAAGTGAGTTTTGCCCCATTTTACGACTTCTCTTGCTAGTGTTGTTAAATGAATATTTGCAGTTATTAAGTTAGTAACAGGGTTGTTAAGTGAATCTGGCTTCCCCATTGACTTTTGCTTGTCAGAAGGTAGCAAAAGCCGATAACATAACCCCGGAACACTGCAACTGTCACAAATGTGAGTCAGTTGTCAAGCATCCGAATGTAAATCACATGACCATGGGGCTACCGCAATGGTCATTAAGTGTGAAAAATGGTCCCAAGTCACTTTTTTCAGTGCCGTTGTAACTTTGAATGGCCACTAAATGAACTGTGGACTACCTGCATATGTATATATAAAATGCATGTATGTCTGTCTGTGGGTATGTGTGTGTGTGTGTGTGTGTGTGTGTGTGTGTGTGTGTGTGTATACAGGCAGTCCTTGACTTACAATAGCTCATTTAGTGACTATTCAAAGTTATTGACTTTGGACCGCTTTTCACACAACCTCTGCAGCATCCCTGTGATCATGTGATCAAAATTCAGAGGCTTGAAAATTGATTCATATTAATGATGGTTGCAGCATCCTGGGAGTCTCGTGATTCCCTTTTGCCACCTACTGACAAGGTAAGTCCATGGGGAAGTCAGATTCACTTTACAACCGTTACTAACTGATCCACTGCAGTGATTCACTTAACAACTGTGGCAAGGAAAGCTGTCAAATGGGGGCAGAGCTCATTTAACCAATGTCTCCTTTAACATTTGTTTTAGGCTCAATTGTGGTTGTTGTCGACTACTTCTGTGTGTGTGTGTGTTGGAGCATTCACAACTTCTGGAGGGAATGGAGATTTTGCAATATCCTTCCCCTAGAGTGGGGAGGTAATGGGGATTTTGCAGTATCTTTCCCCTGCCACCCCCAGCAAGCCACCCCCACAGAACCGGTAGTAAAAAAATTTGGATTTCACCACTGATATATATGTATATGTGAGAGTGTGTGTGTGTGTGTGTGTGTGTGTATACATATATACCTGAAGACTTGGCTGTTCAAACTAATAGGCTGATTCTGATTCCGGGTTTTATTATTTACTATTAATTAGTTATTTGGTTTAAAATGGGATTTTATTGTACTTGTTTCTTAACTTGTGTTCGCTGCCCTGAGTCCTTCGGGAGAATGGTGGCATATAAATACATGATGTAATAATAATAATAATAATAATAATAATAATAATAATAATAATAATAATAATACACAAACTATTCTAAAAATATGAGTTCCAGGTATATTAGTAAAGAAAGAAGCAGACATCCTGCGAGCTCCGGAACTTAAAATTTTAAAAGAATGAAAATTTTATTTTACTAAGCTTTTTCGTCAGAGTATTAAACTACCATTATAGAGATCTCTGCCTTTATATATATTATTTATATATATGTATAAATATAAATGCAAAAAATTAAAATCTCCGGTGTTTTCCCGCGTCATGTTAAATAAGTTAGTTAAAATGTTCAAAAATTCTGGTTAAAATCTTAAATTTTAAAACTTAAGAAGACATAAATATAAATATACATACATATATATATACACACACACATAATATATACACACATATGCATATATATAGACACATATATACACACACACACATATAATACACACACAATTTATTTCAGGTGTATTATGTACACCTCTTTAGATAATAGGATAGGTATCAAATGTTCACAGCTGCCCAGGCCCCTCTCCCTCACCTGCAGGTATTATTTACTCTCTCTTGGGGGGGGGCTTTCCTTTCCCCTCAACTCCCAGCCAGGATCGAGACCCTCCTCTGAGGGGGGGGGCGTTTAAACCCACTTTATACGCCCCCTCCCTTCCCCCCCCGGCCCCTCCCCGCCTCAGCCTTCGCAGCTCTAAGGCAGCCACGGCCGACCGAGGCAACAGGTGAGCCGGGCGACGCGCGGGAGCGCGCACGCCCATCCCCACGTTACCTGACGGGGCCAGCCGTGCGCGTCCCCGCGCCGATCGAAGCGCCGCCGCGCTCTTCTGAGGGAAGGGAGGGGGGTAAAAGAAAAAAAAAAAGAAGGAAAAAAAAAAATCGCCGGCGCGCGCAGGCGCGCAGACTCCCCGGCGCAGCCGTTGGGTTTCGAAAGTGGCTCGCGCTCCGAGGGGGGGAAGACACGCCCACCGGCCTCGGCCACGCCCACTCCGCTTGGCCAAGCGAGCCTCGGTTGCCCCGGGATGTTGGCGCATGGGATGATGGGCGTGGTAGTCCGCGGAGGAGGCGGGATATATGGCCTTCTGGGGCTGGAACCACAGCTGGGGTTGGTGGTGGCACAAGCCAGGATCATCATCATCCCTATGCTCACCTGGATCCCAGGGTGGTTTAGCAGTACCTATCCCGGTTAGGGAGAAGCCAGGATGCTCTGTGTAACCTGGACCCTTCCACCGACTTCACAACAAGCCTAAGCCAATTAAGTGTGATCTTGGTTTGTACTTTGTGCCGAAACCATCATTTGGCTGAGTTTGGGCAAGGATCCTATCCCATCAACCAGTGTTTTTCTCAACCGGAGCAACCGAAAGAGGTGTGGACTTCAACTCCCAGAATTCCCCAGCTGGGAATTCGGAGGGGGGGCCAGCCAATAGTTCCCTAGCTGGGGAATTCTGGGAGTTGAAGTCCACACCTCTTCCGGTCGCTCAGGTTAAGAAGCACTGGTTGATGGGATAGGATCCTTGCCCAAACTCGGCCAAATGGTGGCAGTACAAACCAAGGTTCCCCAGCTGGGGAATTCTGGGAGTTGAAGTCCACACCTCTTCCGGTCGCTCAGATGGACAAACATCACCTTAAGCCATGATTTATGACTCACAGTGGCTGCTCTACATTTTACACCAACACTAGCCCATGATTTGGCTCGATTTATTTAACTCCATAATTCACGTAACAACTGCAGTGATTCACTCAATGGTGGTAAAAATGTCATAAAATCAGGTGCAAGTCACTTAACCACCTGCTTAGCAAAGGAAATTCGGGTCCCAATTGTCATAAGTCGGGGACTACCTGTATTGTTGTGCCAACTTCCTCCTAGGAGGTGTTAGCACAGGCCATTTTAAGTAAGGAGCAACTTTTTCTAATTAACGGATTCAATTAAAAAACAGCATTTAATTTAAAGATAGTCTGAATTCTCACAATGAGTGAGTTCGAAGCCTGTGTTTTTTTTCCTCTAAACAAACAGCAGAGAGATGTCAACCTTTTGAGATTTACCAGAATTTTGCTGTGCTCAATTTTGAAAGAAATGCAAGTCATAACCTCTACAGATACCAGTACCTCTATTTATCATCCTTTGGCAGTTCAGGTGATTTTGTCACTGGGAATTTCTTCTGGAGATTGCTGGTTCTGATAATGTAAGGGTCTGACGTTCTATTTTCGTTTTTTTCCGCTGAAAACTCTACTTATTATTTTTTTTAAAATAAGAAAATGCAGTCTATCTTATCAGCTTTTCCCCTTCCCATCATTATTATCCGGGCTTGCATTTATGCATGGTTTTAAATCTTTGCAAAATGCAAAGCAAGAAAAGGGAAACAAGGAATTTTCTAAACACCTAGCAACAACCTCAGGGCCTCAATGCATAAGAATTTATTGGTGATTTAAATGCTTAGAAACCTCTTGCATTTAAAAATACTGCTATTTTCTGAATGTCTGGCTTGAAATCCAGAAGCCAAAATCTCTTCCCTCCATCTCGGAGACATAGTTTATACAGACGCAATTATTTTATCACAAAATGTAAAGCTGTATTAAGAAACCAAACGGCAACGTTCAAAATGCCATAAAAACGAAGAGCGTGAATTAAAATCAGAGCAATTGGCGAAAGCACAACCAATGAACACCGAAACTCCTTTTATAAAGACTCCGAGAAAGAGCTATCTTCATTAATAATCCGGTTGAAACTTCTTATCAAAACCTGTTCTCAAATTATGTTTATATACAACACTGCTCTTATTTCATCATAAATCAAGGTCCTATAAAAACATAACTCAGGATGGCGTTTAGATTTGATACACACCATGAATTTCAAGACAGACAAATTCCCTGCTTTTTGCTCCTGTGACGGAGTATCTAGTATCACATATCAGAAATGGGTTCAATCTGCTGTTAATTTAATAAAAAACTATCCATTTTAACAATGCTTGCAGAATAAGAGCTTTCACGAGCTGTTAGACGTGGATCATTCAAGTCACACATCAGCTTGACCTAGCACACTGCCATTTTGTTAATCAAACTTAACCGCAGCCATGTTAGTTTCAGAATTGGCAGCAATAAATATTATTGAAGGTTTTTTTTTCCCCCCAGTGTTCATGTATGCAAGGAGGATATGAATTTTAGCTTCTTCCAGCTTAAAATGTCTGTTTATTGAAGCACCTCTTTTCTGGGGAACAAACTGGAAAGATTCCCAATTTTAATTAATGAAGGCACTATGAGTTAAGGCCCACTGAGGCATTTAGGACTCAGAATAGCTCCATCCCGTTGATTCAAGGTGCAGAAGGAGCTGGTCACAGTAGATTGGAGTGCGATGTTTGTGTACGACTCCTTCGATTTTCTTCGCCAAGAGGTCTGGATACAGAATGCCTCCTTCTTTCAAAGTATCTGCAAAACAGAAGTTGCTGGAGTTATGAAAACGGCTTGGGCTTCAGGGCATACAATTTTCTCAACGACAATTTTTGGAACCCCAACGAGCCGTAATTATTTCCTGAGACCGTGCCACTAGGAAGCTGGAAGTGATTATCAAGCAATGTCAAAGTGACGAACTAATTTTTTTTTTTAAAAAAAAAAAAATCTCAGGAAAATCAGAGCTTGCTGAACGGCGTAATTACCTAAAACAGCCGACTGGATATTTTGGTCGGGGTCATCCAGGTGAACTAACAACTCTTGGTAGAGAACTTCAATGTTGGTTTTCAGAAGAACTTTTGTCTCTGGGTTGTTTATACATCTGAACCAACTGGTCAAGGCAGCAGCAGCTGCCAAACGGACATCATGCGAGACGTCATCCAAGCGCTTCAAGATTTCTGAAAAAGAAACGGCAGGGTCATTTCCCGGACTTCATGAAGATGACAATTCTCTGCCAATTTACGTGACGAGGACATTGCTTCCCTCTATAGCAGGGATGGGCAAATGTGGCCCTTTTATAACCTGTGGACTTCAACTCCCAGAATTCCTGAGACAACCTGTGGACTTCAACTCCCAGAATTCCTGAGACAGCTGTCTCAGGAATTCTGGGACTTGAAGTCCACAGGTTGTAAAAGGGCCACATTTGCCCACCCCTGCTCTACAGCAATGCAGAGAAATCAAACATATTTAATAAACCTTCCATTATTATTCAGTTTTAATTCTTTCATTTTCTAAAACTGCCTAACTTTTAAAAAGAGCAGAAAAAAGGTTACACCGACGACCATGATTCTTAGTTGAAAAGCTTTGACAGAATAATTTTCTGTTAAATGACACATTTCTGGCCTACATGTATTGAATTAGTCACAGCTTTTTCTCATACGGTCCTTGGTATGGAGGAAATTAAATCAAAACACTCTGAGTTATCAAATGCTTGAATATTGCAAGAAAAATTACTTGGCATGTTCGGCTATGACAACATTGTCTCCATTTAGTCTCTCCTATGTTTTGTTGTTACTTCATCCACAATTTAGCAGACCAGGAAAAAAAAAAAAAGGGGGGGGGGAGGAAATATATCTAGAAACTGGAGTGACTCTAAATCTGTGTTTTTCAAAGTTGTCAAGTTTGAAAAACACTCTTAACTGAACAGCCAGGTTCTCATTCTAGAGCAGGGGTTCCCAACCTTTTCTATACCCTGCTCCCCTGGAACGCTTCTGATATATTCTCGCACCCCTTACAAAAATAAATAATTATTTGCATATGATTATGCATATATACTGGGGGACGTGGCGGCTCAGTGGCTAAGACGCTCAGCTTGTCGATCGAAAGGTCGGCAGTTCAGGGGTTCGAATCCCTGGTGCCGTGTAACGGGGTGAGCTCCCGTGACTTGTCCCAGCTTCTGCCAACCTAGCAGTTCGAAAGCAGGTAAAAAATGCAAGTAGAAAAATAGGGACCACCTTTGGTGGGAAGGGAACAGGGTTCTGTGCGCCTTTGGCATTTAGTCATGCCGGCCACATGACCACGGAGACGCCTTCGGACAGCGCTGGCTCTTTGGCTTAGAAACGGAGATGAGCACTGCCCCCTAGAGTCAGGAACGACAAGCACATGTGTGCGAGGGGAACCTTTACCTTTACCTTATCCATATACACTATAGTTTTGAAGCTTCTAAACCCAAGTTTTCACACCCCCTGGAATATCGTCTCGCACCCCTAGGGGATGCAAGCACCCCCACTTGGGAACCCCTGTTCTAGAGAAAGGTAAAAAGACTGAGCCATGCCTGCCGTTTATCCCTCTAAAATACCTGGATAAATTTTGCTGAGTTCAGGCTGTTTTCTGCAGTTGTCTAAAAAAGTCCTGATAATTCGGCAAGACATCAAACGGGTCATTTTGGAATCTTCCTCCAGCGTCACAATGATCTGAGGCATCAGAGCATCTTCGACATTTTGCAACTGTGAAAGCAAGAAATCATCAGATTTTAGGAAAAAAGACACTGTTAAGTAATCGGCATTTGACGTTCGACTCATTATCTCAAGCCAGATCTGTTATAGAGAGAAAACAACAAATTCAGCTAAAAGTAAGAATTGGGGCAAAGGTTAACCAAGCAGATAATTTTAAGAAAAGCATCCTTTTAGCAGCCATCTAACTGTGGTTTATTTCTAAATTATGTATTCTTTGTGTATGGGCAAGATTTGACAGTATTTAGCATCATTTTATAGGTTTCTCCTTGTTTGAACCAACGTTCAGTGAACGTTGCAAAGGATTTGCAAAGGATATAGGAAATAAAGGGGAGAACTATGCAAATTAGCTAGCTGGTTCCTCATCTTTAATTGGAATTTTATTGCACTGGGTGTCCCTGCTGCTTTTTTCCGCCCTTCTATTTTGTTTAATAGCTGTAGAAAGTTCAACTGTGAAATGACAACGCTAGGTCAAAAGCACCGCACGGCCCCAAGAGAGGGTCTCGCAATTATATTCCTCAGATTGCATCAGTCACATGCTGCAAAGAGGATGACTTTGAAGGAGAGAGTTTTTAAGAACAGTGCGTGATATCGTGCTGGAAGGAAAGACAAAAATAAAAAAATTTCCCACTAATAATATTGGAATAAATAACTAAATAAATACAGGCGAGACCTTTGCCTAAAGTAACTCTTGGCATCCTTATGGTCGAGATTTTTTCTGCTTTTTCTCAAGAGCTGCCCTTTCCGCATTCTGAAATCCAAACTGCCCCGATTTCTGCAGATTGTGCATGATTTTGTAAGCAAATGGAGCTAATTTAATAACCGTCTTACCCTCTTGCCCATTGGACAAGTTTGGAAAGGGTGACAAATTGGTTCAAGTTAGCATTTCAAGATTACTCCAGGAGATGGTGCTCCTGTCCAAATTTCTGTGCAACGTCCCACCTCAATCTTGCCTTGCCTACTTGAGCAATCAAAGGTATACCTGCCAGTTTCCCCCCTCCTTTCTCTTGCCTTCTCTGCCCGTCTATATTCTGCCTGCTTTGTGTTCAAATTGATTCAAAGTTCTGAGTAAGAAATCGAAAATTTGTACTAATGGAAAAACCCGAAAGCCGTGCCTACCTCATGGGGATTCTGAGCCTAATCTTCTAATGATTTAGTCTGACAGTTAAGTCAATATTACAGTCTTGGCTGTAAGCAGCCACGATATCCCAAATCTCAACAACAGCACTATGTTCCTCTACAACAGACCACCCAAATCACGAAGGAGAAATGCAGAAATTCCCCCTCCACACGCTTTCTACTGGAGATGGAGGAAACGTTTTCTGTAACAGCTACGGGATTTGCAAACCTAGTCTTCTCTTGGGACTAGGTTTGCAAAAGTACAGGAAGGGCTGTCGCAAGGAAGAGAGGGCCAACTTATTTACCAAAGCATCTGTAGGCAGGATAAATGGAAAGCAATGGATGGAAACTAACCAAGGAGAGAAGCAACCTAGGTCTAAGAAGAATGTTCCTAATGATGAGAACAATTAATCAGTGGAGCAAACTGCCTTCGGAGGTTGTGGGTGCCCCATCACTGGAGGCTTTTAAGAAGAGGCTCGACAGCCATCTGTCTGACAGGGTAGAAGGTTTCTTGAGCAAGCGGCTGGACTAGAAGCCCTCCAACTCTGTTGCTGTTACTTGCCCAATCTTTTTTTATAGCCATGAAAAAAAATAAATCATCAAAAGTTGATTTGAAGGGAAAATTGGTTTCCTTTCAGGCATGCAAGTAGCACCTATTCCGAAAACCCTTATAACCAGTGTTTTTCAAACTTGGCAATTTTTAGGACGAGAGGACTCCAACTTCCAGAATTGCTGGCTGGAGGGAATTCTGGGAGTTGAAGTCCACACCTCTTCAAGTTGCCCAGTTGGAAAGTCACAGCCTTAATCAAGCAGGATTTTTTTTAAAAAAAAAATTTCTGGGCTTTAGAACCATGAGGATGGATAGGAAGCTGGCACGTACCCCTTTTGAAAACTCCCAGGTGCTCAGAGACTGGGATCCAGCCTTAGATTGATTGATTTGAAGATCAATGTCCCTGATTAAGTCTACTTCAGGCCTGGCTTTTTCAAAGCCTAATGGGCAGAAGTCTCTAGTAAGAATCCTAGAGGTTGAAGCTTGCCATTATTATTATTATTTTTTTTAAAAAAGCCAGGTTGACTTTAAATTGAACTGGGCCATCTCAAAGCTTGTCCTGCTGCAAATTACATCTTTGTCCTTTGAATCAAGATCTCTCAGCGGTCCAGGTCTGTTTGGTCTCCCCTGTGTTAAAAGATTGTTTTCAGCTGTTTTGTGTCTTTTAAAATACTGAATTCCCTCCCCCCCCTCCCCAAAGGATTTAACTGGATAAGATGTGTATCAGTCAGCCTAATGGTCGGGACTCATTTCGCCAGACGTTGAAAAGCGAGAGCAGGTTGACTTCTCACTGAACAATGGGATAGAACCAGCTTGAGCCTTTGAAGTTAAAAGGAGATTAGAAGCTTGCATTCCCCCCCCAAAAACAAAAAATGCTCAAGTTTCAAACAAATTCCCCCCCCCCTCCCAGTCCAACACATCTGAGGGTTTCAGACTGGGGGTGGGGGGGGTAGTTAAGACACCATTCTTTCCTTGTTGGCTCACTGCTGACTCCTTTTTACCTCTAGCATAGCTTTTATTTTTGGGCAGAATCCCAGGCTAACCTATCCTTCCTAAGCACTAGTTTGGCAAGGGTTTAAAAACTATTTTAATTTAATTTCGTAAAGCTCAGATGTTGCCCAGCTTATTGTAGATTCCAGAAGGCTTATATCCAACCCCCTAAAAAACGAAAATACGAATTAAAAGCAGTAACAACCTCAAACCTCATCTCAAGCCTAGAGAGCCAACCCCCTATTTTGGCACCTGCTTTAAATGCCACCCCCTGCACTGAAAAAGGCACCTTGGTTTTAATGCTCCTCTGGAACAACAGGAGGAAAAGGGGTCAAAGTCACAAGGAGGGAATGGCTGATCAGACTGAGCTATCAAGCCTGCTTCCGTCCTCTCTCTTCCTTCACAGCCTGATGCTAAGAGTTTTTGTGGCAGTTCCTCCCAGCTGGGATATTCTAGATCAGGGATGTCCAACCCTGGCAACTTTTAAGACCTGTGAACTTCAGTTCCCAGAATTCTGGCTAGCTGGGGGATTCTGGGAGTTGAAGTTCACAAGTCTCAAAGTCGCGAAGGTTGCTGGCTGGGGAATTCTGGGAGTTGAAGTCCACAAGTCTCAAAGTCACGAAGGTTGCTGGCTGGGGAATTCTGGAAGTTGAAGTCCATAAGTCTTAACGTCGCTAAGATTGCTGGCTGGGGAATTCTGGGAGTTGAAGTCCATAAGTCTTAACGTCACTAAGATTGCTGGCTGGGGAATTCTGGGAGTTGAAGTTCACAAGTCTTGAAGTTGCCAAGGTTGCTGGCTGGGGAATTCTGGGAACTGAAGTCCACAAGTCTTAACATTGCTAAGATTGTGGGCTGGGTAATTCTGGGAGTTGAAGTCCTTAAGTCTTAAAGGTTGCTGGCTGGGGAATTCTGGGAATTGAAGTCCACAAGTTCTCAAAGTCACCAAGGTTGGACACTCCTGTTCTAGATGGCTAGATTCAACCTGGAGCAGCATTAAGATGAAGCACAGCTTGAAACAGCTGACCTGCCTTTTGAGGTGACAGTGTGTTTCCTTGCTGGGTTTTCACTGAGGCTGATCTGATGTGATGTTTGTGGGGAAGGAGGAGGGGGGGTGGAGGGGGGGGGCACAGGGCATTTTACCTCTTCTGGAGAGAGCAGTTCACTGTAAATCAGCGCCCAGAGGCAAGCCACAGCCGTGGTGCGGATGGCAGCTGCTGTTCTTCCCGCCTGCCACTGGAGATTAGGAGACAGGATGTCTTTTATCACGATCTCAAGGTAGTTACCGAACTGCCTGGAGCCAAAAAAACAAAAGACGAGCCGAATGAAAAAGCTTTGTGCAAACGTGCTGGAATGACAGGGAGGATGAAAAGGCACATTTTTAGACTTGAAAACAAGAGAGCCCCGAACAGGAAGAAGAAGAAGAAGGGTGCAGGAACAAGAAAATTCAGGGGAGGTTAGGGGGGGAAAAACGAAAAGCCTAATTGATGACAGGATATGTTAACAATATTTCATTCCTTCGGATTTCTTGAGGGGAAGGGGAACAAATGGACACTCTATAAGCAATATTTCAGGAAGAGCGGAAGGAGGAAGAGACCCCTTCCCTGTCCTCTTCCTGGACCCCTTACTCTCAGGTTGAACCCACCCCCAGGTTAACCTGAAGGACTTTTCTGTTTAAAAGTATCGTATCTGGAGGGGGTCCCAGGGCTGGCTGCAACCAACGATGCTTTTGAACAGAAAAGGAAGGCCGAGATTATTAATTGTATATATTACTTGCATTGATTAAAAGTGTCAGGAGATAAATACAGGTAGGACCCTTGACGTAGGACCCCAGTTGGGCCTAAAATAACTGTTGCTAAGCGAAACGTTCGTTAAGTGAATTTCTCCTCCTTTTATGAGCTTTCTTGAAAGAGTTGTTAAGTGAATCACTGCAGTTGCTTAAGTTAGTAAAATGGTTGTTAAGTGAATCTGGCTTTCCCATTGGCTTTGCTTGTCAGAAGCATTTGCTTCTCCATTGGCTTTGCTTTCTCGTTTTCTCTCTCTCTTTCTGTCTCTCTCTATGTCTTTTTTTTTCTGTCTCTCTCTTTTTCTGTCTTTCTCTCTCTTTGTCTTTCTTTTTCTCTTTCTTTTTCTTTCTCTCTCTCTCTCTCTTTCTCTTTTTCTGTCTGTTTCTGTCTCTTTTTCTCTGTCTCTCTGTCTCTGTCTCTCTTTCTTTCTTTCTGTCTGTCTCTCTCTTTTTCTCTGTCTCTCTCTCTGTCTTTCTCTTTTCTGTCTCTCTCTCTTTCTCAGTCTTTCTCTTTTTCTCCCCATCTCTCTTTCTCTCTGTCTTTCTCTTTTTCTCTGTCTCTCTTTCTGTCTCAGTCTCTCTCTGCCTTTTCTCTCTGTTTCTGTCTCTTTTTCTCTCTCTCTGTCTCTGTCGTTCTCTTTTTTTCTCTCTCTTTCTGTATTTATCCTCTCTGTCTTTCTTTTTCTGTCTCTCTTTCTGTCTCTCTCTGTGCCTCTCTCTCTCTCTCTCTCTCTCTCTCTCTCTCTCTCTCTCTCTCTCTGTCTTTCTTTTTCTCTGTCTCTCTCTCTTTCTGTCTCTCTAAAAGGCAAAAATACATTTGCTGCAGGTAAAATTCACTTCTGATGAACTGACAAAGCTTGCCAAGCTTCCAGCAGGAGATGATTCAGTGAGAAGCAGAACCTTTCCGATGTTCCAAGTCAATGAGGACAGATCTGTTCTTATGGCGCCCTTAGTCTTAGAAGGGACGTCTGGAGAAAGTTCCAAATATGGGGCTAATAAATATAGCGTTTGAACAATATCAATGCTCAACCGAGCAAATTAAACTGGATGTTCTTTCTTGCTCCACTGAGGACAACCTTCCTATTTTCCTATAGTGACACAAGGTCAGTATTCAGATCCTCTCTCCCCACGGGACAATTTCAGCCTTGATCATGCGGGGAGGTGGGGGGGGACGACGGACGCTGAAGTCAATACTCAGACGGTAGGAATGATGCAATAAATCTCCTCATTCTGACAAGAGCTTGTACGAGATGCATTATTTATTCATTATACAGAATATCTCATTTCTAAAATAGTCACAGGAAATACACGTAAATAATTTATAATGCAACTTTGCTCGGGCCTTGAAAGGAGTTCTTTCAGCATTCCCCCATTTTTTTTTAAAAATGGCGACCTTTGGTTAAACAAAGATGGCTTTTCAGAGATCGAGCCGTTTTCATTTTGAACAGATTTTGACCCCGATTAGGAATCGATTTCTTGCCTGCCGTTCCATGAAGGACCCAATCGAAGATTGCCTGGAAAAATGATTTCACTGGTCTTCTGCTACCCAAATGTCGTGGCATCGACCATTTTTTTTTTGCCCTTTGGCAGTAAAATTAACGTGAAGACAGCAATCGACCATTATGGATGGCACTTTTTATAAGGGAGTCCACAGCTTGGTTTTTAGAGTTGGAGACCCCTATTCTGCATGCTCTCCTCTTCCAGCAGGTGGCATGTAAGAACCAACCGCCAAAAGGACGACAGCTCTACGCTCAATAAAATCATACCATAAAGGCCAGGGTGGCTTTGCTCCCAGATAGCTAACTGAATGTCTCTCATTCTTCTATTCAGAATAACAGAGTTGGAAGGGACCTTGGAGGTCTACTAGTCCATCCCCTGCTCAAGCGAGAGCCCCTATACTATTTCAGACAAGTGGCTGTCCAGTCTCTTCTTAAAAGCCTCCCGTGAAGGGGCACCAGGAGTGAAATCCAGCAGGTTCTGGAGAACCGGTAGTGGAAATTTTAAGCAGTTCGGAGAACCGGCAAATACCACCTCTGGCTGGCCCCAGAGTGGCGTGGGAATGGATATTTTGCAGTATCCTTCCCCTGCCACGCCCACCAAGCCACACCCACCAAGCTATGCCACACCTACCAAGCCACACCCACAGAACCAGTGGTAAAAAAATGTGCATTTCACCACTGAGGGGCACCCACAATGTCTGAAGGCAAGCCATTCCACTGGTGAACTGTATTCACTGTTAGGAAATTTCTCCCACGGTTGGGAACAGCTTTGGTGGCGCAGCAGACTAAAGCACTGTTAAGTGCTGTTAAGTAACACCAGCTGCCTGCAATTACTGCGAGTTCAAATCTCACCAGGCTCAAGGTTGACTCAGCCTTCCATCCTTCCGAGGTAGGTAAAAGGAGGACCTGGATTGTGGGGGCAATAAGCTGACTTTGTATAAAAAAGAACACCGCTGGGGGGGGGGGAAGCCCTACTAAGCAGGTATATACAAAAGTATGAAGGCTATTGCTTAACGCATTGTAAGCTGCCCTGAGTCTCCGGAGAAGGGCAGCATATAAATCAAACCAATAAATAAATAAATAAATTTCTCCCATGTTTGGTAGAAAAAATTATGGATAAAACAAGTATAGATATTAGGAGAGTTGTCGTATTTCCTACACAATGTTCCATTTATGGGACAGGTTGCAACTCTGGATGGAAGCCTTGACCTGTTTGCAAGCTTCCGAAAAATATTTCAATCTATTGGGGATGGATAAAGGGTGGCCCATGGCCCTTGTGATGCAAGGGATTGGTTGATTTTATTTGCGAGCTTTGAAAAGGTATTTGTGTCCCTTTTTCTTACCCAGCGTGCAAAACGCAAATGCACAAAACGGTGTATCACAATGCCAGATAGGTTTTTTTTTTAGCCAGACAGTTATCGTGTTTCGCAATCTCCTCAGAGAACCGTCACGCAGACAGGAAACGTAATCAACCTGAACCGACTTTTCAAAAGAAGACTACTTTTCCTCCATTTATTATTATTATTATTATTTTTGTTCACCGTGAAAACCTACACAGCTGTTTTCTTTTTCCAAGTGATTTCAGGCTTTCCGGTTTTGGCTTCAAGGTGGTCTGGGCTAAATGACCCATGGGAAGTCTTCACATTTTTGCCCCCTCCCCTGTAATGGCTTCTTTTAATCCCTTAAATAAAATGTGTCAAAACCACAAAAGGGGGGGCTTTACCGGAGCCACTCACTTTGGAATGTCTTCCGGGAAGGCGAATCACGTTTAAAAAGTGCATTTAAAAAACAAAAGAAAAACAATTTGGAAGAAAAATATCTTCGGAAAATGCTCTCCCTCCCCCCCCCCCTCCCTGGCCCCGGCATCTTTTGTCTTTTCTTAGAGTCAAATTCATCCTATTTCAGATCTTTCTCCTGAGAGAAAGAGAAAGAGAGAGAGAGAGAGAGAGAGAGAGAGAGAGAGAGAGAGAGAGAGAAAATCTCCCACCAAAGCTGAAGGTTTTAGGAGCACCTTTTCTACCTAACAAGCTTGCACAATCGCAAGCGCGGCTCTGAAATCATAAACACAGCCTGGGTGGTAAAATCAACATTAAGCTGAAGTCTGTTGACAAGGTTTGGACGCTGCCCCCTGGATGTTTCTAGGTTTGTACTCTCCTTTGAGGACAACCCATTCTTCTGGCATAATTTTCGCCTTTGTATCAGGCTGTTTTGTTATCGATTTATTTATCGCTCAAATTTGTAGGGCCGCCCATCTCACACAAAGTGATTTTTTTTTTTTTTGATTTATATGCCACCCTTCTCCGGAGACTCAGGGCGGCTTACAGTGTGCCAAGCAATAGCCTTCATCCTTTTGTATATTTATACAAAGTAGGCTTATTGCCCCCATAACTGGGTCCTCAATTTACCTACCTTAGAAAGGATGGAAGGCTGAGTCAACCTTGAGCCTTGGCGAGATTTGAATCTGCAGTAATTGCAGGCAGCTGGTCTTAATAACAGGGTGCCTTAGACCACTGTACTACCAAGGCTCTTCATTTGAGTGATAGCACTTAGACTTACAGTATATACTGCTTCACAGCCCTCTCTAAGCGGTTTACAGAGTCAGCCTCTTGCCCCCCCCCCCAAACAATCTGGGTCCTCATTTTACCCACCTCGGAAGGATGGAAGGCTGAGTCAACCTTGAGACTCGAACTGCCAAACTGCTGGCAGCCGTCAGTCAGCAAAAGTAGCTTGCAATACTTGCATTCTAACCACTGCGCCACCACAGCTCTATTTTAGGCAACAGTGATATAAATAAAAAAAGAGGCTTTTTTTAACAAGGTCTTTACCTATTTGCCTGAGAATTCTTAGAATAGAATAGAATAGAATAGAATAGAATAGAATAGAATAGAATAGAATAGAATAGAATAGAATAGAATAGAATACTTTATTGGCCAAGTGTGATTGGACACACAAAGAATTTGTCTTTGGTGCATATGCTCTCATAAAAGAAAAGATACGTTCGTCAAGAATCATAAGGTACAACACTTAACTGTGAAAAAACCAATTTACACCTCATCTTTAGACATCAAATGCAAAATCCAATGGGGCGAAATGTCTAAAGCGGTGTTTTGCCAACCCAGCTGACTTCAAGATGGGTGGACTTCAGTTCCCAGGAACAGCTGGCTGGAGAATTCTGGGAATTGAAGTCCACACATCTTAAAAAGTCGGCCAGGTTGACAGACACTGATCTAAAGGATATGAAATCAGGCTCTTACCCTTTAGCATTGACTGTCTCGCCTGGGTTCTGAAGCAACTGGGATAAAATAGAAAATAACTTGAGACGCATCCGAGGGTCCCTGGAAGTCTGGAGGCAGGTTTTAAGAATGGAAATAAAATCCTTCAGGACTTCGGCAATCAGAGGCCCTGGGAAGAGAAAGGGGAACAGTGGAGTTTTGTACCAAGTGAAATTAGCCTCTTTTTTTTTTCTTATGAACAAGTTTTATTAATTTTTTCTTTCACATACATATTTTATGAACAGAGTATTGAATAGGTCACATCTTATACATTAATTTTTAAGTTTTATATTAATTTTTATAATCTATCCCAATCTTCCATTTGTTTTTTCCAAATACAATTTACATATTTCGATTTCTGCCAAAATATTCTTTTCCCCTACTTTTTTACTTTATCTTCATATCTTAATGCATAATATATAAACAATATCACCATCCGCCCTTCAAATCTTAATTCCTTAGCATTACTTCAATTATCTTATTTCTTCATTTATTAAGTATGTTTCTCAAAATCCCTATCATGCTTTTTAGCTATAAACAATGTGCTTCCTCTTATTCAATTCGTACATTGAAACCCTTTAACTTAATTGATCTTCCCCATCTTATCTTAATCTCTAGTTACATAATAAGCAATATCACTATCTGCTCTTAAATCCTAATTTTATGAAATTAGCCTCTGCAAGGAGCAATCCTTTCCCTAAGAGGGAAGCGGGGTTAATTCTGGCAGTCCAATCTCAGTTGAGCAAGCAGAATTATGAACAGACTTCTGGGAATGCAGCCTTGCAGGATTCCGAATAAACTACAGCGTTGTCCCATTTCACCTGGAACAGAACAGTTAACAAATGGCTTCAAGAATAAGCTAGGCTGGGATGGGATTCAAAAATTTTAGCAACCGGTTCTTTGCCCGATTGCTGGGTGGGTGTGGCCACGGTGGGCGTGGCCTACTCAGCCTCCTGCATCACAGCGGGCCTCCCCAAACTCCGGAGGCTTTTCTTGAGCCTACGGAAGGGTGAAAACGGCCTCCCCTGGGCTCTGGAGGCCACTCCGGAGGCTGGAAATGGAAACAGAAATGGGCCCGTTTCCAGATTTCCAGAACTTCCGGGAGGCCCGTTTTTTGCCCTCCCAGAGCCTCTGCGTGGGCCCTGCACTTACCTGGCATCCAAAATGGGCCGCGTGGAGACCCCTGGGAGGGGCGGAGTGGGCAGGGACAGCCAATCCTTGCAACTATCTGTTTGGCAAACCAGTATCCAGTTTTCCCGAACCGGCTGAATCCCACCCGTGAAGCTAGGTACCTCAAACCTTCTCTGGGGTGACAGTACATCATCACTCTGGAGAGAAGACTGGCCCCACTTTGACACTCTTTCACAAGACCCTGAAGATCTGGTTCTGCCAATGGGTCTGGGGACCCCCGAGTGATATGGACCTCATCGAGTGGCTGGTCTGATTGTTGTCACTAGGGAGGTTGGGGCTTTCTTGGGTTTTATACTGGGGCTTTATCTTTGTAAGCCACCCGGAGTCATCGTGAGTAAGCTGGGCAGCCAGCTTACTAAAAATAGATGAATAAAGCTGCCTTCACATCAGTCGGTCCGTGAATCCCAGCGCAGAGAGGTTCAGACCCTGCCGGCTTCCAATCTTCTCACCTGACTGAGTAGCAATTACATCCATCTGCAGGAGTTCCGGTGAGCAGCAGCTCCAGCCATCGTGAGTTGAGGACAGCCATTCCATCAGCTGAGATATGTGCTGCTTGTATAAGCCAGTGACATCCCGAATGTGTTGGACCTCAGCCAATCCACTCATCGCTTCCTCTAACTGTAGGAACGGGGCAGAGACAGGAAGAATTGAGGAATGAATGTGGGGAGTCCTCAACTTACGACAACGGAGCCCAACATTTCTGTTGCTAAGCGAGACATTCGTGAAGTGAATTTTGCCCCGCTTTCTGGCCTCAGCTGTTAAGTGAATCACTGCCGTTGATAAGCGAGTAACACGGTTGTTAAGTGAATCTGGCTCCCCCACCCCCCGTGTTGACATTGCTTGTCAGGAGGTTGCAAAACCAGTATAGAACCAGTAGTAAAACCGACTGACCCTGACGTCATCAAAACGCACGTGCGGCCCCGTTGCGAACCAGTAGTAAAGATAAGTAAAACCCACCCCTGAACCGGTGGTAAAATTATGTAAAACCCACTTCTGTGTGAAAAACAGTCATCATTTTTCTCCAGTGTGTTTTAGTGACTTTGAACAGTCACTAAATGAACTGTCGTAAGTCGACAACTACCTGTAGATGGATCGTGACAAACATTTGGCCACTGCAGGGTTTTGGAATGGAAAGAAAACCGGCAACTGGAACACGCCAGATGCTTCCATCTGTTGGGAAGTTTCTTAAAGCAGCCACATCATGGGAAAACGCACATCTGCAAGAGGCTTGAACCTGCGTATCCACCTTCCCTCTGAAGCCTTATATCTGCCTCCAAAGAAGATATAGGAGATACTTGTGGTGCTAAATAAAAAGAGCCTTGGTAGTACAGGGGTTTAAGGCACCCTGTTATTAAGCTGGTTATTAGGACCAGCTGCCTGCAATTACTGCAGGGTTCGAATCTCTCCAAGGCTCAAGGTTGACTCAGCCTTCCATCCTTTCTAAGGTAGGTGAAATGAGGACCCAGTTTGTGGGGGCAATAAGCTGACTTTGTATAAATATACAAAAGGATGAAGGCTATTGCTGAGCACATTGTAAGCCGCCCTGAGTCTTCGGAGAAGGGCGGCATATAAATCAAATTAAATAAATAAATAAATAAATAAAATAAATCAGTGATCTGGTCCAAAAATCTCCTTTTGTTTTTTTGGTTCTTTCCGGTGAATGCCTATTTGAATGCTTTTAACGATTTAGGACTTGCCTAACGAGCTTCCTTTTCTTTGAAACAGATTTATCCAGGAATCCCGCTCCCTTTTTTTAAAATCAGCTTCCCAAGACTAAATGCTTAGATTCTCTTCTTTCCTTGAACAAGTCTAGGCATCCGGATTCCACAAGGCAAAGTACCCCTTTGACCTTTTGTGTGTGTGTGTGTGTGTGTGTGTGTGTGTGTGTGTGTGTGTGCATCAAATACTATTAATGTTCGATTTTACAGTTTTAAAAGTGAAGTTTCGAAATTATGGCTTGGGGAAGGGGGTGGGGGTGGAGAGGAATTGCCTGTCGGTGGCAAAGAGCTGTAAATTTCAAGGCAAGTTTATCGTGGCTAGAAGCAACCGCACGGGAAGCCGAGTAGCCATTAAACGAAGGGACGAGTCTGGCAGCAAAGCTTGTGTAGGCCACCGAAGAGTTTCCATGAAAGGGTGGAATTTGACTGGAGAAGAAAGTGATTTATGGCATCGTGATAAGTCATAAACAAAGGTGGGGGGGGGAGAGAGAAGACATCCATTATCAGAAGCATCTCAGGTGCTGGCCTCCGATTTTAAGGGATGCCTCAAACTTTTCAAAGCTCAGCATTGGGGGTGGTGGAGGTGAAAAGGGCAGCTCCTGAAGAAAATACCGAAAGGGAAAGATTTTTCTTCTTTGAGTTTGATCCTGGAAAGGGCCAAGAACCTGGAGAGACTGAAGTAGGATCAAAACGCCCATCTAAATAAGCAGCTGATTTGCTTATGGTTTTGCAAAGCATGGTACACTAAGGCTATATTGTTTCACTGGATTAAATGCAGGCAGTCCTCGATTTAAGACCGCAATCGAGTCCAAAATTTATGTCGCTAAGTGAAACATCTGTTAAGTGAGCTTTGCTCCATTTTCCGAACTTTCTTTTCATGGTTGTTAAGGGAACCATTTGCGGTGGTTGTTAGTGACATGGTTGTTAAGAGGATCTGCCTTCCCCACTGACTTTGCTTGTTATGACCCGGGGACACTGCAGCTGTCATAAATATAAGTCCACGCCAAGCGTCCGAATTTTGATCAGGTGACCATGGAGATGCTGCAGCGGTCGTAAGTGTGAAAAATGATTATAAGTCATTTTTTTTCCAAGTGCTGTTTTAACTTCGAACGGTCCCTAACGGCTTTTGGTGGTCTGAGCGCTTGTGGCCCCCCTGAACTCCGTTTTCACTGGCAGAGGCACCGCAGGCTGGTCCTTCGCTGTTTCCAGGGCAGCCCCCTGGGCCAGATCTAAGCACCCCATAGGCTGGATTCGGCCCTCGGCCCTTAAGTTTGACACCCCTGGTTTAGAGGAATGCCAAAGCTCAGGGATAAAACGCATACATTGCATGAAGAAAAAACAAAAACGAATTCTCTACATGGCATCCCAGTTGCAAAAATGTTAAGATCTGGCCAAGGACATGACTGAAAGTGTCCTTAACTGTTGCCCATTAGGGCAAAATACTGGATCAGTGATCTAATTTGTTAGATTTCCTGAATCTCTTTATTCTCCCTCTCTCTTTTCCTTCCTTCCTTCCTTTCCTCACTGCCTCCCTCCCTCCTTTTCTTCCTTCCTTCTCTTCCCCCCCTTTCCTCTCTCCTTCCTTCCTTTCTCCCTTCCCCCCTTTCCTCTCTCCTCCCTCCCCCCTCCGTTCCCAGGCCCTAAATTTAGAAGATTTGAGGTTTAAAGGAATTGCTTTATAGGACCAGGTATCAAATACGGACTGAGCGTTGCCGACCCTGTATCTTGCATATCTGTGGCTAATTTTTTATTCAAGTAGCCTCAGCTAATCAATTCTGGAATTGCGAAAAGGCAACGATGAATGCTAAGAGCTGGTTCCAGATGTCGAATCACATTCTGCGAGAAAAGAACCTTAAGCAAAAACTGGCATTCGGGGTTGTTACCTTGACATGTAGATGCCCAGCGGTTGGTATTGCCATGAGGGTCACCAAAACCTTGGTGAGCTGGAGGCTTATTTCTTTGCAGTCTTCCTGGCACACTTCAATGAGACTTTCCACACAGCAGAGCAGCTGCTCCAGATAAAAGACCTACCAAAAATACCAAAAAGCCGCCGTTATTCCATGATTCCCAGAAGATGGAAATGGAATTTCCCTTCCTGTTTTGCTCTGCTTGGCTCAAGCGATCCGGTGTGGACTGTTTCCCATGGATGTTCTTAGCCAAGAAAACCTATCCGCCTCTTCTTCTCCAAATCTCCAGAGGAACATATCAACAATGTACCTGCAGGGGTGAAAACACCTGTCATACTTATACAGAGTTCCCCTGGAGACAAGCACGCACTTCAGTGGTGGGATTCAAAATTTTTTACTACCAGTTCTGTGGGCATGGCGTGGCTTGGTGGGCATGGCAGGGGAAGGATCCTGTAAAATCCCCATTCCCTCCCAACTCCAGGGGAAGGTTACTGCAAAATCCCCATTTCCTCCCGATCAGCTGGGACTCGGGAGGCAGAGACTAGATGGGGGCGGGACCATTCAGAATTTTTACTACCGGTTCTCCAAACTACTCAAAATTTCTGCTACTGGTTCTCCAGAACTGGTCAGAACCTTCTGAAACCCACCTGTGATGCACTTGCAAATGAAGGCAAATACATGTACGTGTCCTAGGATAATGTTGCAAGATCCAATCTGGGTCAGTCACCTGGATAAGAGGCTTACAGCTTCTGGACTCGTGCTGGAGCCCATCTTCAGGGAACTTCTCTCTACTGGGAATGAGCACGAGTCCAAAAGCTCGGAAGAGTAAACCTCTCGTCCCGAGGACCGACCCAGACTGGATCTTGCACGATGCCCTTGGATTGTGCCTGAAGCCAAAGATGCTAAACTTCGGAGAAAAGACGTCTACGGACTGAAAAGATGCATGCTTCGTTAGAGGGTTTAGTGGGGCTTCTCTCCTCACCTCTTCAGTCCGTTGGCTGACTTCAGGGTTGCAGAGCGTGTTGCCAAGGGACACCAGGTGAGGTTGCAGGACTTTGCGGGGAGATCCCCGGATAAGTGCCGCCAGGATCGTGAGGTAAGACGTCATTGGTGCTCTTTGGAGATCGGACAGGATTAATTTCAGAGAGACTGCTGGGCTGACAAAAGCTCCAATCAGCTCTGTTGCTTTCAAACACTGTTTAAAAAAAAAAATACACACAAGAGAAACTGGTTGTAAGATGTTAAAGACCAAATGAACTCCACGGAGCTATTTTTTTTTTTTTTTTTTTTTAAAATGAAGAATGAATGATGACAACAACTGCTTTCTTCCTTTTTTCGTGCTTGAGGAATTGCCTTGCAGGCCTTCGGCTCCATCCCTCATTCACGATTATGTGCACGGAAGAGAGGATTTCGTTCAGGTGTAGCAAGCCAGCCCAAAATAAGCACCCCTGTGTCTTCTTTCAGCACGACCTCTCCAACTTCCCCCTCGAATGAACGGAAGCTCTCTGTCCCTCTTAGACAGAGGCCCTCCCGCGGGATTTACAGTATCCCTTTCCCACAGCTGTTCCTCTGCCAGCTTTGAAGAAACAAAAGAAAAGATTCTACCTTAAGATGGTGGGTTATGAGGCTCTCTAAATTGTGTTGGGGGGAAATGTGTCTTATTTGTTTTCCTTTCAGAGAGGAAGAGGAATGGGGACGGGGGCAGCCTAAGGTTGAACAATAGAGGTCTTTTCCTTCTGGCTGTTACAAGGGGATGCCAAAGAATGGGCATCTTAGGAACCTGCATCTTGGATGCTTGTGTCAAGCCTGGAAGCCATCTTTTGCATTAGGCCTTCAGACCTGCCATGTTTACTACTGTGGGAAACTGGGAGGCGGGATTGTAAGGGTGATATATAGTCATAATAACATTCCTTCCTCAGAAAGTCAAGGACATCCTGCCTTGCACCTGGAGTGGTGTGACTGGGAAGCATCTCCAGTTGGAATGATGCTTGATTTGACCATGTGATGGACTTGTGAGTGTTGGGAAGGGACTTGAACTTTTCTTTGGGTGGGGAAAACCTGGAAAACTTTCAGATTTGGGTTTTTCCTAGATGTGCCAATATGACCCCTCTAATAAAATGGAACTTTGAGGAAACTCAAGCCGCGGAGTTTTCTTTCGTTGGGGGTGATACTTGGAACCCTGACATTAACCCAAATCTACAGCTTGTTAAATAGAAGCCAAGATTTATTCATCAATCATCCTGGCCACAGCTCAGTTAAGCCTCTCGTTATGAGATAGGAATAGGAGACATCATTGAAAAGGGAGTCCATTTCAACCTTGTCCCACTGTTTATGATGATCGCAGTGTCCTGGGATTATGTGATCCCCTTTTTGTGACCTTCTGACAATGGGGAAGCCAGATTCCCTTAACCACTGTGTTGCTAACTTAAGAGGTAACTTAAGAAGAACCGTGTTACTAGCTGCAGTGATTCATTTAACAGAAGTGGCAAGAAAGTCCGTCAAATGGAGCAAAACTCACTTAACAACTGTCTCACTTAGCAACAGTCATTTGGGGCTCCATTGTGGCCGTAGGCCGGGGACTGCCTGCAGTTCCTCACCTGGAGATGCTTAGGGGTTAAACAAACACGAGAATATAGAGCTCAACGCTTTAAACTTTGGTCTCTTCCTAATTGTAAGGGTCAAGAGAGTGCTGCCAAGAATGGCCTCCAGTGATATAATTCTGCTGACAAGATAACAATATCTGGAGAAAACTTGTATTTTGCTTGCTACAGTTTGTTGCGAACCACAAAAGGAACTCGTGTTTCTTCCAGACTAGACAAGGGAACCAGCAAGCTGGGAGCACGTAAGCTTCCAGATTCGGAATCTTCATCGGAGCTATTGCCAGGGATACGCATACCTTATTACTGTGGGAGGATTAGAGGCAGAGAAGGAGAAAGAGATAATATGGTGAAATTAACTAGAAAGGTTGTGAACTATGCATAACTCGCAAATGGAATTTTTCCCCCAAAGGCGTTTTTACATTTTAATCTCCTGCTTATGATTTTTGAAAGGCTCTTAATACTCCACCTTGGCCAGCACCGCAGGTGAAGCACAATTTGTACAATCTCATCACTGATCGGTACAATAATCAAACAGAAATATACTTTGCTTAACGGAACCGTGCGAAGTTTCTTGAATGCTTTGACCTGGATAGGTTGAGTAACAAAATTAACAGCCTTGTGGGTCAGCCCCCCCCACCCCATACATTCTAAAAGGAGGGCGGGAAAGGGTGACGTGGAATTGGGGCCCAGAAGATTTTATTATCAATCACGAGTCGCCTGATACTGTGACGTGGAAAAAATTCTCTGAAAACTTTCAGTGGAAAAAGTCGGTTCCACATCTTTTTCGTCCCGCTTCTGTGCATACTGAATAAAATTAATAATCACAGCTCAAGTCAAATCACAATGGGTACTATAATCAGTGTAATATGTTGGGTTGGTTACTTGGGAAATCTGCCTTTGTTTTACCCAGTGACGGTGGTGGATTGGGCTGAGAGAGAGTGGCTGGTGATTGTCCCAAAGTTACCCAGCTGGCTTTTATACCTAAGGCAGGACTAGAACTCACTGCCTCCTGGTGACTGGCCCAAAGTCACCCAGCTGAATTTCATGCCTAAAACAGGACTAGAACTCTGTCTCCTGGTGTCTGACCCAGTCACCTAGCCAGTTTCCATGCCTGTGACTAGAACTCACAGTCTCCTGGTTTCTCACCTGGTGCCTTAACCACCAGACCAAATATTCTCACTCGATCAAATCTCTTGTCAACTTTAGGGTAGCAGAACCTCCTTTCCCCAGCACAGTTCCGAAAGGAGCACACTTACGTTGCTAACCACGCTACTTTCCTCGTCGGAGCACACGCGGTACAACGTCCGCAGGAGGAGTTCCATGTGTTGCGTGATGTGATCCTCCGCATGCTGTAACAATATGAACAGGAGCTGAGATGCCTTCACTCGGGTGCCTTTGACCCAGTCGATGATATCGTGGCAGAGGCCGGGAAGTATTTTGAAGATGTTTCTGGTTACCAGCTCTCGACATCCAAGGTCTGGACGAGTTACTAGGTGAAAGAAAGAAAGAAAGAAAGAAAGAAAGAAAGAAAGAAAGAAAGAAAGAAAGGAAGGAAGGAAGGAAGGAAGGAAGAAAGAAAGAAAGAAAGAAAGAAAGAAAGAAAGAAAGAAAGAAAGAAAAAAAAAGAATTCAGGGAGAGGCAGCAAAAAAAGACTCAAAAACTCCTATAATGTTCTCAATTTGAAATTTATAGAAAACCGTTACACAAAGACATTGATTGCTACAACGGAAGTGTTTGCTGTCTTTTAAGTTCGGTTTTTATGATTCTGTTTCCCTCACATTTCATCAAACATTTTCATTTGCTGCTACTATTCCATACCACCTTGGAGAGTGTCTCTTTCTCTTTTTCTTACAGACAGACACGAGTGTGGTGATGTGTGAAAGATACACCTTTGGGAAGTGAAAACACACAAAGTTACCAGCAGTGCTTTTTGGTAAAACGATGTTGCTCAAAGAAAAAAGATGATCTAAGGCGGGGGTGGGGGTGGGGGTGGGGAAGCCTTGGAGCATCTCAGGGTCTCGCCTGTGGCTCTCTCCTTGTGTGGCTAACACAAAGCAAAACTTAACACAGGATGCAAATATACATGCAGGAGTGCTTGTGAAGCACCTACTTAAAGGGAAGAATCTTCAAAGGTACTCTGAGGTATGACTTCTTTTTGTCATGGAAGAAAAGCATTGGGATTATAGAAATTGACAGCCGGCAACAAAGAGGTCAAAGACAAAAAAATCTCGCTGAGAAGATGAAGATGAGAATGGCGTCCTTTTTGACCAGAGGCGCTGTCCCCCCTCCCCCCCAAAATAATTTTGACTGGCCCTTTTCAACAGTCTCCTTCATTCCTAATGCGTAAATGCAGCTATTTCATCGCGCGTATCTCACTGCTGTCAAAAGCTTCTCTCTCTCCACCTTTCCTTAACTTGTCTGCACCCACAGCCTGAGGCGGTGATTTTTTTTCCCCCTCCCTTTTTTTTCTATAGAAAGTCAGTCTATTGTTAGGATGGCTTTGAGCTCTTTCTCTCCTTCTCCCACTGACCTGCAATCTCTGTCAAACAGAGATCAAAGAACAAAAAGAGAGAAGTGTCAGGTTCATTAGCTTGCAGCTAGGAGGAGACCAGGGTGAAAGAGAATCCTTGGTGGAAAAGCCAGGACGGGCAAGGAAACTGACAGGTGTGCCTTTTAGAGGTAAAAGGAGTTTGCCCTTTCCCAAACCACTAAACAAACAGCTGATTTATTAAAAAAACATGTCATTTAAAGAGAAATGTTGGAAATCTAGGTGAAATCAAAGGGCAGAAAAATTAGCCCAAATGACATTAATAGGCAAGTTAAGTTGCATCTGACTTTCTGTGATTTTTGAAAACAAGTAAAATAGCAACAGCACTTAGACTTATATATTACTTCACAGTGCTTTTACAGCCCTCTCTAAACAGTTTACAGAGTCAGCCTCTTGCCCCCAACAATCTGGGTCCTCATTTTACCGATCTCGGAAGGATGAGCCAACCTTGAGCCAGTCAGGATCAAACTGATGGCAACGGGCAAATTTATCCTGCAATACTGCATTCTAACCACAGGGAGGGAGGGAGGGAGGGAGGGAGGGAGGGAGGGAGGGAAGGAAGGAAGGAAGGAAGGAAGGAAGGAAGGAAGGAAGGAAGGAAGGACAATAACAATAGAACTTAGACTTATATACTGCTTTATAGTGCTTTAGAGCTGTTTACAGAGTCAGCATATTTGCCCCAACAATCTGGGTCCTCATTTTACGGATATCGGAAGGATGGCAGGCTGACACAACCTTGAGCCGGTGAGAATTGAACTGCTGGCAGCTGGATGGAAGACGGTGTTTTTTTTAATATGGGAAAAGCGGGTTGCTTTCAAGCATCAGACTGTAGGCTTCACTTCTGAACTTCAAAGCCATAAATGAGACTCTTAAGTGAACGCAAACACACTCTCGCATCCAACTTTGGCCATCTTCTGGTTGCATGAGAAGATATGTGAATTGGAAGCCTAATCCCCCAGCCTTCCTTAGAGCCTCTGTCTTTCTCCAGTTACTTAAAGAAAAAGAATTGTTCGTTTTCCAGCTCAGTCTGGGAGGAAGGTGTAAGGACGCTAACAACAGCAGAAATACAAATTGAATTTAAAAGGTCTTGAAAGTGGAAGACAACAATATTGTCCCATGTTAGGATTCAGCTTCTCAAAGAACTTATATATTGAAGTGACTGTGAAAGCAATATTGTTTCACATTTAGTGTTGGACTCTGGCACATTTGCCAAAAAAGCTGCCCACCAATGAAGGCTTATCTGCCACATCTTTAAATTTAACACAGAGAAGAAGAACTGCATCAGAAAACAATCTGAAAATTCTTAAGAGAAGGGGGTGCAAATTTACTAGGTCAAATTTTAAAAGGTCACACAATTATCAGTTAACTTTTGTTACTGGAGATGTAATCTAAAAATGTCACAATGCTTCTAAATCAGACAAATCCCAGTGTAAATAATAAACAGATTGAAAAGTAGCAGGTCGTAACAGGGCTTGTTCCTTAACAATAGCAAAATGTTAAATCTGTTGATCAACCTGCCAGTAATCTGTGGGACTTCTGGTTAGGAGCTGGGGCAATTACAATATTTAAGAAAGTGCATGACATGAAAAAGCCTGCTCAACTGGGCAGATTTTAGATTAAATTTATGCAAACTGACAGGAAACCGTTGTTCATTTGGGAATGGAATAAGAAACCCCAAAGGTCCTTCTATTTGTAACTTACTTTATATTTTCTCTTGAAAATATGCCCTATACTTTATTTTTTAAAGTTATGCATTAAAACGTTGGGGAAGTAATTTGCCAAAAAAAAAAAAAAAAAAAAAAAAGGTCAGTTTGCACTATGAGCATTTTACACTGTACTCACATCCTGGTGGGTAATAAGGCGGCTCAGTATAAAAATCGAGTTTATCCTTAATATCGTCTTCATTTTCTTTTTCCCACTGCAACCCCACTTTCTTCCAGTAAGTTAAAGCCAGCTCCCTAAACACAAAGCAAAAATAATCACAAATATTGTCGATTCTATGCAAAATACATATCCTGAAAAAGCGGTTGCATAAGAAACTAAATCTGTTATTATTATTTTTTTTAAGAACCCATTCCTTGGAGGTGATTTCTGACTAAAGCTGGTCCCAATTGTGCTTTTAAGTCAAAGACTACATGTACATAAGAATGCTTCACAACTGCACAGGGTTTTTGATGGTATGGAAGCTTCCATATGGCAACGTTTCCTTTTTTGTCGATGTTAGATACACTAGGCTGAAAGGTATTTATTCTTTGCTCCATTTTAGAGCTCTAACGTCTGCATACAAGTTTAATTTCACACACATGATGTTCATGCTAAGAATTCTGGAAGTTGCTATCCAAGACATCCAGAAAACAGCTGCAATAGGTATCTTTGCAGCTACAATAGGGCAATCCAATGTTGTTGTTTTTTTTTACATGTGTGCAATGTGACACATTTTAAGAAAGGGTGGGAATTCAATGGCCCAATTGTGCTTGGCACTTTGTCGTCACTGACCATAGACAACAGCTCTGCTAGTGTAAGATAAGACAGTCTGAATTTGACTTACTTATTCTCATGCATTTCATCAGTCAGGCCACTGAGTAAGAGAGGAATCAATTTATGGAAGTAGGAATAGCGATCCCGCAGATGCAACAGCCACTCACCAACCACGCTGATAACAGCCTCTCTGACCTGAAAGACCGGGGGGGGGGGGGGAAGGGGGGAGGAGGGAAAGAAACCATGTATCATGCATTTTGCAATTCCATCCAAATCGAATGATTTTGCAGCAAGATACCGAGTTTACAAAAAAACCAATGAATTAAACCTTGGTCAAACGTTACCTGTGGAATGTCATCAAAACATCGCTGGGCGAGGTGAGAAAGCACATCATCCAGCGATTTGACGTTGCCGAATTGGATCACAGATCCTGTGGCATGAATGACAGCAACGCGGACCTTGTAGTGTTGATGGGAAATGGCCTGCATTAAGGGACTGATCAAGCTTTCCGACTGCAGGTGAAAATGATCTGGAAGGCGGAAATGTTTTATTTAGTGACTGGAAATGGTAGAGAAGAGCCCATTTTAGGGTTTGTTCTAAGCCAGGCGGTGCTTGGTTCTTGGCTGACTTTAAACTGCTGTAAATCTGCTAAATGCTTCCCCAGATGGGGTACACTTGCAATGTACTGCAATCTTTTTCCAACAGCACATTACATATAATGATCCATACCTACATTATTATATATATGGTTCCATATATGTATTATGTGCATGTGGGTTGATATATACTGTGTGATGCATGTAGTATGTGAATGCATACAAATATGTGATACATTTTATATACACACTCGCACACACATACATACATACACAGACACAGAGTTGCTCAATAGTGAGAGGGTGGCATATAAATTTAATAAACTATATTGACCCATACATACAATAGTTTTTATGGGCCAGTATATGTAAAAAATATCCATCTATCTATCTATCTATCTATCTATCTATCTATCTATCTATCATCTATCTACCAACCCACCCTCCCATCCATCCACCCATCCACCCATCTACCTACCTACCTATTGTACCTACCTAGGCATCTTTTAAGACTGGTGTGATTTCAATTCCCATCATTCTCTGGCCAACCAAAGAGCTCTGAGAAAGGATGTCCTCAAGTCTTAAAAGTCGCTAAGGTTGGCCACCCCTGATCTATAGTCAGTCAGGAATGTCAGGTATGCCTGTCATTGAATTAATTGGCCACACATCTTAATAAAGGGCAATTCTGGGCAGCCTGTATGTATGTATGTATGTATGCACGGTATTATCTCTCATCTATCTATCTCTCATCTATCTATCTATCTATCTATCTATCATCTATCTATCTATCTATCTATCTCTCATCTATCAGCTCTACCTACCTATCTCTCATCTCTCTCATATCTATCTATCTATCTATCTATCTATCTATCTATCATATATCTATCTATCTATCTATCTATCTATCTATCTATCTATCTATCTATCTATCTATCTCTCGTTATATCTATCTCATCTCTCTCTATCAATCCATCCATCCCTCATCTATCTCTATCTATCAATCTATCATCTATCTATCTTCTATTTATCTATCTATCTATCTATCTCTCATCTCTATCTCTCATCTCTCTCTCTCTCTCTCTCTCCCACCCACCCAGTATATGTATAAAATATAAATACACACACACACGACCCACATACACAGACTTACGGCGGGACAAAAAAGCTCCACAGCATCATAACCTCCAGAAGAACAGCCCTCCCTCTCCCTTCCCTTCCTCCCGTCCCATCCTCCGCCGGCGGGGCCCCGGGTGCGAGAGCTGCGTGGGGGGAGCAGAGCCCCACCTGGCAGGGCGGCGGCGGCTGCGGAGGCCGCCTGGCAGCCCTCTCGCTTGGCGGGCGGGAAAGGGTCGAGCAGGGCCGCCCGGAGGACGCCCACCGCCTCGGGCAGGAAGGGCGCCAGGGCGCGTCGGTCGCAGCGCCGGAGGAGCTCGGTGAGGAGCTGCAGGAGGCCGAGGCGGAGCTCCTCGCAGGCCTCGCCGGGGCCCTGAGGCAGCCCGAGCCGCTGAGCCAGCGCCGGCATCAACACGGGCAGCGCCTCGGCCGGGTGGGCGCCCTGAGCCAGCCCCAGGCGGAGCAGCTCCAGCGCCAGCTCGCGGCAACGCTCGGCCGGGTCTCCCGTCAGGCAGCGGCTCAGAGGCCTCAGCAAGGCCGGCCCGAAGACCTCGCGCACCGCCGGCGGAGGCCCTTCCGTCAGCAAGGCCCTCAGGGAGCCCAGAGCCCGCAGCCGAGCCGACCGAGACTCCTCCTGCAGCCCCAGCAGCTGCCGCGACACCGCTTGGCCGAGCTCGGCCGCAGAAATGACGCGGGCCTCTTCGCCCGGCTCGGCCATGCTGAGGGCTGGGGAAAAAGCACACGCGTTGCTAGGCCGCCGGGCCGTTGCTAAGGGCCCGCGCGGCGGTTGTTTTTTTTTTTTTTTTGCGACAGGCGACGCACTTGACGGCCCTCTTCCCCGCGCTTGACGGCCGGGCCGGAAGGCGGGGCCAGGTTCTGCCTCAGGCTTCCTGGGTGGTGGTGGTGGTGGTGGTGGTGGTGGGAAGAGAAGGACTTCAACTCCCAGCATTCTCTAGGGCAAGGGTCCCCAAGCTTGGCGGCTTTAAGACTTGTGGACTTCAACTTCCAGAATTCTCCAGCCAGCTGTGCTTTTTAGTTATTTGGCTGGAGAATTCTGGGAGTTGAAGTCCACAAGTCTTAAATCTGCACAAGTTTGAAGACCTCCGCTCTAGGGGATCGACATTTCTGTATAAGTAGTCCTGCCTGCTCAATGTTACAGTGGCTCTGGAAAAAGGGTCGAAGAGAAGAGAAGAGAAGATAATAATAGGATAAGATAGGGTAGAGTAGAGTAGAAAATAGCATGGGATGGAATAGAGAATAGAATAGAATAGAATAGAATAGAATAGAATAGAATAGAATAGAATAGAATAGAATAATAATGGAATGGAATGGAATGGAAATAGAAGAGAAGAGAAAAGAATGAGACAAGAGAAGAGAAGAGGATAATAATAGGATAAAATAGGGTAGGGTAGAGTGGAGTGGAAAATAGCATGGGATGGAATAGAGAATAGAATAGGATGGAATGGAATAGAATAGAATAGAATAGAATAGAATGAGAAGAGAAGAGAAGAGAAGAGAAGAGAAGAGAAGAGAAGAGAATAATAGGATAAGATAGGGTAGAGTAGAGTAGAGTAGAAAATAGCATGGGATGGAATATAGAATAGAATGAGAAGAGAAGAGAAGAGAAAAGAGAAGAGAAGAGAAGAGAAGAGAAGAGAAGAGAAGAGAAGAGAAGAGAAGAGAATGAGAGAAGAGAAGAGAAGAGAAGAGAAGAGAAGAGAAGAGAAGAGAGAAGAGAAGAGAATGAGAGAAGAGAAAAGAAGAGGATAATAATAGGATAAGATAGGGTAGGGTAGAGTAGAGTAGAAAATAGCATGGGATGGAATAGAGAATAGAATAGAATAGAATAGAATAGAATAGAATAGAATAGAATAGAATAGAATAGAATAGAATAGAATAGAATTCTTTATTGGCCAAGTGTGATTGGACACACAAGAAATTTGTCTTAGGTGTATATGCTCTCAGGGTATATAAGGAGAATAAAATACATTCATCAAGGATAAAAAGATACAAGACTTAGTATCTTAAGATAGTCATAGGTTACTAATAAGCAATCAAATCGTACCAGGAAACAAATAAAAACAATATAGATTGAAAGATACAAGCAACATGCTTATAGCCATAAGTGGGAAGAGATAGTTACTAGTAAGGAAGAGAAGATTAATAGTAGTGCAGATTTAGTGAATAGTTTGACAGTGTTGAGGGAATTATTTGTTTAGCAGAGTGATGGTGTTTGGGAAAAAACTGTCCTTGTGTCTAGTTGTTCTGGTGTGCAGTGCTCTACAGCGTCGTTTTGAGGGTAGGAGTTGAAACAGTTTATGTCCAGGATGCAAGGGGTCTGTAGGTATTTTCACAGCCCTCTTTTTGACTCGTGCAGTATACAGGTCCTCAATGGAAGGCAGGTTGGTTAGCCACGGTTTTTTCTGCAGTTCTAATTTTCTTAGGACTGGTTTTCACACTTACAACCATTGATCATGGAATCAAAATTCTGGGGACTTGGCAATGACTCATATTTATGACGGTCGTGGTAGTGCCCCAGGGTCATGTGATCCCTTTTTGCGATGTTCTGACAAGCAAAGTCAATGGGCTCCTTAACATCCCTGTTACTAACTTAACATGTGCAGCGATTCACTTAACAACCGTGGCAAGAAAGGTCGTAAAATGGGGCAAACCTCACTTAAATGTTTCGCTTAGCAACATCAATTTTGGGCTCCATTGTGATCGTAAGTCGAGGGCTACCTGTATACATTCCTATCCCCGTTGGTAAATTTTGTGGAATTTGCTGCTCAGTTTTGCTTAAAGTAAAAGAAAACAAAGTAAAATTTTTAAAAAACATGATAAAGCAGCTTTAATTAACATGCTGTGTTCAAATCCTGTGTACAAGGCATCGCCAGATTCCCAAAAATGTTTGCAAAAAAGTGCCTCCTTCCACCCTGGTTTTCTGTGATGTTGGAATGACATTTAAAAAATAAAATAAAATTTAGAATTATTAGCATGCTGTCCAGGAGGATGACTCTGTTTATGGATTGCAAATGTATTCTTTGGCATATCTAAGTTGCAAAATACACATTGACAGTGATACAATATATACACCAATATAAATAAATACATTTGTAACTTTCAAGAACTGCCTCAAAAATACTCTGCTTCTTTTATTATTTATTATTACAATGCTTTTATTTAAAACAAAGTTATATATTTTTAAAAAGATATTTATGAATAAATTACTGAGGTCCTGCAATTATTACTCAATAGGACACTAGTAACTGTTTTCTATTCAGTCATTTTTGTGATATTATTTGAGTACAATGCCAAAATGCCTATTTTAGGATTCTAGTCTTTTTTTTTTTTTAAGTCAAATAGGTCAGCTGTGCCATTTATCCAAACTGAGTTAATTTTTTTAATCCCCCACTAGTCATTCTACTGCTTTTTCAAAAAAATTTTTGTATATCTCGCCTCAGTTACGACAGACTGCATGAATTTCCCATATTTATTTTCTAATTCCTTCTCCCTAAATCCCAGTAAGAATAATTCTGCTTAAATCGTGACATCCGTCTGTAACATCTGCGCCACTGTATGAATTTGCACCCATTTCTTTTGCTTTTTTTCACAAGTCTACTGTGCGTGATAAAAATGGTCCCCTCTTTTATTTCATCCTTCCAACCCTGACTTCATATTCACCGATAAGCTTTTTTTTTTTAAAAAAAATAATAATAATTTAACTGGTGCCACACGTTAAAACGACACTCCAAGCAAAACCCAGTTCTTTCCTTTGGGGGGGAAAAATTGCCCACCACCCCACTGCCCACCTCTGGACCTTCATTTCCACCTCCTCAAAGGATGCAGATTTTCTCCCAGTTGGGAATCCCCCATTGGATCTCATCCAACAGAGCTGGTTCCTTTCCAGTTGGGAGTTTATTTTTTCTCTGCAGGAGAAAAAAAAAAAAAAAGAGAGAGAGAGAGAGGCTGAGCTTGGTATGACGGGGGTAACTTTCTGCGCAAGGAATGGATGTTGGGAGTCAGATTTTTTTTCTTTTAACCCTTTGTGTGCAAAAGGGGAGGGGGAGAGGGAAACACATATTCAGAGGGGGAGTTGGGGGAAAAAATAGACAGTGAGATCATCTAAGGACGGGGGTGACTGCCTGACTCCATTGTCTTTTAGCTGGGGATTTTTTTTACCTCCCCCCCAAGAAGATACCCAGAACATTGTGGGGAGAGGGAGATGTACCCCCCCATCTCAAGCTACCTAACAGCTAGACGAGATTTCTACTGCGAATAACGGAGCTGGAAGAAGCTGCTAGCTGAGCCAAACACCAGGTATTTATATACTCCTTGTCCATCCAAGCCTGCCCTTATCCCCCCACCCCCACTCTCTCCTTTGTGTATATTTGCATGCTCTTTTGTCTCTCTCTCCTTCTCTCTCTCTCTCTCTCTCTCTCCATCCTCCTTCCCTCCTTCTCCCAGCAACAATGGCTGAGATTTAATTCTGCACAAGAGAGCTATTGCTGATGGAGGCAAAGGACCAAAGGTTTACAGGGGGAAGGCTGAAGGTTTTTCCGTTTCCTTTCCAGGGAGAGAAGCAAGCATGCTGGAGGTGTGGGGGGGATTTCTTACCCCCACCATTTCAAAATAATGCAATAATAATCAGGGTTGACAATCTTGGGGTGCTTTTGGGGGAAAAAAGGTGCTTGCTTTTTGTTCGTTCATTTGTTTTAATGCCCTCCCCAAAAGGAAACGGGGATCTCCCCCACTCTGCCCTCTTTGAAGACAGCAGAGAGAATCGAATCGAAAATTTAATTCCGATTCTGCCTTCGAAAGATTCGGTGGAAGACTACACGCTGTGATTCTCTGACGGGAAGATGCGTTTGGTGGTTTTTAATAGCCCTGAGCATCTTCCAAAGAGAACTCCTTCGAGATAGGGGTCCCCGCGAGCCGAAATACCTTTGGAATCTTGGACCCCAAAATCCATGAACAAATGAGGTTGGTGGGGGGGGGGGGAATCTGCTCTTGCAAATTCCAGGGGTTTCTCACAAAACCTTTCTGTTTGGGTTGAACCTGCCATCCGAAACATTGCAAAATAAATAAATAAATAAATAAATAGAAAGCACTGGTAGAAACCCATGTGAGAAATTCAGCTGGCTGACTCCAGCGAGGAAGAGATGGCTTCCTTCCTGGGAGATACGAAATAACCATGTTTTCTCGGGAGGTAACACTAGAGCAGCTCTGGGTGTTGAGTCTGCCCAACCAACCGAAGGATGCAGGAGGGATACTGCTAAACGGTTAAAGATGTGATGGCCATGCAGCGATTTGAACCACAAGGGTAGATTTTGAGGCCTCAAAGGGGGAAAAAAAACCCAAAATCCAATTTCTATGAGCCCGTATTCTTCTATTTTCCCCAATTGTTAATGGCAAATCTGTCTCGCAGGAAGGAGTGATGCCTGCAAAGGTTTGGGTTTTGGGCTTCCAGGCTGCAGGAATGAGAGAGAAAGCTTGGAGGAAATAGAGGCTGTGGATTTTTTTAAAAAATAAATCTCAAATAAAGAGATTTGTAAACCGTGGAGCATTTGCTGGTGCTCCAGCGCTCCGGAGGAGATCACGCATGATGTGCTTCCAGACGTTTTCAAAGAGCTGGGAGCAGGGTGGTGGGGTGGGGGTGGCTTTTCCCTCGGAGGAGGCATCTCCTTCTCCAGGAAGCATTTGAAGATGGATGTCATCCCTCCTCTCACATCCCACCTCCTCCTCTTCCTCTCCAGGGTTGTCATCCGTTGACCCTCACCAAAATGGCGGCCGCCTCCTCCTCCTCCTGCAACGGAGAAGAAGACGAGAGCTTGAAAGGATGCGAGCTCTACGTTCAGAAGCATAACATCCAGCAAATCCTGAAAGAGTGCATCGTGAACCTCTGCATCGCTAAACCCGACCGGCCGATGAAGTTCTTGCGGGAACATTTTGAGAAACTGGAAAAGGTAAAAAGGGGGTTCTCAAACGAGGAGGATGCTGGGATGCTGGTATTTATTTATTTTTATTTTATTTTTTGTAAGAAGAAGAGTAAAGGTTTTCTGATCTTTAGAAGCGGCTTCCTAGGGAGTCGGAGTGTAATTCAACTAAGGGTGCTGTTTTCTAAGATTGGTGGCAGGACCTGAGCTTGTGATGGCCCAGGCACGCGTGGCCTTACCTGTTTGTCTTCTGGATTTCTGGCGTGCATGCGCGTGTGATGATCAGCTGTCCCTCACATGCACGGCTGTGTAGTGGAATGGAAGGACTAAAAAACATTCCTGGGTCAGCCAGAGATAGCTTTATTGCGCAAGGTTCAGAGCCAGATTTGTACCTGAAGCTTTGAACAAAGAAAAAACTCTGATACAAAGGTTTTTATACATTTCTAAGACAAAGGATTCAGTGAGATCATACATTTTCCATATATGGTTAATCATGAGATCATACATCCGATTTTCCTTCTATGGTTACATACACTGTATAATAAGTTCATCTAATTACTTAAAGCATTAATCTTAGTTTACAAAATTATCTTAGCCACACAACTTTTCTTAAGTGCTCAGAGTTGCTAATGGGAGAGTTACTACTATCCTTGGGTAAATTCATTGGATTAAGTAACTCTTTGTAACATATATCTTTGTGTCATTCATAGTGAGGTCACTCAGATGTTTTCCATATGGCTGTCCTTTCGTGACATCTAGGATTCATCAGAAGATATATTACCACTTAAAAGGGTTTAACTGTTTGTTAATGTAATTTCCAACAAGCACTTTCCTCTCTTATAATAATGCGAATAGATAGGGTCTCTCAGAGTTCATGTATCCAAACACGTCTTTCCCTTATAATAATGTGAATACAGAGGGTCCCCCAGAGCCCATATATCTGACTCTGTATGATTCCTATTTTATTCACATTATTTCTTTTATCTACATTATTCTTTATTTGCTATTTACCTCAGCAGCACCAAAAACCAGCCTGTGCATGCATGCCGGCCAGCTGATTGTCAGGCGCGCATGTGCGCTAGAATGTGGAAGTTCGGCTTTTCAGGAGCGCGGCCCTGACAAGCGTGTGTGTGTGTGTGTGTGTGTGTCTGCGTGACGAGTGCCCGAAAAGGTTCGCCATCACTAACCTAGACTATCCCTAACTGGAGATACCAAGGTTTGAATTATGGGCCTTTTTTTAGGCAGGTTGAAATTGTCGTTACGCTTTTCTAAAGGAGACTCTCTCTATATATATATCACCTCTATGGCTGACCCTGATTGGCAGCACCTGTCCTGGATTTTAAATGGGAGTCTTTCTAACTCTCGTGTCAACGATTGAACTTAGGGTTGTAGGAGAAGATGACCAGGCTGAGCTCAAGGGAGGAGTCAAATACGTCATAAGTCACGAGTCCATTCCCTTGGCCAGATTCTTGTAGAAAGCTTCCGTTTGCGATGAATCTTCATACTTGTTTGAACTACCTGAATCTCCTGATTTCCCCAGCGCTTGACGAGAGTCTTTGAAATGCAAAATATGTGTCAATATGTATTAATATACTGATACAGTTAGTCCTCGAGTTACAACAGTTCATTTAGTGACCGTTTGAAGTTACAACGGCACTGAAAAAAAGTGACTTACGACCATTTTTCACACTTGTGACCGTTGCATGGTCACATGATGTACATCCGATGCTTGACAAATGATTCACCTTTATGACGGTTGCAATGTCCCCGAGTCGTGTGATCCCCTTTTGCGACCTTCTGATATGCCAAGTCAGCCAGATTCACTTAAGCACCTGGTTACCACTTTAACAACGGCAGTGATTCACTTAACAACCGTGGCAAGAAAAGTCGTAAAATGGGACAAAACCCGCTTCACAAATGTCTCACTTAGCAACAGAGATTTTGGATTCAATTGTGGTCGTAAGCTGAGGACTACCTGTCTAAGGCTAATTATATAATGCTACAATGGAAGTTGCTTTGACTGGGGATATTCTAGTTTTTGGATCTGGATCTGGGTTACCTCTTCTTTCTATTGGAAAATGCTTACCTGATTGGTAACCTACCTTTTTACTTTATTGTAAGTTGTTGTTTCCTTTGCTGTACTAATATTCAGTAAAAAATAACCATATTAATAATGAGTGTGTTGATGCAATGGACCAGTATGGCTTAAAATGACAGCCAGATTTAACCAACCGGTTAAAGCATACCATATTTTTCAGAGTATAAGATGCACCTTAGTTTTTGGGGAGGAAAATGAGGGGGGGAAAATCTGCCTCTGCCTACCAGCATCCATCTGTATTCATTTGGATAGTGTCCTGTCAGTGTGTGAGAGAGTTGAGGGCTGTTTGGAAACTGAAACAATATTTGCTGTGTGAGCAACAAGGAAGGAGACAGCAAGGAGCCTGGGCGTGGCTTAGTTCTCCAGTTCTGAGCCTGTGCTGAGCTGTAAACTTGTCTGCTGCTCAAAACTGAAACTGAAACTCCTCTCCTCTGCTTGTGTTTTGCTTGTATTTACTACCACGTTGGAAAACCTGCTTTTGGTATTGTATATTTACTTCATGTGTTATATTATATATAAAGAGAAGTTATTGAATCCTGCTGAATCGGTTACTTGTGTGTGCTTCCTGGATGTGATTGCTGCTGCAAACTCTGACACGTCTTTGCAGCAAATAGCAAACAGCCAGGTCAGCTTCAGTACATTATTGCAGCCTGATTCAGCACGAGCAGCTGATTGGTGGGTGGATCGGCCTCCTGGAATACCCCCAATCAGCTATTCCAGGCTGCAGGGATTGCCACAGACCATCGCCGCCTCTGTGCTTCGTGTTTTTGGCTACATTCGGTATATAAGATGCGCCGAAATTTTCACACTCTTTTAAAGGGGGAAAAAGTGCGTCTTATACTCCGAAAAATATGGTAATTCGAGAAGCCGTAGGATGTCATTGTTGAAGGGGTTTGATTAAGACCCTGAATGTTCAACTGAGGAACATTTTCAGAGGGGGGAAAGGGGGACCTTGTGCCATACGAAATGTGGAAGGCACATTACGTGAATAATGTAAATCAGTGGCCCCTGTGGTGGGATTCAGCCAGTTCGCACCTATTCGGTAGAACCGGTTGTTAACTTTCTAAGCAGTTCGGAGAAGAAATCTTATTTTGTTTTCCCCTGCTTTACAGGGCTAATCCTGTAAGGAAGGCAGGAAGGAAACATTCTGGTGGTGTTTCTAGCCTAATCTTTATTGCCCTGCTTACAGAAACTGCCTCTCTGGTTAACCCTTATTACATTGTAACAGCTAAGGCGAAGCGCCCATCGACGTGCATGACATTGAATTGGCCACGCCCACATGGTCACATGACCACCGAGCCATGCCTACCCATCTGGTCATTAGGACAGAGAACCGGTTGTTAAATTATTTGAATCCCACCACTGAGTGGCCCCCCAACTTTTGGGCATCAGGGACTGATTCCACGGAGAGAGTATGTCTATGGAGAGTCGTCTCAAATCATGGTTATCTCGAAGGTGTTTTCTTTCAAAAGGCAACTGGACTTCCTTCTTTTGCTAGAAGAGGTTTCGCTTCTCAACCAAAGAAGCTTCCTCAGTTCTGACCGAATGGTGGAGAATGGAAGGATTTATATTCCTTGCCATCATCTGGTTGTTAGCACTCTTTCTGAGAGTCGTTGAGGCCATTTGAAAGGTTAACTGTGCCCTCCAGAAGATGACGGCGAAGAATATAAATCCTTCCATTTCCCCCCCATTCAGTCGGAACTGAGGAAGCTTCTTGGTCGAGAAGCGAAACGTCTTCTAGCAAAACAAGAAAGTCCAGCTGCCATTTGAAAGAAAGCACCTTTGCGATAACAGAAGAAGCAGTATCAAAAATGCCAGCCTGAGCTGTTAGATATCACTCTAAAAAGTGGTTTTGAGGTTTGGAATGTATAGTATGTGTTTGATGTGGCAATAAGGAACCAGGCTAGAAAACAGGAATTCTAGTCCCGTCTTAACCATGAAAGCCAGCTGGGTGACTCTGGGCCAATCACTAGGAGATGGTGAATTCTAGTCCCGCCTTAGCCATGAAAGTCAGCTGGATGACTTTGGGCCAATCACTAGGAGACTGTGAGTTCTAGTCCCGCTTTAGCCATGAAAGCTGACTGGGTGACTTTGAACGAACCACTTTCTCTTAGTCTAAGCCACCTCACAGGGTTATTACTCTGGGGAAAATAAGAGGAGGAAGGTGTGGTGGATATGTTCCCCCCCCGCCAAGTTATTTTGCAAAAAATAATAAAAGCAATATACAAATAAATAAATACATAAAATCAGACTATGGATGTTTAGGCAAGCAGTGAGCTTCATTGTGACTCCACCTCTCATCTAAGAACCTTCAGCCAATCAAGCTCCAGGCCCATCTGGCTCCATTAGGAGCCTAGAGAGGTTGGTGGGAGGATGCCTTGGACGATGTGACCTCCAAAGGCAAGAACATCTGCCTGGAACATCACAAAAAGAATTGTACCCAAGACTCCAGAGTGTGATGGTAACTTGAGGATTGGGCAAGCCAAGAAGTGGATTGGGTTCCGTTAGGCAGGGATGAACGAAAGTCATAGGAGTAGCTGTCTTCTCCTCTGTCAGACGGGATGAGGTCCAAGCTTGCCCATTCACATGGGCATCAGATTTAACAGATTTAACAAAGTTGGAAGGGACCTTGTAGGTCATCTAGTCCAACCCCCCCACCCAAGGAGGAGACCCTACACCATTTCTGACAGATGGCAGTCCAATCACTTCTTGAAAGCTTCCAGGGATGAAGCTCCCACAACTTCTGAAGGCAACTTCTGTTCCATGGGTTGATTGCTCTCCTTGTCAGAAAATCTCTCCTTATTTCCAGGTTGAATCTCTCCTTGGTCAGTTTCCATCCATGATTCCTTGTCTGGCCTTCAAAGGTGCTTTGGAAAATAGCTTGACCCCCTTCTCTCTGTGGCAGCCCATCAAATATTGGAAGACTACTATCATGTCTCCCCTGGTCCTTCTCTTCATTAAACTACAGATCAACAGAGTTGGAAGGGACTTTGGAGGTCATTTAGTCCAGGGGTCACCAACCTTTCGGACCTCAGGGACCACTAAATTCATAATTTTAAATCCTGCGGACCACTAATATGCATTTTTTTTTAAAAAAAGACTAGTATTTAGTGCAATATAAAAAATGCAAATAATTTTTCTGCGGACCTCCAACTTTTTCTCATGGACCACCAGTTGGTGACCGCTGATCTAGTCCAAACCCCCCCCCCAAGCAGGAGACACCATTTCTGACAGATAGCAGTCCAGTCTCTTCTTGAAAGCCTCCAGTGATGAAGCTCCCACAACTTCCGAAGGCAACTTCTGTTCCATCGGTTGATTGCTTTCATTGTCAGAAAAATTCTCCTTATTTCCAGGTTGAATCTCTCCTTGATCAGTTTCCACCCATTATTCATTGTCCAGCCTTCAGGTGTTTTGGAGAATAGCTTGACCCCCTCCTTTCTGTGGCAGCCCCTCAAATATTGGAAGACTGCTATCCTGTCTCCCCTGGTCCTTCTCTTCACTAGACTAGCCAGGCCCAGTTCCTGCAACCGTTCATCGTATATTTTAGCCTCCAGTCCCCTCATCATCCTGGCTGCTCTTCTCTGCACTTTTTCTAGAGTCTCAACCTCTTTTTTTATAGTGTGGAGACCAAAATTGGATGCAGGATTCTAGGTATGCATCTTTGCAATGCATCATAATCATATTCTCTCTTTCCTCCTCTTCCCCTGAGCCACTCTGCCATTGGGCTGATCAGTTTTTCCAGCAAGAATAGATTTGCTGGTAGTAGCACCAACCTGTTTTTGACCAAGTAGTTGCTCTTGTTGATTGGAGGAAAAACGTGCAGGGGTCCTGTCCCTATTTTCATAGCTGAGGAATGTTGTAGGAAAGAAGCTGGAACTATCAGAAGTTAATTAAGCAATGGGTGAGGAATACCTCCAGCCCAAAGTTTTTAGTTTGCTCAGAGTCACATCCTTCTGATCTAGAGAGCCTGGGAGAGCCACGGTGGCGCAGTGGTTAGAATGCAGTACTGCAGGCTACTTCTGCCAACTGCCGGCTGCCTGCAGTTTGGCAGTTCAAATCTCACCAGGCTCAAGGTTGACTCAGCCCTCCTTCCTTCCTTCCTTCCTTCCTTCCTTCCTTCCTTCCTTCCTTCCTTCCTTCCTTCCTTCCTTCCTTTCTCCTTCCCTCCCTCCTCCCTTCCTCCCTCCCTCCCTCCCTTCCTGGCGCAATGATTAGAATATTTCAGGCTAACTCTGCCCACTGCCAGGAATTCGATCCTGACCAGCTCAAGTTCGACTCAACCTTCCATCCTTCCGAGGTTGGTAAAGTGAGGACCCAGATTGTTGGGGCAAGAGGCTGACTCTGTAAACCGCTTAGAAAGGGCTGCAAAGCACTGTGAAGCGGTATATAAGTCTGCTATAGCTTGGGAAGGAAGGAAAGGAAGGAAGGAAGGAAGGAAGGAAGGAAGGAAGGAAGGGAAGGAAGGAAGGAAGGAAGGAAGGAAGGAAGGAAGGAAGGAAGGAAGGAAGGAAGGAAGGCATAGTGGTGCAGTTGTTACAATGCAATGTTGCAGGCTATCTCTGCCCACTGCCAGGAGTTCGATCCTGACCGACTCAAGGTTGACTCATCCTTCCATCCTTCCAAGGTGGGTAAAATGAGGACCCAGATTGTTGGGGGAAAGATGCTGATTGTGTAAACCACTTAGAGAGGGCTATAAAAGCACTGTGAAGCAGCATATAAGTCTGCTATAGCTTGGGAAGGAAGGAAGGAAGGAAGGAAGGAAGGAAGGAAGGAAGGAAGGAAGGAAGGAAGGAAGGAAGGAAGGAAGGAAGGAAGCCATAGTGGTGCAGCTGTTACAATGTAGTGTGTAGGCTATCTCTGCCCACTGCCAGGAGTTTGATCCTGATTGGTTCAAGGTTGGCTCATCCTTCCAAGGTAAAATGAGGACCCTGATTTTGGGGGGCAAGAGGCTGACTCTGTAAACCGCTTAGAGAGGGCTGTCAGGCACTATAAAGCGGTATATAAGTCTAAAGTGCTATTGCTATAGACACTTCCCTCTCTTCTTCTTTTGTTCCTCTTTTATTTTATGCATGCGTTGTGCGTCTGTGTTTGTTCCTGAGAACGTCCAGTCTTGAAACTCAACCCTCACAACATGAAAAAGAAAGGAAGATGTCGAAAACTAAGTCCAGGGAGGTTCCTTCCACCCCAAAGGAAGACAGTGAGAAAATGGTTGAGGGTTCCATGCAGGTTAGCGGAGCAGCTTACGGTGACCCAGAAAACACAGTCACGGGGTCCATGAACATCCAGGGTCCGGCCAGCAGCTACGCAGGGAAGTCCATGATGGGCTCCATGCACTTCAAAGGAGGCAAGTCGCTGATGGGTTCCATGCATATCAAAGGACCAGCAGATAACATCTCAGGGGCATCGTTGACAGGTTCCATGAAGGTCAGAGGACTGGCGAATGCTCTTTCAGCGCAGGAAACAGAAAATGGTGTAAGTGTTTTGACCTAGGCTTCCCCAAACCACGAAGCAGACTCCTTCTCCCGACAAAACCCCCTTTTTATTAAGTGACTGTGAATTCTTCTCATTCACATCTAAGTCTTTCAAGGGTTGAATTTACAGTCACAGACCTCATCTGGCTTGGAGAGCTGCCAGGCCGATATCTTCAAAACTTGGCAAGGAGTCACGAAACAATTAAGCGAACTAATTGTCTCCTGCAAATTATCTCCACTCCCCTTTCGCTCCTTTTTTATTCCCTCTGGGAAGGGTCATTCACCATCAATCTGTGGCCTTACTCCTGAGGCGACCCTTGTTCTTTAGCTGTTCCCTTCGTCTGGCAGCTCTGTGCATGCGCACACTGGGAACAGGCCCCAGCTGTTCATCTGCCTCACTGATGTCTGACTCCGAAGGCAGCTGATAACTGGCATACGGCTCTGTCCCCCTCTCTGCCTCCGATGCAGAGCCCTCATCAGAGCCTTCCCCAGACTCCAGGACTGGCCCAGGTTCCTCCCCAACCTCCTCACTGTCCGAATCTGCTGCCAGCTCTTGCTGGCTGCTGGCGGGCCACAACAGTAAGTTTGCTGAAACCGTGAGAAATCAATCAGAGGGGTTCGTTCTGGGCTCTTCTCACCTTGTTGGAAAATCCCCAAATTTGGCAGTGTTGGCGAATCTTTTTTGGCAGCAAGTGCTGAAACGGGAGTGCGTGTGGCAGAGCATCAGAAACAGGAAGAGCAGCTCCCTGGCGCGAATGGGTGCACCGGGAAGCTGAACTTCCGGTTTCCGGTGTGCGCATGCGTGCCGCTCACCTGGTTTTACGGTTTCTGGTGCACATGCGCGAGTGAAGACCAGGTGGCCGGCATGCATCTGCACGCCAGAAACCAGAAGCTTAGCTTCCCAGCATGCTCTTGCGTGCCAGGGAGCTGCTCTTCTGGTTTTCAGCACTCCTGCGCACGCGAATACCAGCTGTCCGGTGCGCATGTGTGGATCAGAATCTGGAAGAGCAACGGGGGATGGCTGGTGTGCCTGGAGAGATGCCCCTGTGTGCCACTTCCAGCACACATGCCACAGGCTCGCCATCACAGCCCTATGGCCTGTGTCCAGGTAGTCCTCGGCTTAACGACCACAAAAATTCCATTGCTAAGCGAGATCATTGTTAAGCGAGCTCTCTTTCTGAGTTTCTGCAGCTAATCCTCGACGTAATGACCACAACGGAGGCCACAGCCTCTGTGGTTAAGTGAAACATTGGTTTAAGCGAGCGTTGTCCCATTTTACGAGCTTTCTGGCCACCGTCGATAAGTGAAGCACTGCAGATGATAAACTAGTAACCCTGTTGTTAAGGGAATCCGGTTTCCCCGTTGACTTGTCAAAAGGTCGCAATTACGTGACCTTGAGACACAGCAAGACAGAGGTGGGTTTCAGCAGGCTCTGACCAGTTCTGGAGAACCGGTAGCGGAAATTTTGAGTAGTTCGGAGAACCGGTAGTAAAAATTCTGACTGGCCCCGCCCCCATCTATTCTCTGTCTCCCACGTCCCAGCTGATTGGGAGGAAATGGGGATTTTGCAGTAACCTTCCCTTGGATTAGGGTGGGAATGGAGATTTTGCAGTATCCTTCCCCTGCCACACCCACCAAGCCATGCCCACAGAACCGGTAGTAAAAAAATTTGAAACCCTCCACTGCACCAACGGTCCTAAATATGAACCTAGGTTGCCTAGCGTCTGAATTTTTGATCGCACGATTATGTGGGATGCTACAAAGTTGTAAGTGTGAAAAACGGTCACGAGTCACATTTTCCCGTGCTGTTGTAACTTTAGTGAGTGGTCACTAAATGAACTGTTGCAAGTCGAGGACGACCTGTATCTAACTCAGAAAGCGAGCTAGAGATTCTTGCCTTCTACACAACTCCGTTTTAACAAAAACTGGTAGGAGTAGTTTGGTGTGTCCATCGCACCCAGGAAATGGAGCAAACCTTGGGTAAATTAATCCCAGGAACACGTACAACGGGAATGAGATTGTAGCTAAAATATATGAGCCGAGTCCACCCATGGTCTAAAGTTCCTGTGGTTTGATTCTTCAGAGTTTGGGTAACTCTAACCATTGTGTTATCTAAGCTATGGTTGATGGCTGTATATTGTTGTGTGAATGCAACTAATGTTGGTCGATTGAGCAAACCACGGATGAACTAGCTATGGCTTAGCATAGAATATGAATCTTTGTAGAACCTCAGGCTCAGGAGTGAAATCCAGCAGGTTCTGACAGGTTCTGGAGAACTGGTAGCGGAAATTTTGAGCAGTTCGGAGAACCGGTAGCAGAAATTTTGAGTAGTTCGGAGAACCGGTAACGGAAATTTTGAGCAGTTCGGAGAACCGGTAGTGGAAATTTTGAGCAGTTTGGAGAACCGGTAGCGGAAATTTTGAGCAGTTTGGAGAACCGGTAGCGGAAATTTTGGGCAGTTCGGAGAACCGGTAGTGGAAATTTTGAGCAGTTTGGGGAACCAGTAGCGGAAATTTTGAGCAGTTCGGAGAACCGGTAGTGGAAATTTTGAGCAGTTCGGAGAACCGGTAGTGGAAATTTTGAGCAGTTCGGAGAACCGGTAGTGGAAATTTTGAGCAGTTCGGAGAACCGGTAGTGGAAATTTTGAGCAGTTCGGAGAACCGGTAGTGGAAATTTTGAGCAGTTTGGAGAACCGGTAGCAGAAATTTTGAGCAGTTCGGAGAACCGGTAGTGGAAATTTTGAGCAGTTTGGGGAACCGGTAGCGGAAATTTTGAGCAGTTTGGAGAACCGGTAGCGGAAATTTTGAGCAGTTCGGAGAACCGGTAGCAGAAATTTTGAGTAGTTTGGAGAACCAGCAAATACCACCTCTGGCTGGCCCCAGAGTGGGGTGGGAATGGAGATTTTACAAAATCCTTCCCCTGCCATGCCCACCAAGCCACACCACGCCCACCAAGCCACGCCCACAGAACTGGTAGGAAAAAATATTGGATTTCACCACTTCTCAGGCTATGAGTTAAGGACTTCCTCTGCGTTTGGCCTCCACAGTCTCTGGTGATATAAAAATTGCCAATATTTTCTTGCTTGGTAAGATGATGAGATGGTTGAACCTCCTGTAGGACTTCCCACACCTTGAATCTGGGTTGAATCTCAAGGCCGTCTTGGCGCTCAACAACACCAACAGGATTTAGTTTGGTCCAAGCCACCTTCCAGGAATGGAAGTTCACCCCCTGTCACATCCGTACTTGTGAATGACAGATGTCATCCATTCCCGCAGAGGCACGGGATGTCATGGCAACAGTGTGTGAGTCTCTCTCTTTTTCTCTGTGTTTGTGAAGGATGGGTGAGATTCCAGAGACAGGGAATTTTCTGGAAAGATTTGCAAGAATCCACTTTTGAGGAGCAGCTTTTTTGAAGGGAGAAGGTTTTATTTATTATCCCTTTCCCCGAGACTCGGTATGGGAATTTAGGGGTGAGGGTGAAGGGTGAAGGGCACGTGTTATCTGCGATGGCAAAAGGTGTGTGTATGTATATGTGTATGTGTATGTAAATGTGTATGTGTATGTGCGTGTATGTAGGCTAAGATGCTGAGCTTGTCGATTGAAAGGTCGGCAGTTCAGCGGTTCGAATCCCGAGTGCCGTGTAACGGGATGAGCTCCCGTGACTTGTCCCAGCTTCTGTCAACCTAGCAGTTCGAAAGCAGGTAGAAAAATAGGAACCACCTTTGGTGGGAAGGGAACAGCGTTCCGTGCGCCTTTGGCGTTGAGTCATGCCGGCCACATGACCACGGAGACGTCTTCGGACAGAGCTGGCTCTTCGGCTTTGAAACGGAGATGAGCACCGCCCCCTAGAGTCAGGAACGACTAGCACATATGTGCGAGGGTAACCTTTACCTTTTTATGTGTTTAAAGTCCTAAGGAATGTTCCTTTTATTTTATTTTTTTACAAGCTGATCTGTAGATCCTGGTGTATCCTTGAGACTTATGGGCTTGAAACATTCGAGAGAGGAGCTCTTATGCCTAGCAGTGAATTAGCAATGCATAGAAATGCTAGCTTGTCTCTTATTTGCACCAGCTGACAGTGGAGCTGTGTAGCAGAGATGCTTTCATAAAGACACGGACGGAAGAGAAACTATATGGTAACTTGCTTCTGTTTCTATTTCCCATCTGGGGTGGCGGTTGAAGAAGATCTAGCTAAGGGTTAACGGTGGTGCAGCTTCTAGAATCTTTCTCCTTTCCTTCTTGAAGGATGCCCTTCGGTGTTATTTCACCGGTACCTTATTAAGAGGCATTGATATATATATATATATTTTTCCCGGTTTGAATATTTGGATTTCAAGCTTTTCAAATGCTCTTCGAGAGGCTGAGGTTGAAGCTCATCCGTCTCACCGATGCTTGTTATCGAGGGAGGATCTTTGCAAAGTGTGTTTGGAATCCAAGAAAGGGTGGGGGGGGTGAGTGGGGGGTGTAGGAGCTGGGGATATTTGAGTAGCCAATTGATCATCAGTTGATCCCTGAACGGAAGGAAGGATATTAGCAAAAAATAATAATAATAAGGAGAGTCCGTGACAGTTTTTACAAGGCACCTTCAGTTGTGTATAAGGGAAGATTTTGAGTATTTGAGGTCAAAGTATTTATGACACGTCTCTATCCAAATATTAGAGAGCTGGAGGCGAACTCTGCAGTATTTTTCCACCTGGAAAAACCTCCTTCTATGCAGGATGGATAGATTTTGTTTTTTCCTTGCGAGGAATGTGGGCTTCTCAGCTTCGGGGAGCTGGGTGAAAGCCTCCTGCGTTTCTGGATCATGGACCCAAGCCAGCTGAATCCCAACTATCCCGTCTTTCCGATGATGACGGAGCTGCCTTGATGGGGGTGGGGAAGAAGAGGGGACTTTTTGATGAAGATGAGGAGGAGGTGTGTTGCCGTTTGGCACTCGCACAGTTTGGGATGGGCAAGGCCCCTCCCTGAGAGGAGAAATCAGGCGGCCCTGAGATTTCCTGTCCCTCTGCTCTGCTGTTGTTTCTGGAAACATGGTCGATCTGGTGGGTCAGCGATCCTTAACTGCAATGATAAAGGTATGGCTTTCCCGCTGCTTGCTCAGAATTGATGCTCTGTGGTGTCTCGCACGCACCCCTGGACTTCTTAGAGAGAGTTGTTGTGTGGCTGAGTGCGCGACTCTGTCATTGGTGGCTCCGTCATAACGATGTGCTGAGATTTGTGCTTCTCGCCAAGTTTTCTTTCTCCTGTCGTGTGAGAGACTTCTAGTTTTGGACTTCTGTTTTTGGGAAGGCCTTGAGGGTTTCCCATGGGGACGGTTTGCGCTGACTTTCTTGTTAGAAAGGGTTCTATGATGGCTTTTGGTTCCACCTCTTTTTCTCTGGCTTCTTCTGGATTGCCATTCAGACGTCGTTCCCAGAAGAGAATTGTAGAATCATAGAATGATGGCGTTGGGAGAACATTGAAGGTAGAATCACGGGGCTGGAAGAGATCTCAGATAGAGGTCTTCTAGTCTTCAACCAACTTGCTCAAGGCAGGAGAACTTATAACCAGTCCTGGTCAAATGATTGTCCAGTCTATTTTGGAAAACTCCCAGTGATGGAGCACTTACAATTCTGGAAGGCAAGCTAGTTGTTCTTCATTGTTCTCTCAGAGGATTTCTCCTTGCTTCTATGTTGGGTGTCTCCTTAACTGGCTTCCATCCATGATTTCTGGTCCTTCCCTCTGGTGCTTGGGAGAATAAGTCAACCCCCTCTTCCTTGTGACAGCCCCTCAAGTATCGGAAGACCGTTATCCTGTCCCCCCAGTCCTTCTCTTCGATAAGTTAGACAAACCTGGGTCCCTCAACCGTCCCTCATACAAGTTACAGTAGTGGCCAAAATTGGGGAAACCTTTTGGGAAAAGTGTATTTTCTAAAACTAGCTAATAACACCATTTTTTGGGGGGAATTCTAGTCCAACCCCCTGCTTAGGCAGGAAACCCTACACCACTTCAGAAAAATGGTTATCCAACAGCTTCTTAAAAACTTCCATTGTTGGAGCATTCACAACTTCTGGAGACAAGTTGTTCTACTGATTAATTGTTCTAATGGTCAGGAATTTTCTCCTTAGTTCTAAGTTGCTTCTCTCCTTGATTAGTTTCCACCCATTGCTTCTTGTCCTGCCCTCAGGTGCTTTGGAGAATAGCTTGAAAGGAATAGAATAGAATAACAGAGTCGGAAGGGACCTTGGAGGTCTTTTAGTCCAACCCCCTGCTTAAGGCAGGAAACCCTCCACCACTTCAGACAAATGGTTATCCAACTTCTTCTTAAAAACTTCCAGGGTTGGAGCATTTGCAACTTCTGGTAGCAAGTTGTCCCACTGATGAATTGTTCTAACTGTCAGGAAAATTTAAAGGAGAATGTCCAATGGGAAGCCTTCTAGTTTGGGATTAACTGGAAAAATAGGAAGCCAAGTGAAGTGGGCGGGGGGGTGTCTGATGTGCTAATCAAGGTCATTCATGCATACTTATTTTGGTCCTCTTCTTCCTAAGCGTCAGACCAAGACCTAGGAGAATTTCGCCAAAAGAATACCTCTTGGAAGATAATCCCGTGCCAGTGAATTTAGTGAGTAGTGGAAAACGCGGCAAGATCTTGCATAGCAATTGTAAGATATCTTTGAGGGCTTCTTGTGGGGTGTCTGTTGTGGTTCCTCACCCCTTGGAAAAAGCACGGTCTGAATTAGGACTAGCTTCCATGACGGCCATGGACCTGACTCAGTTAATTCATGGCCCCAGTCACATAGGCGGGCACACTCTGGACTTAATTTTTATCTCTGGTCAGTGGTCGAGTGGCCTTGATATAGGGGATATAGTCATCGAACCCTTGTCATGGTCTCACCACTCAGTCCTTCGACTAGACTTTCTAACGGCTACACCCCGCCGCAGGGAGGCGGAACCGTCCAGGTGGTTCCGCCCCAGGCGCCTGATGGATCCTGATAGGTTCCAGATGGAGCTTGGACCAATCCCTGAGACTCTGGCTCATGACTCGGCTGAGGACCTGGTGGCCACCTGGGATAGTGCAGCCGCCAGGGCCTTGGACTGCGTCATGCCTTTGCGGCCTCTGAACCGGCACCGAATCATGCCCAATTTTTTTTATGCCACTGTTGTTAAATGAATGGATTGTTCTTAAGTGAACCAGGAGGCCCTTAAGCGAATTCGGGCACCCCCCCCGACTCTGCTCGTCCGAAACTGACCAATGGCCAACTGCTTTTAACAAATAAAGAATTCCTGGCGAGATGGGCAGTGAGAGAATTTAATAAATAAATGAAAAGAAATTGAGATTCCAAGATATTTGGGGACGTCATTCCTGGGGAAGGAAGGAAGGAAGGAAGGAAGGAAGGAAGGAAGGAAGGAAGGAAGGAAGATGGGTGGATGAATGAGCGGAAGAAAGGAAGGAAGGAAGGAAGGAGGGGGGGAGGGAGGGAGGGAGGGAGGGAGGGAGGGAGGAAGGAAGGAAGGAAGGAAGGAAGGAAGGAACGAAGGGGCTCGCTCTGCTGCCCAGTCATTGAACTTTGAACATGGGTGGTTCTTGGGACTTTCGGGAAGGTCCCACTGCATTAAGAAGCAGCCTTAAGGTGCTTCTCTTAATTCCTCTCGTTACCTTGGATGAGCAAACCATAAGTCATTTCCTGAATGACCAGCTGATTAAGGTGATCATTAACCACATGTCTCCTATCCGGGCCACAGATACCCGATCTGTTTCCACCTCCGCAGCTTTCTATTTAGTAGACACATTTCCTAAATTATCTCCTCCCTCAACGTAATATGAGAGCAGTCAAAGCCTTGGGAGGGGATTGACATGACCGCACATGGCACAATAGTGTATTGTGAAGCCTAGTTGGGTGCTGTGTCGTGTTGGCTGTTCCCAAAAACGATGGGAAAAGCAAAATGGCAGGTGGTGGGAATGGATGGATGGACGGATGGATGGACAAACATCTCCCCATCTATTCTTCTGCGGTGTTTTGATATTTGTGAGACACCCCATTGTTCCCCAACAAAAAACTGTGTGAAAACCAAATGGCAGGTGGTGGGATAGAAGGATCAATGGATGGATGGATGGATGGATGGACAAACATCTCCCCATCTATTCTTCTACAGTGTTTTGGTATTTGTGGGACAGCTCCTTGTTCTCCATCAAAAAATTGGGTGAAAAGCAAAATGGCAGGTGGTGGGATAGAAAGATCAATGGATGGATGGATGGATGGATGGATGGATGGATGGGTGGGTGGGTGGATGGTTGAATGGATGGATGGATGCGAGGATGGATGGACGGATGGACGGACAAACATCTCCCATCTATTCTTCTGCAGTGTTTCGATATTTGTGGGACACCTCATTGTTCCCCATCAAAAAACTGTGTGAAAAACAAAATGGTAGGTGGTGGGATGGAAGGATGGATAGATGAATGGATGGACCAACATTTCCCCATCTATTCTTCTACAGTGTTTGGTATTTGTGGGACACCTCCTTGTTCTCCATCAAAAAACTATGTGAAAAGCCAAATGGCAGGTGGTGGGATAGAAAGATCAATGGATGGATGGATGGACAGACGGACGGACGGACGGACGGATGGATGGACAAACATCTCTCCATCTATTCTTCTGCAGTGTTTTGGTATTTGTGGGACAGCTCCTTGTTCTCCATCAAAAAATTGGGTGAAAAGCAAAATGGCAGGTGGTGGGATAGAAGGATGGATAGATGGATGGATGGATGGGTGGATGAATGGATGGATGGATAGATGCGAGGATGAATGGATGGATGGTTGGATGGATGGATGGATGGATGGACGGACAAACATCTCCCATCTATTCTTCTGCAGTGTTTTGATATTTGTGGGACACCTCATTGTTCCCCATCAAAAAACTGTGTGAAAAACAAAATGGTAGGTGGTGGGATAGAAGGATGGATGGATGGATGGATGGATGGACGGATGGATGGACAAACATCTCCCCATCTATTCTTCTGCAGTGTTTTGGTATTTGTGGAACACCTCCTTGTTCTCCATCAAAAAACTATGTGAAAAGCCAAATGGCAGGTGGTGGGATAGAAAGATCAATGGATGGATGGATGGACAGAGGGACAGACAGACGGACGGACGGATGGATGGATGGACAAACATCTCCCCATCTATTCTTCTGCAGTGTTTTGGTATTTGTGGGACAGCTCGCCTGTGAAGATCCTGTAAAAATCTCCAAAAGTAATAATCTACAGTGTCTATTATCTTGGGTATATATACACACATTTATATATATATAATGTTTTGGGAGTTTGCAATTCAAAGAAACTCCCTCAGGAGACGGTCCAATCTGGGCCTTTCTCTGTAGGGACTTCACTAGATAGGAATTCAGTGGCTGTTTAAACCTTTTTTAAAGCCCCATTATTGGATTTTTGCCCAATGCAAATGGTCTTCTAAATAGTCTCATTCGTTCCAGCTACAATATGCCAAGACTGCCTTGGCTAAAGCTTTGTTTCAGAAGAACCGGAAATGAAGATGGGAGGGGAACGGTGTATGGGTAGTCCTTGACTTACGACTGATCGTTTAGCGACCGTTTGGAGTTACGACGGCATTGAAAAAAGAGACTTATGACTTGGTCCTTGCACTTAGGATTGCAGCATTCCCACGATCATGTGATCAAAGGAGCCTTGGTGGTGCAGCGGACTAAAGTGCTGTTAAGTAGCACTTAGCTACCAGCTGCCTGCAATTACTGCAAGTTCAAATCTCACCAGGCTCAAGGTTTGACTCAGCCTTCCATCCTTCTGAGATAGGTAAAATGAGGACCCGGATTGTGGGGCAATAAGATGACTTTGTATAAAAAAGAACACCGCTTGGGGAGGGGGAGGCGAAAGCCCTACTAAGCAGGTATATACAAAAGTATGAAGGCTATTGCTTAACGCATTGTAAGCCGCCCTGAGTCTCCGGAGAAGGGCGGCATATATAAATCAAACCAATAAATAAATAAATAAATAAATCAAAATTTGGGAGCTGGTTAACAGGCATGTGTTTACAGCGGTTGCTCTACTATCAGATGATTCAACAACCGTGGGGAAAACCGGTCACAAAATCGAGCGCGGCTCACTCAACAGTTTATTAATTAATTTATTGATTTATTAATTTTATTTCTATACCGCCCTTCTCCCGAAGGACTCAGGGCGGTGTACAGCCTAATTAAAAAACACAAAGACAGACAAGTTCCCAGGGGGAGAGCCTTTTCTGTGGGGGCACCTACCATCTGGAACGGGCTTCCCCCGGAGTTACGAAACATCCAAGACTTACGCATATTCCGCCGTGCCCTGAAAACATTTCTATTCCAACAAGCTGGTCTGGCCTAACTCTCCCTTTTTAATTGGCTTTTAAACTGGCTTTTAAATTGGGTTTTAAACCTCTTTAGATAAATTTGGATGTTTTTAATCTTTGAGCCTAAATTACTTAATCTGTTTCTTAATAGTTTTTAACTTCTATATGTATTTGTATTTATTATGGCTGTTCACCGCCCTGAGTCCTTCGGGAGTAGGGCGGTATACAAATATGAAAAATAAAATAATAAATAAATAATAATAAAATCTAAAAATTATTAAAATTATTAAATAATAGGCCCAATTTATAAAACCCCAAATTTAAAATCCCATTTAAAACCAATTAAAATCTTTACATTGATAGCCCAGCCTGGCGGGACAACAAGGTTTTGAAGTTGCTTTGCAGAGCAGTGGGAAATTCTGATTCTCAACTGGGGTCATAAGTCAAGGACTGCCCGCGTGACCTTTATGGCTTCATGGCCACAAGAACCAAATCTCTCTGGCTTTTTTTTTTCGTCGTCACAGGAAGAAAGCAAACAGATCCAGGCTTGGCAGAAATCCAGCTCTCAGTCAGATTCTCATGACGATGAAGTTTCTCCTCCGCCACCCAACCCGGTGGTCAAAGCCCGACATCGAAGGGGAGGGGTCAGTGCTGAGGTCTACACAGAAGAAGATGCGGTGTCTTATGTCCGGAAGGTAATACTATATTGCTATTCTTGGACGGTTGCTGTAAGTGTAAATGATGCATGCAAATTGTGTTTCAGGGAGACATCAAAAGCTAATTGGGTGTAGTGTTAAAAGTTCTGGTCTAGAAAGCAGGAGACGTGAGTTCTAGTTCTGCCTTAGGTGTGAAAGCCACTGGGTGACTTTGGGCCAATCACCAGGAGACGGTGAATTCTAGTTCTGTCTTAGCCAGGAAAATCAGCTGGGTGATTTTGAGCCAATTATGGTGAGGATATGGTGAGCCCTAGTCCCACTTTTGGCATGAAGACATCTGGTTGACCTTGAGCCAGTCCTTCTCTCTCTGCCCTAGGAAGGAGGCAATGGCAAATGACTCCTGAAAAACCTTGCCAAGAAAACGACAGGGTCTTTTCCTGTAAGGTAGTTTCCACAAATCCAAAACATTCATACATCACCTACCAAGAGCCTTGGTAGTACAGTGGTCTAAAGCACCCTGTTATTAAGACCAGCTGCCTGCAATTACTGCAGGTTCGAATCTCGCCAGGCTCAAGGTTGACTCAGCCTTCCATCCTTTCTAAGGTAGGTAAATTGAGGACCCAGTTTGTGGGGGCAATAAGCTGACTTTGTATAAATATACAAAAAGGATGAAGGCTATTGCTTAGCGCATCGTAAGCCGCCCTGAGTCTCCAGAGAAGGGCGGCATATAAATCAAATAAAAAAAAAGACAGACTTATTTAGGAAAGCAGAATTTTCTTATGGCTCGGGGGACCTCTATTAGCCTTTTTGAGTGGTGGGCTGTGATTTTATCGATTTGTGTTTTTATAAATTCTATAAATTTATTCATTCTCTCCAGAACGTCTGCCCCAAGAAAGCTTGGTCAGGTCCCCAAAATAGCCATTATTATGTTCAGAAGGATTTTATGGATGGATCCTGCAATGTTCACTCCTGATTTTTTTAATACCCAATCACATCTATATTCTGTCCCAGCGTTTCAGTGAAAGTAAACCTGGCACCCACCCAACGTTCAGAACCATAATTAATGCATCACGCTGCTTTAAGATGCATTTGAAGAAATAATATTAAGTTCTGCCAGATGCTGAATTATTTGCTATTCAGCTTTTAAAAACAAACAAACAAAAAAATTCCCATTAGATGCTCCTTACAAGCTAATTCTGATTTGCTTCTGGCCTGCACCGTTGGTTCAATTCAGTTAGGACAGGGGGTCGGCAACCTTAAACACTCAAAGAGCCACAAAGGTCCTAACCGGAAGCCCCCATTCAATTCTGGAGCTGACTGGAAGTCCAGTTCCCCCCCCCACCATAGAGTCTCCTCCTAGCACGGCATCCTTTTTCCTCTGTTGACTGGAAGTCGGTTCCCCCACCATAGAGTCTGCTCCTAGCGCGGAGTCCTTTTTCCTCTACCTGTCCTAACCGAAAGCCCTATCAATTGAGGAGCTGAACAGCAACAGGGAGCTGCAGCAGAGGGATAAAAGAGCCACATGCGGCTCCAGAGCCGCAGGTTGCTGACTCCTGCTCTAAACCATGGGCTTTCCTAGCTTTGTTGGCTATACCAGGGGGGAGATTAAATATATATATATATATTTAATCAGGGCAACCTGGTCTATCCAAATATGGGATTGAGCCATACTGCTTCCCTTTCGCCGTTCAGCCCCAATCCAGGAGCCTTCGCAGGCAGTTGCTTTCTCGACAAACTATTTTGTGTTAATTTTATATTTTGCTGACAAAGAAATAAAGGGAGACTAGTATAGATCTATTTATTTCAAGCTATTTAGCTCTCATCAGCTAGCCATATCCTTCTGGGATTACAACTTGGGCTGCTCACACATTAGGTAGATGTATTAACCTCTAAGCCACAGGCTCTCCTTGCTTTGTCGGCTATACCAGGGGAGAGATTAAGTGTTTTTTTTTCCGGTGAGACCAGAAGAAATCCGGATCAGTTAATTCAGCATTTTCTAGATGATGTTTGATGCTCGAGGCACCGTTTAATATTTCAGATGAAGCAATTTCATAATTCTCTCAAAAAGTTGTATAGCAAAGCCATTTCTGGAAGCTTAACTCGGGTCTGGAATTATGGAGTTGTTTTGTGATTGCTTTTCTTTAATTAGTCTAAGTACAAAATTCTTCATCAAATGTGTTAGTCGGAAAAGAGCCCTGATTTCTGGCTGTTGTACATTAACGTGGCTCCCCCTACAAAGACTACGACAGGAGTCTGGGCTGATCTCTTATTAATCCTCTGGAGTTCTGCTCGCTCCTAACTTTGGCTTCTGCTCCTCCCTGCTTTTCCATTCCAGGTTATTCCAAAGGACTATAAGACTATGACAGCTTTAGCCAAGGCCATCTCAAAGAATGTCCTCTTCGCTCACCTTGACGACAATGAGAGAAGGTAGGTTGGGATCTAGGATGTTAGTTTGGTCATGAAACATCTGCAAGAAAATAACCAAGCTCAGAGAGCACCAAGGACCTCACAATCCTCTTCCTCCTCCTCCTCCTCCTCCTCCTCCCCCTCCTCTCTGCAAACCTCACTCCCTTCTAGGACTGATGATGTAACCTTGTTGGGTAATGAAACATCAGCAAGAAAACAACCAAGCTCAGAAAGCACCAAGGACCACTCAATTCTCTTCCTCCTCCTCCTCCTCCTCCTCTTCCTCCCCCCTCCCCTCTGCAAACGTTGGGGGTTTTCTGGAACGCTGACACCTCACTCCTTCTAGGTTGATGATGTAGCCTTGTTGGGTAATGAAACATAAGCAAGAAAACAACCAAGCTCAGAAAGCACCAAGGACTCCTCAATTCTCTTCCTCCTCCTCCCTCCTCCTCCTCCTCCTCCTCCCTCCTCCTCCTCCTCCTCCTCCTCCTCCTCCTCCTCCCTCCTCCTCCTCCTCCTCCTCCCTCCTCTCCGCAAACCCCACTCCCTTCTAAGACTGATGATGGGTATCGAATATCCAGATCGGCTTTCAGCCAAAACGCGGATTACATCAAAACCCTTCCCCCAACAGTATTTTTGTCTCCCTAACAAACATTTGATCCTATGCTTCACCTCTCCGTTGTTTTCACTTGTCCAAAACTTTCTAAAAATCCTGCTTTATTATTCGTTTTTTTAAAAAAGGGCAATGCGTTTTTTACATTAATCCAGTCGATCCAGCTGCTGGTTCGCATTAGCGGGTTTATTTTGGAAGAACCTGGTTGCCTTCATTATTTTTTGGGGGGGGGGGGGGAAACGGGACCCAAACTGCTCCGCGTTGTGTGAAACAGCTGGTTAAGTCTCATCCTTACCCAAAAGTAACCGTTTCTAAGCTTTCCAGAAACAAAGGTGGCCTTTGAATTGGCTACAACAGCTGGAGGAATCTGTTGCATTAGAGGGTGTCTCAGCTGCCCGATGCAGAACAGAGACGGGCGGGTAATAGAATATTTGAAGCGTTTAGTAATTCCAGATTTGTCATGTTTTAGAAAGACGCCTGTGTCTTGAGAGGGAAGGGAATATTGCAGAGGCCGTCCTTGATTTACAACAACAGTTCATTTAGTGACCATTTAATGTTACAATGGCACTGAAAAAAAGTGCCTCGCGACAATTTTTCACCCAACCGTTGGATCACACGATCAAAATTTCGGATGCTTGGCAACGGACTGATATTTATGATGGCTGCAGTGTCCTGGGGAAATCTCCTTTTGTGTCCTTCTGAATCAGCAAAATCAACGGGGAAGCCAGATTTGCTTAACGACCACGTTAGTAGGGGGTTGACTTCTGGTCATCCGAGAGAATGACCATTTCACTCTTTGCCAGCTGGTGTCACTGTATTCAAGATCATGCTTGTATTGTTGGAATTATAAAAAAAAAAAAAAAGAAAAGGAAAAGCCAAGCAAAAATGTATTTGGAGACCCATAGTCATAAAACTCTAAATACTTTGCTAAAACTTTAGACTGTCATTGTGAAGGTCAGAAAATACAGACCACCAGGGGTGGGGCTGCTGGGAGTTCGCAGGGGTTCGGGAGAACCTCTAACTAAGATTCTGTGCAGTTCGGAGAACCCCCAAATCGAGTGGTGGGTTGCTATCAGTTCGCCCCGGATTGGGCGAATAGTAGCGGTGGTGGCAGGAGGCTCTGCCCACCCGGGTCTATGCACAGAAGAGTTGCGCGCGTGAACGCACGAGCGCCCCCGAGCGAACCAGCAGCGATGGGTTTTGAAACCTGCCCCTGCCCAAATCCCGCTCCTGGCTGGCCCCACCCACCCTGCCCCGCCCCTCCCAGGAGTCTCCACGTGGCCCGTTTTGGATGCAGGTAAGTGCAGGGTGCACATGATGGCTCAGGGAGGGTGAAAAAATGGGCCTACCGGAAGTTCAGGGAGAGCCTCCAGAGGCCTGGGGAGGCCGTTTTCGCCCTCCTGGAAGCTCGAGCAAAGCCTCCAGAGCCTGGGGAGGGCAAAAACAGCCTCCCCCTGCCTGTGGTGCAGGAGGCTGACTAGGCCATGCCCACCAGGGCCACACCCATCCAGCATCCGGGCAGAAAAACCCCTTGCTAAAATTTTTGAAGCCCCACCCCTGCAGACAGCCATAAACAGCAGTCCTGGTGAAAAACTGGCTACAGGAGATCCATGTAGTTTGAAAAGGGCTCTCCTTTTTTGGACCACACACCAGTGGTGGGGTTGCCCCCGGGTTCAGACCGGTTCGCAAGAACCGGTAATAAAACCGATGGGAGGCTCTGCCCACTGACCCGGATGGTCATCATAGGCAATCTGCGCATGTTCAGAAGAGCACTTGTGCGTTGTGAGCGAAGTGCGCGCTGGCACGATGCGAACCGGTAGTAAAGGTAAGTATAAGGAATGCCAGACATTACAAAAACTGCTGATGACTTAATTTTTTTATTAATTTGTATGCAAAGCTCTCATGCGTCTTGCTTCTTCCTCAGCGCTTCTTCATCTTCTGGCAGCTTGCAGACGTGTGGACTCCGACTCCCAGAATTCCTCAGCCAGCTGGGGGAATTCTGGGAGTCGAAGTCCACACATTTGCAAGAGGTCCCGGCGGAGAAATATCGTTGGTCCAGACAGAGCTGGGTAGCTCACAAACTAGTTTTGCTGAAATGACCCAGGGAAGGAGAAAATTCGCATTGAGCGTTGTAGATCGAGGTTCCAGATTGGATTCTTAGCACCTCCAATGCATATCGGCATAAAACGTGGCACTTCTAATAGAGCTGGAGAAATTCCTATGCTCCAAATCCTGGAGAACTGCATCAAATCAGTGGTCAGCCGTATTATGGAAGTTGATGGACTAGTGAGCTGACTTAGAGTAAGGCAACCTCCTGCATTTCTTCTCATGCTGCTAACTCCAGGTAACATTTGGTATGTTTAATCACAGCTGAAGAAGGGAGGTGAAAGCTCTAGAAGAATGTTTCTCAACTTCGGACACTTGAAAATGTGTGGTCTCCTCCTCCTCCTCCTCCTCCTCCTCCTCCTCCTCCTCCTCCGCCTCCTCCTCCTCCTCCTCCTCCTCCTCTTCTCCTCCCTCTCCTTCTCCCCCTCCTCTCTTCTTCTCCTACTCCCTCTCTTCTTCTCCCTTCGTCTTCTTCCTCTCCCTCTATTCCTCCTCCTTCTCCTCCTCCTTCTCCCCCTCCTCCTCTTCTCCTTCTCCCTCTCCTTCTCACCCCTCCTCTTCTTCTCCTTCTCCCTCTCTTCTTCTCCCTTCTTCTTCCTCTCCCTCTATTCCTCCTCCTCCTCCTCCTCCTCCTCCTCTTCTCCTTCTCCCTCTCCTTCTCCCATCCTCTTCTTCTCCTTCTCCTCTCTCTTCTTATCCCTTCTTCCTCTCCCTCTATTCCTCCTCCTTCTCCTCCTCCTTCTTCTCCCCCCTCCTCCTCTTCCTCTTCTTCCTCCCTCTCCCTTCTCCTTCTCCTCCTTCTCCCCCCTCCTCCTCTTCTTCTCCCTCTTCTTCTCCTCTCCTTCTTCTCCTTCTCCTTCTTCTCTTCTCCTTCTTTCCATCGTATCAGTGTCCACAGTTTTGCATTTACCCACCACTTCAGTCTGCAGCCTCTAGTCATGTGACCAAAATTCAGAGGCTTGGCAACTGACTCCTATTTACGACGCTTGCAGCATCCCGGGGTCAACATAATCCCCCTTTTGCGACCTTCTGAAAAGCCAAGTCAATGGGGGAACCCGATTAACTTAGTAACTTAACAGTTACTAACTTAACAACTGCAGTGATCCACTTCACAATGGTGGCCAGAAAGGTCGTACAGCATGGCAAAACTCACGGAACAAATGTCTCGCTTAGCCACGGAAATGTGGGTCTCAATTGCGATAATAAGTCAAGGACTACCAGTACCATTGATCGCCTAGACTGGCTCCAATTCCTGTTTTACTTCGGAGAGGTTTCATCCTCACTTCTCACCTTGCTGAGCTGCTCAACAACTAGACCAGAAACCAGAAAGAGTGCAGAGAAGAGCAACCAAGAGGATTAGGGGACTGGAGGCTAAAACATATGATGAATGATTGCGGGAACTGGGTATGTCTAATTTAATGAAAAGAAGGACTAGGGGAGACATAAGAGCAGTCTTCCAATATCTCAGGTGCTGCCACAAAGAAGAGGGAGTCAAACTATTCTCCAAAGCCCCTCAGGACAGGACAAGAAGCAACGGGTGGAAACTCATCAAGGAGAGAAGCAACCTAGAATTAAGGAGAAATTTCCTGACAGTTAAAACAATTCATCAGTGGAAAGACTTGCCTCCAGAAGTTGCGAATGCTCCAACACTGGAAGTTTTTAAGAAGATGTTGGATAACCATTTGTCTGAAGTGGTGTAGGGTTTCCTGCCTTAAGCAGGGGGTTGGACTAGAAGACCTCCAGGTCCCTTCCAACTCTGTTATTCTATTCTATTCTATTCTATTCTATTCTATTCTATTCTATTCTATTCTATTCTATTCTATTCTATTCTATTCTATTCTATTCTATTCTAATTCTGTTCCGTTCTATTCTAATTCCATTCCGTTCCATTCCATTCCATTCCATTCCATTCCATTCCATTCCATTCCATTCTATTCTATTCTATTCTATTCTATTCTATTCTATTCTATTCTATTCTATTCTATTCTATTCTATTCTATACGACAGGAGACGATCTGGTGGCCCAAGGACCCTTGGGACACTCCGAATGACCCTGACGTTGCATTTTGGATGTTCCAGTCATATTTGTATCCTCCTTCGGCTACCCAGGATGCCAAGATATCTGTTACGGAACAAACATAGCTAGACTAATCACCCAATGACGTAGGCGGGCCGGAGGTGCTTCTGTGAAGTCGGAGGGACAGATCTACAGCAGGTGGCGACGACGAAGAAGAAGGCAGCTGGAAGTCACATCTGGAGAAATGTGCTCCTCGCTCTGCATTCCTGCAGCTGTTTGGCTGGCCTGGTTCTGTTTTTAACATTCGGCGCGGTGGCCTTTCCTACCAGATCATCTGCAACTCTTCTTCTTCCTCCCTGACACGTTGTTTAGAAGCAAGCCGTGGCATTATTGTTCTGCAGACACATCAGGCGTTCAGATTAGTGGGGTCTCTCCCTAGGGAATCGGGCTAGATTAGAAGCTTGCCTGCATGTGCTTCTTCCAGATGGAGGCTCAAGAACATTGATAAAACAGATGGGAAGGCCCTAAATCATGTTCCCTTGAATGTGCGAGAGGAGAAGAAGGAGGAGGAGGAGGAGGAGGAGGAGATTCATGGCCCGAAGAGCTAGATTTTGGCCTGGAATTTGGGCTGACTTCTCCCAGGTGGGGGTCACAAGGGAAAGTGTGTTGAATTAACCGAAGACCTGGCTGTAGCAACAAACGTCTGCTTCGTTCGGAAATAATAAAGCCTTCAGGAGAGGGTCATCGTCAAGACAGGGCACCCAATTGCTTTGCAAAAGTTCCAGATTTTGAAATCTCCAACATCTCCTAGGGCAGGGGTCTCCACCCTTTCGGACCTCAAGGACCACTAAATTCATAATTTAAAATCTCACGGACCACTAATATTTATTTATTTATTGGTTCGATTTATATGCCGCCCTTCTCCGGAGACTCAGGGCGGCTTACAATATGTTAAGCAATAGCCTTCATACTTTTGTATATACCTGCTTAGTAGGGCTCCGGTTCTCCAAACTACTCAAAATTTCCGCTACCCGGTTCTTCAGAACTGGTCAGAACCTGCTGAAACCCACCTCTGGTTAACTCCCAAACTCGGTTTCAGCCGACCGTCCCTTGCAGCAAAAGTCAACTTGAACGAAGCCCAGGAGCTGAAAATATCCCCGTGAATCATTTCCTTAAAAATGCACTTCTAGAATCTTGTTTCCGCTTTGCAAACAGTCGGGCTTTTATTGCTGGGTTAATCACTTTCTATATTTTTCTCTCGGCATTACTACATTCTGAGAGGCTTCCTTTACTGTAAGTAGTCTGCGGTCACAATGGGAGGTGGGGACCTTGGCGTGACCTGCACAGATTTTATTTGGATTAACCCATTCTGGAAGGAGATAAGTGTTCTCTTGGGAATCGTAGTTCATTTTCAACTCGGGTCGCAGAAAGCCGTAATCGCTTTGAGAGCCCTATATGGCTCGAATCGGAGTTATTCCCGAGAATATTTTCCTGTCTCGGATTTTATTTCCTGGTTTCTTTCTTGATTAGGTGTTTCTTTTACCGTTGTTGTTTTGTAAGTAACTCAAGGGGGTGAGCATACCTAATAGCAATAGCATTTGGACTTATATACCACTTCACAGTGTTTTACAGCCCTCTCTAAGCGGTTTTTTTTTTTTTTAATTTGATTTATATGCCGCCCTTCTCCGGAGACTCAGGGCGGCTTACAATGCGTTAAGCAATAGCCTTCATTCTTTTGTATATTTTATACAAAGTCATCTTATTGCCCCCACAAACTGGGTCCTCATTTCACCTACCTTAGAAAGGACGGAAGGCTGAGTCAACCTTGAGCCTTGGAGAGATTCGAACCAGCAGAAATTGCAGGCAGCTGTGTTAATAACAGGGTGCACTAAACCACTGTACTATCAAGGCTCTCAAGGTTTACAGAATCAGCATATCTCCCCCAACAATCTGGGTCCTCATTTGACTGGCCTCAGAAGGATGGAAGCAGAGGTGGGTTTCAGCAGGTTCAGACCAATTCTGGAGAACCGGTAGCGGAAATTTTGAGTAGTTCTCCCGAACCTCTGCAAGCCCCCAGCAGCTGATTTGAACCCAACCGTTCCCGAAAAGATTTGCCATTTTGTCTAGTTTTTTTGGGAACAAGTTAGTGGGTTGTTTTTTTTTTTTAAAAAACGAAATGAACCCAACTCAGCCCCGATTGTCCAGCCAGGAAGTGATTCACTTCACTTGTTTTGTAATCATATGAAAGGAGATTTGTGAAGCTCATCCTGTGGAGGAGCTGTACAAGCAGACGCGTGGATTTATGGAGAAATGGGCGAGGTCTACAGAACTAAAGGACTAAGAAGGCATAAATTGGTGAGAGGTGACAAGAACGACAGAATGAAAAGCATTCCGGAGTAATAGATGATAATATTTGTAGCTCAGGGGTTTATTATTATTATTATTATTGGTTAATCTTTAGTGAGATTCACAGCCTTTGAGGCTGGTTAATAGCTCAGCAGCTCGAGTCCTAACCAAGGACCTAGGAACTGTTAAGGTATCGTCGGAGGATGTACTATTATTATTATTATTATTATTATTATTATTATTATTATTATTATTATTATTATTATTATTTGATTTATATGCCGCCCTTCTCCGGAGACTCAGGGTGGTTTACAGTGCGTTAAGCAATAGCCTTCATCCCTTTTGTATATTTATACAAAGTCAGCTTATTGCCCCCACAAACTGGGTCCTCAATTTACCTACCTTAGAAAGGATGGAAGGCTGAGTCAACCTTGAGCCTGGCGAGATTCGAACCCTGCAGTAATTGCAGGCAGCTGGTGTTAATCACAATGCTTTCAGTCTGCTGAGCCACCAGGCCCCTGAAGGTTGAACTGGGGGTGGCCTTGGTGCTTTCCTTGCAGACGTTTCATGACCCAACTAGTAACATCATCAGTACTAGAAGGGAGTGGGTTTGTGGGTGGGGGGAGGAGGAGGAGGAGGAGGAGGAGTACTGTGGCATCCTTGGTGCTCTCCAAGCTGGGGGGTTTTCTTGCAGATGTTTCGCTACCAATCTAGGTAACATCATCAGTGCTAGAAGGGAGTGGGGTTTGTGGAGAGGAGGAGGAGGAGGAGGAGGAGGAGGAAGAGGAGGAGGAGGAGGAGAATTGAGATGTCCTGGGTGCCCTCTGAGCTTGGTGGTTTCCTTACAGACATTTCCTTACCTAACTAGGTAACATCACCAGTGCTAGGTAGGGAGTGGGGTTTGCTCTTATTTTATACACTACTTCATTATATACACTGTATACATTACTACATTTAGTACTACTACAACCACTATATACTATTGCTACATTTGATATACTTAATGTATATAAAATGAGAGCAAAACCCTCACTCCCTCCTAGCACTGAAGATATTATCTAGGTCGGTAATGAAATGTCTGCAAGAAAACAACCAAGCTTGGAGAGCACCAAGGACCCCACAGTTGTCGCCCTCCTCCTCCTCCTCCTCCTCCTCCTCCTCCTCCTCCTCCTCCTCCTCCTCCTCCTCCTCCTCCTCCTCCTCCTCCTCCTCCTCCTCCTCCTCCTCCTCCTCCTCCCCCTGCAAACCCCATTCCCTAGCTGGGTCATGAAATGTCTGCAAGAAAACCAACCAAGCTTGGAGAGCACCAAGGACCCCACAGTCGTCGTCCTCCTCCTCTCCACAAACCCAACACCCTTCTAGCACTGATGATGTTACCTAGTTGGGGTCATGAGACGTCTGCAAAAAACCTGCCAAGCTCAGAGAGCACCAAGGACCCCACACGGAGAGAATTGGTGGAGGTTTAGCTGAACGTTTGGCTGTTAAGAGTTCTCTCTTCGAATAGCCCGAAGAGGAAGTTTAAAAAATAAAATAAAATAACAGTTAAAACGAGGCCATAAGTTGTCAGTTCAAAGAACGCTGCTCTTTCTAGCCTGGTTTTTTTTTTCTCCACCCCGTGAGTGTTCAGTTGTGTGTTTTCACAGTTGGCACCAGAACGGACTATTTACTATTTCCTTCCTTTCTCACTCCACACCCCATCACTCTTTTCACCCTTAAAGTGCCACCCATAATGGCATCTATGCTGGGGGGAGCTGCTACTTCTCTCCCCGCGGGAACCCCTCATTCTCCTCAACTCAGGATATTTACTTTCCCTTTATCTTCCATCTGAAACAACAAAAGTTGAATTTCCCCCCCTCCTCCTCTCCCCTTTGACCCGAGGGCACGAGAAAGGTTGCATCATTTTGAGCAGTTTTAAACCTGTCCTTCCATCTTCGGTACGGAGAATCTAACAATCCTGGGTTAATGGAAGTCAATCCAGCTGGCGAGGTACCTATCAGACACCTTCTGCCTGAAAAGAGAGACCGTAGAAAGTCAGGCTTTGAAAGCAGCCAAGTCTCTCGATTTGTCCTCTGGACAAAAGCTGTGCTCTCTGAGCTTGGTTATTTCCTTGCAGACATTTGTTTGTTTGTTTGTTTTATGTTTGTTTTATTAAATTTATATACCGCCCTACTCCCGAAGGACTCAAGGCGGTGAACAGGCACAGAATAAAATACATAAATACAAAAGTTAGAAACATAATTAAAACCAAATTAAATAATTTAGCCCAAGACAATTAAAAATCCCAATAATTTAAAACAAATTAAAATTCCACTTTAAAAATTTAAAAGAAAGGGGAGAAAATTAGGCCAGGCTGGCTTGCTGGAATAGGAAGGTCTTAAGAGCGCGGCGGAAAGTGCGCCGATCCGGGATCCTCCGTATTTCCGGGGGGAGCTCATTCCAGATAGTAGGTGCCCCCACAGAGAAGGCCCTCCCCCTGGGGGCCGCCAGTTGACACTGCTTGGCCGACGGCACCCGGAGGAGCCCCTCTCTATGAGAGCGTACCGGTCGGTGGGAGGCTGTTTGTGGTAGTAGGCGGGTCCCGTAAATAACCAGGTCCTAAGCCATGGAGCGCTCTAAAGGTGGTAACCAAAACCTTGAAGTGCACACCGGAAGACCACCGGGAGCCAGTGCAGCTCGTGCAGGAGACGTGTCACACGGGAGCGCCATGTTGCTCCCATAACCACCCGCGCGGGCCGCACTCTGCGCCAGTTGGATCCTCCGGGTGCTCCTCAAGGGGAGCCCCATGTAGAGAGCGTTACAATAGTCCAGGCGGGAGGTGACGAGGGCATGAGTGACTGTGTGTAAGGAGTCCCGATCCAGAAAAGGGACGCAACTGGCGAATCAGGCGAACCTGATGAAAAATCCTCCCAGTCACGGCCATCAAGTGCTCTTCTAAAGACAGCCGTGAATCCAGGGAGGACGCCCAAGTTGCGAGCCCTCTCCGTGGGGGCCAGGTAATTTCATTACCCAACTAATTTAATTTAATTTAATTAATTCAATTTATATGCCGCCCCTCTCCGAAGACTCCGGGCGGCTCACAATACATTTTAAAAAATCATTATAAAAAACATTTAAAAATTAAAAACATTAAAAACTCATTCACAGCCATTCATGGCCGGGTATCTCGTCAGATCGCAAGAGCGAGATCAACGGCCCCAGGCCTGCCGGAAAAGCCAGATCTTCACCGCTTTTCGGAAGGCCAATAGGGTGGGGATGGTCCGGACCTCAGAAGGTAACTGGTTCCAGAGAGCTGGGGCAGCCACAGAGAAGGCCCTCCCCCACGGGCCCGCCAGCCGGCATTGTTTAGCTGACGGGACCCGGAGGAGACCAACTTTGTGGGATCTTACTGGTCGCTGGGAGCTATGCTATAAGCCTGGCCCTGAGCCATGTAGGGCTTTAAAGGTAATAACCAACACCTTGAATTGTGACCGGAGACCAATAGGGAGCCAGTGCAGCTCGCGGAGAATTGGTGTAACTAGGTAACATCATCAGCGTTAGAAGGAAGAAGGGAGCACTGATGATATTACCTAGTTGGGGTAACGAAACGTCCGCAGGACAACGCTCAGAGAGAGCACCGAGGACCCCTCTATGAAATTTGGAGATCTCCTAATCCAATCCTCTGCCCATCGGGGGGGGGGAATCTTCATCCCTTTCAAGGATGAAGGACTGTCCGCTCTGCGGCTCACATGTAATGTTGGTTTTAACCACGAGTGGATGACGGGACCACAGATGGTTGAACCTCGTGCGCGATAGGAGCCCCTAAGCCCTGTAAACTGGCACTGTGCATTTTATAGACTTGTGCATGACTCACAGCAGCATCAAAAGAGACGACTATAAATGGCTTCCCTTCGTCAGGAAAGCTTGGTGGCTGAGTGGCTAAACCCTAAATTATGGTTTCCAAACCACATGGCGGGATCAGCATTCGGCCCAAACTAAACAGTTTGTAGGATGGTTTAACCCCAACGCATGGATGGACCCCACTGGCGGGCAGGGCTACAGTGTCTTAACCTTACTTTATCACACCCCTACCTTCTCGGTAGTTCGTTTACTCCTAGCTTACTCACAGAAACACCCCAGCGGAGGGTAACTGAATAACAGAGTTGGAAGGGACCTTGGAGGTCTTCTAGTCCAACCCTCCCTGCTCACACAGGAGACCCCCATCCCAACAAATCCTGCAATAGCCTAACGGGTGAACCCCAGCCACGGCGGTGACTGGTTACTGGTGAAATTGTAGATTACTGGTGCGACGCGCGAAGATGCACCTGGATAAACCATGATGTAGGAATGACAGGTCTTCCACTCTTTATGGTGGGCTGCTGGGGGTTCGCAGGGGTTCGGGGAGAACCTCTAGCTAAGATTCGGTGCAGTTCGGAGAACCCCCCAAATCCCATTCCTGGCTGGCCCCCGCCCACCTCTCCCCTCCCCAGGAGTCCCCACGTGGCCTGTTTTGGATGCAGGTAATTGCAGGGTGCATGCGGAGGCTCGGGGGAAGGCGAAAAACGGGCCTATCGGAAGTTTGGGGAAGGCCAGGTAATGGGCCCATTTCCAGCCTCCAGAGGGCCTCCGGAGCCTGGGGAGGCCGTTTTTTTGCCCTCCCGGAGGCTAAGGAAAAGCCTCCGGAGCCTGGGGAGGGCAAAAACGCCACCCACTTCCATGGTGCATACCGCCAACTAGGCCACACCCACCATGGCCCCACCTATGCCCCACCCACCAGCTGGGCAGAGAACCCCTTGCTAAAATTTTTGAAGCCCACTCCTGTGGGTCACACATCACGCTAAGCCTAAACGTAAGTTTTGATTTTTGTTTTTTTTTGCAAAGTCAGGCTATTACGGGTTAAGGTTTATATGCGGCAATTCAGCCGTGAGTCGGTGCGTTTTTGGTGACCTTATTAGTCTCAGAAACCAAGACGTACCTTAAACAAGCCATGCGTTTTTGGGCAATGCATGAATGCAACCCATAAAGTTAGCGCGTCGAGTGAAAGTTCACTTCTCTTTCGGCATGTTAAAACTTGTCATTCGCCTTTGATCTCTTACTGCAGTCTTCTTTATTTTGGGGAGAGGGGCAAAAAAAAAATCAAATGTGGGTTGGGTTTCCTCGCCCCCACCAATTATCCCATCAGCAAAGCGTTCATGTCTGAACAAATTCTTCTGCTTTATTCTCTTATCGGTTGAACACCGAGCATCCCCTTACATGAAGGTGGTTGTTTCCACCCCTCCAACTCCAATTTAGAAGCTTAGATTTACCGCGACGAAGCTTTACGTCCTTCAAAACGCATCGCGCTTCCTTTAAGGGGGTTCGTCGCGCGGGGCCGCTGCCGGTTTTTACGATCTCGTTTTCGCAGCGGTCGTTAAGCAAACGCGACGGCCGTCGTTAAAACGAAGCCAGCGGTGGTTATGTGTGAACGTCGTGGTTGTTCCAAGAAACCCATTGTTCGCAATGGGCGGGTTTTTTAAATAAATAAATAAATAAATCCCAGTTCTTGCCCCACCACCCCCCCAATGTTTAATTCACATTGTTTTAATTCGGGCCAAAGTATATAATTCTTTTAATTAATTTTAAATTTTGTATTGTTATGTATTTTAGTTCTGGCTGTGCACCACCCTGAGTCCACTAGGAAAAGGGCGGTTATATAAATTGAATAAATAAATAAATAAATAAATAATGTTGTAAATTGGGATCACGTGACCAGATGCCGTAAATGCGGGGCCATTTATCGAATCCCCAAAATGTGATCACATGACCATGGTGGGGGCGGGGATAGAGTGGCCCTTGGAACTTCAGATCTGAGTCTCTCTCTCTCTCTCTCTTTTGGAAAGTCTGTAGTAATTTTGCTTGCTAAGTGACTGGGTCCATCCCACAGCAAAGCCAGCTTCTCCCCACTCACCCCCAACCCTCCCGACCTTCCTGAGTCTTCTCGAGAGCGAGAGGTTGGACTAGAAGACCTCCAAGGTCCCTTCTAATTCCATCCTTCTCTATTGAGAGTCTCTCGCCGTGTCTGTCGGTGAATCACTCTGAGCCGGTCAGGCTGATATGATAACTCTTCAGGAATAAAGATAATGGCTTTAGGTTTTAAATTTATGACCGGGTGTTTCCTAGAATCAAGGCCTGAGTGGATTTTGGAACTGCTGGACAGGAAATAAGCTTATAATGGGATTTTTTGCAACTTTTCCCATATATGGGAGTAAAAATTGCCATAGGTTACACGCTGACCTCCCTGTGTTTGGGTGAATCTTTTTCAAAACGGCTTTGTTCTCCTCGCCACAGAGAGACAGAGAGAGAGACAGACAGAGAGAGAGAGAGAGAGAGAGGAGAGAGACAGAGAGAGAGAGAGACAGAGAGAGAGAGGGAGGGGTGGGAGGGAGGGAGACAGAGAGAGAGAGAGAGAGAGAGAGGGAGAGAGAGACAGAGACACAGAGAGAGAGAGACAGAGAGAGAGGGAGAGAGAGAGACAGAGAGAGAGACAGAGAGAGAGGGAGAGAGAGAGACAGAGAGAGAGACAGAGAGAGAGAGGGAGAGAGAGAGAGAGACAGAGGAGAGAGACAGAGAGAGAGAGAGACAGAGCGAGAGAGAGAGAGACAGAGAGAGAGGGAGAGAGAGAGAGACAGAGAGGGGAGAGAGAGAGACAGAGAGAGAGACAGAGAGAGAGAGGGAGAGGGAGAGACAGAGGAGAGAGACACAGAGAGAGAGAGACAGAGCGAGAGAGAGAGGGAGGGAGGGAGGGAGGGAGACAGACAGAGAGAGACAGAGAGAGAGAGAGAGAGAGAGAGCGAGAGAGAGACAGAGACACAGAGAGAGAGAGAGACAGAGAGAGAGGGAGAGAGAGAGACAGAGGAGAGAGACAGCGAGAGAGAGAGAGGGAGGGAGGGAGGGAGACAGACAGAGAGAGACAGAGAGAGAGAGAGAGAGGGAGAGAGAGACAGAGACACACAGAGAGAGACAGAGAGAGAGACAGAGAGAGAGAGAGGGAGAGAGAGACAGAGACACAGAGAGAGAGAGAGACAGAGAGAGAGAGAGAGGGAGGGAGGGAGGGAGAGAGGGAGAGAGAGAGAGGAATGTGCTGTTGTACAACCAGGCTGTAGAATCACTGTGAAGGTCACTTTCACATTTTTATTTGTGTACTCATGGGTGTTGGGTCGGGACACAACTCACTGGCAACATTTTTGTGACCAATTTTGTCAGTTGATGCCGTCGATTTAGCCCTCCCTGTTTTGTCTCCCAACATCTGCAGACTCGCAGATAGTTGGGGAAATTTATCTCTTTTTTTTTCCTTATCCATCGCTCTTTTGCTTTTTCCATTTTTTTATTTTATTCAGAAGATCAAAATGCCAAAGACGACAACATTAAAAAAAAAATGCAATTAAAAAAAAAATAAAACAAAAGACAGAAAAACACATCTTTTCTCTTTTCCTTGTCCGCGTTAAAATACAGGTAGTCCTTGACTTATGACTACAACCGAGCCCAAAAATGTTTGTTGCTAAGCGAGACGGTGGTTAAGAGCGTTTTGCCCCATTTTACGACTTTTCCGGCCACAGTTGTTAAGTGAATCACTGCAGCTGCAAAGTGAGTCACACGATTGTGAAGTGAATCTGCCTTTCCCCATTGACTTGGCTGGTGAGGTCGCAAAAGGGGATCACGTGACTCGGGATACGGCGTCCGTCATAAATATGAGTCAGTTGCCAAGCGCCTGAATTTTGATCACGTGACCGCGAGAATGCCGCGACGGTCATAAGTATGAAAAACGATCATCCGTCGCTTTGTTCTGTGCCGTAACTTCAAACGGTCACTAAATGAATTGTTGTAAGTCCAGGACTACCTGTATAACCTTATAATAAAAATAAAACTGGTATTTCTTGTGCTTCTTTGGTAGACTACCCCAGAAGGGTTAACCACGTCGTGGTTCAGCACCACGTTCATCCACCACGCTAAACCGCTGCTTCTTTTTTTTCCTCTTTGCAGTGACATATTTGACGCGATGTTCCCCGTCACACACATTGCTGGAGAGACTGTGATCCAACAAGGTGAGCTTTGTGGGTTGAGAGGACACATCGATGTGGCCCATGCTCAGATCATTTACGTCTAGGGGTCGGCAACCTTAAACACTCAAAGAGCCATTTGGACCCGTTTCCCACCGAAAAGAAAACACCGGGAACCACAAAACCTGGGTGGAGTTGGCCAACTCGACATCACTCGCTTCCACCAGTCACATGACTCCCTAGCCACGCCTACCCAGCGGGTCATTAGGACAGAGAACCGGTTGTTAAAAAACACCGGGAACCACAAAACCCTTTTGACATCCCTCCCTCCTCCCTCTCCCGCTCTCCCTCTCCCCCTCTCACTGTATCTCTCTATGTCTCTCTCTCTTTCCCCTCTCACTGTATCTCTCTATGTCTCTCTCTCTTTCCCCTCTCACTGTATCTCTCTATGTCTCTCTCTCTCCCCCTCTCTCTGTATCTCTCTATGTCTCTCTCTCTTTCCCCTCTCTCTGTATCTCTCTATGTCTCTCTTTCCCCTCTCACTGTATCTCTCTATGTCTCTCTCTCTTTCCCCTCTCTGTATCTCTCTATGTCTCTCTCTCTCCCCCTCTCTCTGTATCTCTCTATGTCTCTCTCTCTTTCCCCTCTCACTGTATCTCTCTATGTCTCTCTCTCTCTCCCCCTCTCTCTGTATCTCTCTATGTCTCTCTCTCTTTCCCCTCTCACTGTATCTCTCTATGTCTCTCTCTCTTTCCCCTCTCACTGTATCTCTCTATGTCTCTCTCTCTCTCCCCCTCTCTCTGTATCTCTGTCTCTGCCCTGGCTGCATTTCCATCACCCGTCATCGCCTTTACCTTCTCAGGCCAGGCGAGGAGTGACTGGGAGGGGAGGGCGAGGGGCGGGGCCAGCCAGTGGTGGGATCACCCGAGAGGGAGCCACAGCAGAGGGCCCAAAGAGCCACATGTGGCTCCGGAGCTGCAGGTTGCTGACATCTGGTAGCCAAACTCAAATCCTGCAGCCGTTCTTCGTATATTTTAATCTCCAGGCCTTTGCTCATCTTCATTGCTCTTCTCTGAACTTTTTCCAAAGTCCCCACACCATTTTTTTGTAGTATGGGAGACCAAAATTGGTTGCGGGATTCCAGGTGTGGTCTTCCTTAGGGTTTTATGAAGCTTAATTCATACCTTCCCACTTCGCTTTCTCTGAATCCGGTCTTTTCAAAGCTGGTACAAGATCACCCTCTTAAGTTTATAGGCTCCTGATTTGTCTTTCTCTTCCACTGTAGGTGATGAAGGCGACAACTTCTATGTGATTGATCACGGGGAGGTGTATGTAAGTTGCAACTGACTTATTTGAAGGACTTGCTTTTCTTTTAGTGTATAGAAATGTGTTGATGTTCTGGATAAGATATGGACGAGAGGACTTCTCCTTACTGGTGACCTAGAGAGGAAAGAATAGAATAGAATAGAATAGAATAGAATAGAATAGAATAGAATAGAATAGAATAGAATAGAATAGAATAGAATAGAATAGAATAGAATAGAATTCTTTATTGGCCAAGTGTGTTTAGACACACAAGGAATTTGTCTTTGGTGCATACGCTCTCAGTGTACATAAAAGAAAAGATACATTCTTCAAGAATCATAAGGTACAACACTTAATGATAGTCATAGGGAACAAATAAGCAATCAAATCATACTAGGAAACAGTCAATATAAATCGTAAGGATACCAGCAACAAGGTTACAGTCATGCAGTCACAAGTGGGAAGAGATAGTTACTAGTAAGGAAGAGAAGAAGAATAGTAGTGCAGATTTAGTGAATAGTTTGACAGTGTTGAGGGAATTATTTGTTTAGCAGAGTTATGGCGTTCGGGAAAAAACTGTCCTTGTGTCTGGTGGTTCTGGTGTGCAGTGCTCTATAGCGTCGTTTTGAGGGTAGGAGTTGAAACAGTTTATGTCCAGGATGCGACCGGTCTGTAAATATTTTCACAGCCCTCTTTTTGACTCGTGCAGTATACAGGTCCTCAATGGAAGGCAGGTTGGTAGCCATGGTTTTTTTCTGCTGTTCTAATGATCCTCTGAAGTCTGTGTCTGTCTTGTTGGGTTGCAGAACCAAACCAGACAGTTATAGAGATGCAGATGACAGACTCAATAGTTCCTCTGTAGAACTGGATCAGCAGCTCTTTGGGGCAGTTTAAGCTTCCTGAGTTGGCGCAGAAAGAACATTCTTTGTTGTGCTTTTCTGATGACGTTTTTGATGTCAGGTGTCCATTTTAGGTCTTGCGATATGGTAGATATGGTAGAACCTATCAGGAAAGGAAGGCATGAACCCTATTCATTCATTGCCCACGTGGATGAAAGCGCCATTCCCTGGATGAGTCCTCAAAGAGGTCTGGAGGAAGCCGAGAAGACATGTCAGAAGTAATCTTCCCATGGATTGCCATCAGGAGCCAAGCTCATTTGTCCCGTATAAAGTCGCCTAATGGCGTATCATCCGCCAACAAATTATTTTAGGTTGAGAGCCTTAGAGTAACCCCGCCCGGAGGCCCTGCAGCTTTACCGCTAAACAATCTCGAAGATGGAAGGCCATCAAGTTGGAATGCGCCCCAAGCATTGGGTGAAACCGGAGCAAGCTGGGTTTTTTTTGCTAATCATCAAGGATTAGGTCATCTCGTGCCTTCCGTAAAGAGCAAGCTGGGAGCCTGGGGGGCAAGCCCGCTTTTTCATCTTCAGAAGATTCCAATTTGCTTTTTCCAAACTTTGCCCTGAAGGGGTTGAAACCTCACTGTGGGGACACCTGAAAATGACGGGCGGCTTCCCTCCGGATGGCTCCGGGTGGGCCTGGAAACCGGGACTTCATAAGGAATTTGTAAGGAGGATTACGGCACGGTTGAGAAGAAATGGATTGATATATTTTGGCCTTATTTTCAGAGAGGTTTTATTATTTTGGGGCGTGTGGAGCAAGATGGGGTTCCTCTTGCCGTCTCACCTGATTTCCAGCTCTGCGTTTAAATATTTTCGGGTAGGGCTTATTTTCGGAGGGAGGCTTATTTTAGCGCATGCGGTCAAAAGCCTGATTGGCCTTATTATCAGGGGATGTCTTATTTTCAAGGAAACAGGGGAAATATTTTTATTTCTCATAAACATGTCTTAAATGTCTCTTATTCGTTGTTAATCATACATATTCTCTTTTAACTTTTAACATTCATATTAGTTCATTCTTCATCCTAAAAAATTTGAGTATACTTGGGGTGACTCTTCTACCATTCCATCTCCTTTATTTTACAACAATCCTTCTTCTCCTTCTCCTCTCTTCCCCTTCCCTCCCTTCTTTTTCTATCCTCTTCTACTTTCTTCTTTCCTCCTCTCCTTCCCCTCCTCCTCTCCTTCTCCTTCCTTTCCCCCACTCCTCCCTTCTTCCTCCCTTTCTAACCTTCCCTCCTACTCTTATTTCCCCTCCCTTTCTTCCTCTCTTTTCCCCTTTCTTCTGTTCCTCTCTCTCCTTCCTCTCTTCTTCCCTCCTATCTATCCCTCTCCTCCTCTTTCCATTCTCTCCCCATTGTTGTATTCATTTTCAGTTCAATATTTTCCAAAATGGTATCCGAGCAACCCCGATGGATTTTTTTTTTTTTGGAAAGGAGCTTTGATTTTGTATCTAACAAAGTTTGGAACTGGGAGAGGCAGGAGGTACATGCACATGTGCAGTGGAGCTGAGCTGGGGCAATGGCTGGCATACCTGCAGAGAGGGGCACTCGTGCCATAGGTTTTCCATCACGGCCCTACACCATTTCTGACAGATGGCAACCCAGTCTCTCCTTGAAAACTTCCAGTGATGAAGCTCCCACAACTTCCGAAGGCAACTTCTGTTCCATCGGTTGATGGTTCTCACTGTCAGAAAATTCCTCCTTATTTCTAGGTTGAATCTCTCCTTGATCAGTTTCCACCCATTATGATGATGAGACAGCTGCTTTCTGTGGCTTCCTACATCGTATCAAAATAAAGTTTGCCCGTCTTTTCCCACCCAGGTTCTATTTTAAGAAGCAGCTGGCATATTTTTAAGCCACCCAACAGCGCCTGGCAGCTATTTAGGGAGACATAGCGTCTTTTTATGGCAAGCCCTTGGTGTGTCAGGAGGTCATCTAATTAGCATTGTTGGGCGTTGAAAGCCGTCCCCAAGTCACCATCTCCTCAAGAAATCCAACTGACTCATCCTTCCGAGTGGGGAAGCCAGGATGTCTCAGTTTGAAGCCTGCCACATCTGCAGGGCGAGGATTAGAGACAAAACACGGGTTAAGGTGGACCTTCTTTTTGGTTGTCAAATTTTAACCAGGCAAGTTGTCAAGCGAGTCGCATCCTGAGTCTTCGGAGAGGGGCAGCATACAAATTGAATTAATAAATAAATAATAAATCCAGTTTTTAACTTCTGGCCATGATAGTTAATTAATTAATTAATCAACTGCAGGGATTCACTTAATTAATTAATTAATTAATAAGAGCATTGGTAGTACAGTGGTCTAAGGCAACCTGTTATTCAGCTGGTTATTAAGACCAGCTGCCTGCAATTACTGCAGGTTCGAATCTGGGGGATTCTGGGAGTTGAAGTCCACCCATCTTCAAGCTTCCAAGATTGAGAAACACTGGGTTAGGAGCTTTGTGGCTCTTTGAGTGTTTAAGGTAGCTGATCCCTGTTCTAGAGTCTCGACATCTTTTTTTATAGCGTGGTGACCAAAACTGGATGCAGTTTTAGGTGTGGTCTTACTAAGGCTTTATCGAGTGGTATTAGTACCTCCCTCGATCCTGATCGTATCCCTCTGTTAATGCAATGTAGGATTGCGTTGGCTTTTTTGGCTGCCGCCGCACACTTATTGGCTGATATTATATCTCAGGCCCAGCCTGTTGTGGCAGGCATACACGGCTACTTCTGATAGCTTTCAACTATCACCCACTTTTTCTCTCCAAAATAATATTTTTTTTTTCCTCAAAAAAACACCCCCCACAAAGCTATCCCGGGTCTCTATTTTGAAAACTTCGGCCGACCACGCTTCGGGGTTTTTTTTTTGTTTTAAATTGCCGAGCAAAAGAGGTAAAAACAATAACAATAGACGTCCTGAAAATAACTCCTCGGTGTGGGTTTATATTTAGAAGGACGGATTCAGGAATTTTATTTTGATTTGATTTTCTCTTTTTAGCCGGTCCCACAAAGCCACCCTTCGGAGCAAGGCAGTTTCAACTTTTCTTTCTTTTTTCTTTCTCTTTTTTTTTAACGGAAAGTCTGTTATTTCTGTTTTGACCCCAAACGTTTTTTTGGGCAGGCTGTCTGTCTGTTTCCCGAGCTACCGACCACAAAAAACGGAACAGATCTCTCTCTCTCTCTCTCCTATCTGCTGCAACCATATTCCATATTTGGCATTCAGGAATAACAAGCCGGCTCTTGTTACAGGCTGACGGATCAAACGATATAATTCCAGCGGAGTAGATTTCCAGAGGAAGCCAATGGACCAGCGAGCTGTTTCTTTATTAGAGACAATTCAGGTTTTTAGAAGGAGATGCTTTCTTTCTCTCCATTTCTTACAGACAGATATCAGGAAAGCAGGGGAATCTGGGGGGGGGGGGGTCAGAGGGAATGCAGCCCCCAGCCCTTTTTCTCCCACTCTCTACCGTTGCTTCAAGATTTGGAAGCACAAAACACTGAGGACTAGCAGCCCAATTGAAAGAGGTCATGCTTTCAAGCAACAGAAAAAGCACTTCTTCTCCTTCTCCTTCTCCTCCTTCCTCTTCCTTCCCCTTTTCCCTTCTTCTCCTCCTCCTCTTTCTCCTTCTCCTCCTCCTCTGCCTCTTCTTCCTCCTCCTCCTTCTTCCCCCTTTCCCTCCTTCTCCTCCTTCTCCTCGTCTTCCTCCTCCTCTTCTTCCTCTTCCTCCTCCTTCTCCTCCTCCTCCTTCCTCCTCCTCCTTCCCCTTTTCCCTCCTCCTCGTCTTCCTCCTCCTCTTCTTCCTCTTCCTCCTTCCCCTTTTCTTCTCCTCCTTCTCCCTCCTTCTCTCCTCCTCCTCGTCTTCCTCCTCCTCTTCTTCCTCTTCCTCCTTCCCCTTTTTCTTCTCCTCCTTCTCCCTCCTTCTCTCCTCCTTCTCTCCTCCTCCTCCTCCTCCTCCTCCTCCTCCTCCTCCTCCTCCTCCTCCTCTTCTTCCATTCTTTCCATTTCCATAACCGCCTTGCTTTCCAACGAAAATTCCCCACCGAAGTCCTAAGTCCAAGGACTACCTGCATTCCGTCTATATCATTACCAGTCATTGGAGATGCAGTAAATGAGCGGTCGCTAAACGGTATTGTCATAAGTCGAGGCCTGCCTGCATGATTTCTGTAACAGTGGCGGCTCAGCGGCTAAGACCCTGAGCTTGCCGATTAGAAAGGTCGGCCGTTCAGCGGTTCGAATCCCTAGTACAGGATGGGTCCAATCCCTAGTAGTCCTGTGTGAGCAGTGGGGTTGGGCTAGATGGCCTCCCAGGTCCCTTCCGACTCTGTTTTACTGGGTTGCGGAATTGCGGTGGTTGCTTGCCAGAGAAAGGAAGAGGGGTTAAGTGGGACCTGTTGGGAAGAGAGCCGTGAGTGACTCATATCAAAAGCGATGGGGAAAAAAACAATAGAAGCCCAGAATGTTTTTGATCTTTGCAAAGCTGCAGGCCTTTGGCAAGGATTATAACTCTTCATATTTGGGTATCTTCAGTTCTGCATTCCTTTGCAACGACATGAAAGAGAGAGAGAGGGAGGGAGGGAGGGGAGGGGAGGGGAAGGGGAGTAAGCGAGATCTTTGGCTACTGTGTAGATGGAGGCTCAGCCGCTCCAGCCATGGAAAAGGAATGTTGGCTTGTGTTTAACCCACGTTTCCAGATTCATTGTGGATAGATACCTCGGCTGAGCTGACCTCTTCAACTCCGGCTTTGGAAGTTTTGTTCTGAAATCGTGCTCTCAGGTAGATCTCGGCAGAGACAATGAAACGGCGGGTCTCTCATTCGACGTCCTTCTCGATCCTCTCGTGATACTTTTTTCACACGTGCCAATTTTTAATCATGTCGTCGTGACAGTGAGGTTAATAGAAAGACACTGCTTCCTCCCTTCGCCTCCCTTTTTCCTTCCTTCCTTCCTTCCTTCCTTCCTTCCTCCCTCCCTCGCTTTTTCCTTCCTTCCCTTCTCTTTTCCTCCCTCCCTTCCTCCCTCCCTTTTTCCTTCCTTCCTTCCTTCCTTCCTTCCTTCCTTCCTTCCTTCCTTCCTTCCTTCCTTCTTTCTCTTCTCTTTTCATTCCTTCCTTCCTCCGTCCCTCTCTCCTCCTTCCCCTTTTCCTTCCTTCCTTCCCTTCTCTTTTCGTCCCTCCCTCTCTCCCTTCTTTCCTCCCTCCCTCCCTCCTTTTCCTTCCTTCCCTTCTCTTTTCCTCTCCCTTCCTCCCTCCCTTTTTCCTTCCTCCCTCCCTCCCTCCCTCCCCTTCTCATTTCATCCATTCCTTCCTTCCTCTGTCCCTCTCTCCTTCCTCCCTCCCTCCCTTTTTCCTTCCTTCCTTCGTCCCTTCCCTTCCCTTCCCTCTTCCTTCCTTCCCTCCCTCCCTCCCTCCCTCTTTCCTTCCTCTGTCCTTCCTTCCTTCCTCCCTCTGTCCTTCCTTCTTCCCTCCCTCCCTCCCTTCCTTCCCCTTTTCTTTCCCTTCATCTCCCCAGAGGCAGATCATGCAACTAAATTGGCAAGCAGAGGCCAGAATGACAGGGCAGTTTATCATCAATGTACTTTTCTCATCATCATAAAATGCCGGGTGGAAAGCTGAGGTTTAAACCTTCATCACTCTAGAGAAGTTCTCCTCTTTAGCCCACTGGCTTTTTTGTAGAGGTGAACCTTTCCCCTGTTTGATGGCAAGGAGACTTGGCATTTCCATCTGGGGAAGCAACCAAGTTCTTAAATTCAACGGACAGAAGGATAGCCGCATGTCCTCCTCCTGGTGGCCTTCGTTGCTTTCCCTTTTGCTTCTGGAGAAAGGATCAGCGTGGCTTCTGCAAAGTCGGCTTCTCTAGATCAGGGGTCTCCAAACCTTGGCAACTTTAAGCCTGGGAGGACTTCAACTCCCAGAATTCTCCAGCCAGCAAAGCTTCCCTTCCCAAAGCTGCCTGGAGAATTCTGGGAGTTGAAGTCCTCCAGGCTTAAAGTTGCCAAGGTTGAAGACCCCTGATCCAGATGGACCTCCTGACACAGCCGAGACTACAGCTGCCGTAACCCCCAGCTTGTCTGGCAAGGGGAAGGATGGGAGTTGTAGTCCAGCCCATCTGGGGAGGGTCAGGAATTTAAGGAAATTTGCTCACAGAGAAGGTGAGCAAATTTTTAAGGAGGAGAAAGCAAGTCAGGATCGCAGCCTTGAAGGCAATCAACCAACAAGGACCCTTCTCTTTACTCCCTGAAAGAATTCTCCGCTCTCTTTGATTTTTTTTTCTTGATTTTTTTTTGCTAAGTTGTGTTTTCTTTGGCAACAGTCCCGTAGTTGTTTTCCCTTGTTATCTTCTGCGATATTTGTTTTTTCTTTTTTTCTCCCTTAAATGTCCTCATTCCGCCTACAGCTCTGGACTTTCCAGGGTGGTCCTTCCGATAGAGGGTTTTTTTTTAAATTTTTAATTTTATTTTGAAACCAGGCTTTTAAGTCAAGGCCACCTTCAAATAAAAGGGGCTTCCTTCCTTCCTTCCTCCCTCCCTTCCTTTCCTTCCAGCCGGCTGAAAAGGATTCTAAGTCAAGAGTGCAAGAAAGGAAGGAACGTTTAAGGGGAAGGGAAGAGACCTGCCACGCAGGGTGTGTGAAATCTTAAATTTTATGTGGGCTTCCTATAGGAATGTAGGCAGTCCTTGACTTATGACCAAAGTTGAGCCCCAAATTTCTGCTGTTAAGTGAGACACTGGTCAAGTGCCCCATTTTACCACTTTTCTTGCCACTGTTGTTAAGTGAGCCACTGTATTGTTAAGTTAGTAACACAGTTGTTTAAGTGGAAAGCTTTCAAGAAGAGACTGGACTGCCCTCTGTCAGAAATGGTGTAGGGCAGTGTTGCCAACCTTTTTGCCGTCGTGTGCCAAAAGCGGGGAGGGGGGAGTGCAGGGGAATCATGTGCGAGTGTGCCCATACCCATAATTCAAAGTGCCCCCTCACGCTGCCCCCACTTTTGGCATGTGATGGCACGGTGGGCCCAGTAGACCTGTTTTTGCCCTCCTCCAACTCCAAAAAAGCCTCTGGAGCCTGGGGAGGGCGAAAATAGCCTTGCCATCCCCCCCGGAGGCCCTCCGGAGGCTGGAAACAGCCCGTTTGCCGACTTCCAGTGGGACCGGAAGTCCCGTTTCTTGCCGTCCCACAACTTCTGAAGGCAACTTCTGTTCCATGGGTTGATTGTTCCGTCAGAAAATTTCTCCTTATTTTGAGGTTGAATCTCTCCTTGATCAGTTTCCATCCATTATTCCATGTCTGGCCTTCGGGGGTTTTCGAAAACAGGTTGACCCCCCTCCTCTCTGTGGCAGCTCCTCAAGTATTGGAAGACTGCTATCCTGTCTCCCCTGGTCCTTCTCTTCACTAGACTAGCCAGGCCCAGTTCCTGCAACTGTTCATTGTAGGTTCTAGTCTCCAGACCTTAGATAGATTCAGATGAATAGAGTTAGAAGGGACCTGGTAGGTCATCTAGTCCAGCCCCCCGCCCAAGCAGGAGACCCTACACCATTTCTGACAGATGGCAATCCAGTCTCTTCTTGAAAGCCTCCAGTGATGAAGCTCCCACAACTTCTGAAAGCAACTTCTGTTCCATGGGTTGATTGTTCTCACTGTCAGAAAATTCCTCCTTATTTCGAGGTTGAATCTCTCCTTGATCAGTTTCCATCCATGATTCCTTGTCTGGCCTTCAGGTGCTTTGGAGAATAGCTTGACCCCCTCCTCTCTGTGGCAGCCCCTCAAGTATTGGAAGACTGCTCTTATGTCTCCCCTGGTCCTTCTCTTCACTAGACCAGCCATGCCCAGTTCCTGCAACCGTTCATCGTATGTTTTAGCTAGGTCAGAACATAACCTTGCTTAGTGGACTACTCGCAACCTGAGGCTGCTGAAGGTGCTTGTGAGAGCTTTGCTCCAGGGAGCGTTTGCGGGCACAGTTGGAGCAATAAAGGGTAGTTAGATATGTTCTCTAGTTGTGTTGCTTTCGTGCCACGCCCTGAGCCATCACATTCCGTAGCCTCTTTTATGTTTTGTACGCTTGCGATGTCCGTTTCGGAGAGGATCTGTCCCTTTCTCTCCATCCTTGCTTCTCTCAAGGGCTAACGACCTTTCCCCCTTTCTTTAACGAAGGTGTACGTGAACGGAGAACTGGTCACCAGCATCGGAGAAGGAGGCAGCTTTGGAGAACTGGCCCTCATTTACGGCACACCGCGAGCTGCGACCGTCAAAGCGAAGACAGATCTCAAACTCTGGGGAATCGATCGCGATAGCTACAGACGCATCTTGATGGTGGGTTTAAAAACAAACAAACAAACAAACAAACAAACTTGGAAGCGTACCCCTTCCAAGGCTTCCCCTCCACTCCCCTTGAAACAGTTTGTTAATATGGGGGAAAGGTTCTTGAAATGTAGGCCTTGGGGCAGGGGTGAAATCCAGCAGGTTCTGACAGGTTCTGGAGAACTGGTAGCAGAAATTTTGAGTAGTTCGGAGAACCGGCAAATGCCATCTCTGGCTGGCTCCAGAGTGGGGTGGGAATGGGGATTTTGCAATATCCTTCTCCCTGGAGTGGGGAGGGAATGGAGATTTTGTAGTATCCTTCCCCTGGAGTGGGGAGGGAATGGGGATTTTGCAGTATCCTTCTCCCTGGAGTGGGGTGAGAATGGAGATTTTATAGTATCCTTCACCTGGAGTGGGGAGGGAATGGGGATTTTGCAGTATCCTTCCCCTGGAGTGGGGTGGGAATGGAGATTTTACAATATCCTTCCCCTGGAGTGGGGAGGGAATGGAGATTTTGCAGTATCCTTCTCCCTGGAGTGGGGTGGGAATGGAGATTTTATAGTATCCTTCCCCTAGAGTGGGGAGGGAATGGGGATTTTGCAGTATCCTTCCCCTGGAGTGGGGTGGGAATGGGAATTTTGCAGTATCCTTCCCCTGAAGTGGGGCGGGAATGGAGATTTTGCAGTATCCTTCTCCCTGGAGTGGGGTGGGAATGGAGATTTTATAGTATCCTTCCCCTAGAGTGGGGAGGGAATGGGGATTTTGCAGTATCCTTCCCCTGGAGTGGGGTGGGAATGGGGATTTTGCAGTATCCTTCCTCTGGAGTGGGGAGGGAATGGAGATTTTGCAGTATCCTTCTCCCTGGAGTGGATGGGAATGGAGATTTTGCAGTATCCTTCCCCTGCCATGCCCACCAAGCCACACCCATCAAGCCACACCACGCACACCAAGCCACAGAACCGGTAGTAAAAAAATTTGGATTTCACCAGTGCCTTAGGGGTGTATATAGGGCCAGCTGTCACCGCCGATTTGTACCGTGTAGGATTTATGAAAGAGAAAACTCTCCGAAATTAGACAAAACTCTATTTATGGGCATGAAAGGCCTTGGATTCTCCCTTTTTTTTCCGGAGAAATTAAATGAGGTTCATTTCGGGGTCACGGGAGAGCTGCAGTCAGATCTGAAGGCGAAGTTCTGTTGACCGAAGAAGGGCTTGTAAGCAATGGAACTTCTTCATGTTTACTACTCCTTCCACTCCAGAGGTTTCAAAGCAGCTTCGCTCAGCTGGCCACATCGGATGGGTTGGATGAGGAATGTGGAGTCATAATATACCAACGTGGGACGCGGTGGCTTAGGGGCTAAGACGCTGAGCTTGTCGATCGAAAGGTCGGCAGTTCAGAGGTTCGAATCCCTGGTGCCGCGTAACGGGGTGAGCTCCCGTGACTTGTCCCAGCTTCTGCCAACCTAGCAGTTCAAAAGCACGTAAAAAATGCAAGTAGAAAAATAGGGAACCACCTTTGGTGGGAAGGGAACAGCGTTCCGTGCGTCTTTGGCGTTGAGTCATGCCGGCCACATGATCACGGAGACGTCTTCGGACAGCGCTGGCTCTCTGGCTTTGAAACGGAGATGAGCACCGCCCCCTAGAGTCCGGAACAACTAGCACAGATGTGCGAGGGGAACCTTTACCTTTTAATATACCAACACATCTGGAGACCCCAAGCAACAGAAGGGAGAATTTGGTCGCTGGCTTTAAGTAGCCGTCCTCTTCGTCACGAGGAAGGTATATAGACCAAAGTACCTGTCTCTCACTTAACATATTCTCACATCTGGTATGAGGATGCCAAAAATGCAAAATTGGTGGATCTGGTGCAGGGGTGAAATTCAGTAACTTCTAACAGGTTCTGGAGAACCGGTAGCGGACATTTTGAGTAGTTTGGAGAACCGGCAAATACCACCTCTGGCTGGCCCGAGTGGGGTGGGAATGGAGATTTTGCAATATCCTTCCCCTGGAGTGGGGTGGGAATGGAGATTTTGCAATATCCTTCCCCTGCCACGCCCACCAAGCCACACCCACAGAACCGGTAGGAAAATTTTTTGAATTTCCACCCCTGATCTGGTGTGTTTTGGATAGTTGATGACGATGATGAAAATCAAATTTTCTTTAAAACTTGGCATTCTAATAGCAAATCCTTCATAAAAGTTATTGCATTACATTCTTGATTAAATTATCTTTCCATTGATATATAATTTTATGGTACTACTCCCCCCCAAAAAGTGGTGTTATTAGCTAGTTTTAGAAAATACACTTTTCTAAACCAAAAAGGTTTCCACAATTTTGGCCACTCCTGTAAGCTTCTTTTCCCCATCTTCATCTTCAAACCCAAGTTGGCACAAAGCCATCCTATCAACAACCTCCCCTCTTCGTTTTCCCATTCTCTTCCCTTCCTTTCATCCCTTCCAAAGTCTTTCTTTTCATTCCTAGGGCTTTTTCTGTCCTTCCCCACTCTGTCCTTTTTCTCCAACTTCCCTTGGAAAGAACTTTAATGCTTCCAGTTTAGTTCCAAGAACCTGTTTTCCAGCAGCTCTTCAAAGGGGGGAAGAATTGAAAAAATTCCCAGGCTGTTCAGAAGCGTCCAACTTTGTCCTTTAATAGAAGAAAAATATGGAAATATTTGAAGCAATTTTTTTTCCCCCTCAAACCTTCAAATACATTGTGCCTCTTGGCTGGGGAATTGGTGCATACAGGTCCTTGATTTAAAAAAAAAAGTTTTAAAAAAGTTTTTTTTTTTTAAAAAAAAAGCAACTTGTGATATTTTTCACACTTATGACCGTTGCAGTTATCCCCATGGATACGGGATCAAAATTCAGACCAGTGTTAGGATTCAAATTTTTTTACTACCGGTTCTGTGGGCGTGGCTTAGTGGGCGTGGCATGACATGGCTTGGTGGGTGTGGCAGGGGAAGGATACTGCAAAATCTCCATTCCCTCCCTACTCCAGAGGAAGGATACTGTAAAATCTCCATTCCCTCCCCACTTCAGGGGAAGGATACTGGAAAATCCCCATTCCCTCCCCACTCCTGGGGGAAGGTTATTGCAAAATCCCCATTCCCACCCCACTCTGGGGCGAGCCAGAGGTGGTATTTGCCGGTTCTTTGAATACTCAAAATTTCCGCTACCGGTTCTCCAGAACCTGTCGGAACCTGGTGGATTTCACCCCTGTCTGCTGGGCTTCCCTTAATAACGGTGGCGAGAACGATTGTAAAACGGGGCGAAACTCACAACGGTCTCGCTTAGCGGGAGAAATTTCGGGCTCAATTGTGGTCGTAACGTCGAGGACGTGCGTGTAGGTTGGAGTAAAACTGGAGGAGCCTTGTTCGAAGCATCCCCCGTGTCCACAAAGGGCCGGTGATGGCACCTTTGTCTGTTCCTTCTCACGTTGGGTGTGTGGTGTCCTTTGTGTCGAGCTAAAAAGTTAACATTTGTTGCGCAGTTCGTCTTCTGAAGAGATGAAAGGAAGGAATCCATTATCTTCTTTGGAGGTTTTTCTTTGGGAACCGAAGCCCGGCAGGCCTTCAACCTTCTTCAATTGGTCTTTGTTGCTTCGGCTTCTGAATTCAAGGTCTTTATTGGGGTTGGGGGACGTGGGACAGAGAACAGGTGCGGCGTCTGGGAGATAAGCGGGATGAATGGAAAGGCAACTTGGAAGGAAAGAGCCTCAGATGCCGAAAGGGTGGGAGGAGGAGGAGAGGAGATTGGTTGGCATCACGAAAAGGGGTTGCAGGGAAGAAAAAAAAAATCACACGGGGCAGAGTGGGTAGGGGGTGTGGGGGAAGCGATGGGAGTCTGGAGGCTGCGGAGGGTTTAATTCTGCCTGACAAGACACAGTTGTGGCTTGCTCCTTCCTTCCTTCCTTCCTTCCTTCCTTCCTTCCTTCCTTCCTTCCTTCCTTCCTTCTTCCCTCCCTCTTTTTTCTTCCTTCCTTCCCTTCCTCCCTCCCTCTTTTCCTTCCTTCCCTCTCTCCCTCCTTTTCCTTCTCTCCCTCCCTCCTTTTCCTTCTTCCCTTCCTTCCTTCCTCCCTTCTTCCTTTTCCTTCCTTCCTTCCTTCCTCCCTCCTTCCCTCCTTTTCCTTCCTTCCTTCCCTCCCTCCCTCCTGTTTCTTCCTTCCTTCCTTCCCTTCCTCCCTCCCTTTTTTCCTTCCTTCCCTCCCTCCCTCTTTTCCTTCCTTCCTTCCTTCTTTCCTTCCTCCCTCCTTTTCCTTCCTTCCTTCTCTCCCTCCTTCCTTCCTTCCTTCCCTCTCCCTCCCTCCCTCTTTTCCTTCCTTCCTTCCTTCCTTCCTTCCTTCCTTCCTTCCTTCCTTCCTTCCTTCCTTCCTTCCTTCCTTCCTTCCTTCCTCCCTCCCTCCCTCCCTCCCTCCCTCCCTCCCTCCCTTCCTTCTTGGAAAGCTCAAGAGGAACTTCAAGCCCAGAAACATAGACCTATGAATGTGCATATTGACAAAAACTCACATTAAAAAGACAAATGCATTTTTTTTGGGGGGGGAGGGCCCGGAAAATTAATATTTCTAACCCAACCAACCGTCGAGGCTCTCAGTTCTCCTGAATGTCATTGAGGTGCCCCCCCAAAGACAAAACCCATAAAAAAAACCCCCCACAACGGTTTCTTAAAATCTGCAGCTCTTTCCATCCCCAGGTTCCCCCACCCCAAAGATAATTCCTACGTCAATCCCGAATTCACCACTGAAAAGGGCGAGGAGGGAATCACGCCCCCACCCCTTACTCCCCCAAAAGAAGACATCTGGGCGAGATTTTCAAGGGCAACGGGGGTGTGTGTGGATGTAGAGAAAGAAGAAGATTCCAACTCCCCTTATCAGCATTTCAGAGCCGAATGAGCCTGCCAGTCAGTTCTGCCTCCCACGGCTACGTCTAATTGTCCCCCCCCCAAGGCGAATGAAAAGGACGGGGCAGGAGATAATGAACAGGTGTTTAATCTTTGGATTGGCCACAGAAGAAGCAGAGATTCCTGGTGCCAGCAACACTGAATAGCATTCAGATACTCATCACTCCCTTTGGCTTGGTTTGAGAGTCTTTGGACCGCGGAAGTCTTTTTTTTTTAACCACCTTCCCTTGCCAAATTGAGCTGGTATCCTATCTCCCGTCTCCGTTTATTTATTAATTCTCCCCATTAGCACCGTTTACTTAGCTCCACGTGCAGCAGCATTAATCGACCATCTTCCCATCACCTTCCCACCTGGCACATCACGTACTCAAGTCGTTTCCCTGTAGGAACGTCGATGAGTCTTCTTTCTCTGTTGGGATGGTTGCCCTCTAGATCTATCTTCTGACATTTTTCCCCCTCCTTGGCTGCTCTCTTGGTCCATGTCAAGCAAAAAAAAAAAAACACCAACTCATCCAGCTTGGAGTGGAAGGCCTTGGAAAAAACCCATAATCACAACCCCAGAGTTTAAAAACACCACGATTCAGTCCATAAATCACCGTGGAGGGGTTTTTTTTTTTTTTGGTTAGTCCTTCAGTTGGGTTGTTTGGGACCGTCCTGGCGATGAGAGGACCAGACGGAGAGCGCAAAGGCTGCAGGTGTGATGCTTTGTCAAGACCAGATGAATTTTGGCTGTCACTTTCCTGGCCCGTTGCTCGGTGATGGGTTTTGCAAGGGCTAATTGAAATGGCATTCACGCTTATTTTTTTCGGTTGCGTATCACGTTGCAAATTTCTGGACTTGCCGGCTGCCTGCAAATCTTTTTTTTATTTTCCAAGCTGGCTTGGCATTGCTTTCCTCCTCCTCCTCCTCCTCCTTCTACTTTTTTTTGTTTTGTTTTTCCTACGTTTCTTTCCCCCTGCTTTGTTCTTCTTGCACTTGTCATTTTATATATCTTAAAGTCTCTTCCGTTGGCTTAAATGCCTGCTAATATGGTGCAGAGTTTTGGATGGGAGTCCTCAAAAGCTGAAACTTTGCAACAATGGAAGGTGCATATGTAGCTCTTTGTCTGCACGTGGACTTTTAATCCATTTTTCCCCCCTGGGTTGATTGGTGCGACATCTTGGCATGTGTGTGGAGATTCTCCATCCTCCAGGTCATGGCTGTCTCAAAGGTACTTTTTTCAAGAGGCCACTGGACTTTCTTTTTCTTTGAAGGCGTTTGGCTTCTCATCCAAGAAGCTTCTTGGCAGTTGCACGAACCCAAGGAAAGATCCAGCTGTTTTGTAGGTTTCCACATGCTGCATACTTTCAGTTGAGGTTCTCCAGATTTAGGGAGAAGGTCCACTAAAAGGGTGTACAATGGGACCAGGGCCAGGGGTGAAATCCAGCAGGTTCTGACAGGTTCTGGAGAACCAGTGGCGGAAATTTTGAGTAGTTCGGAGAAGAACCGACAAATGCCATCTCTGGCTGGCCCCAGAGTGGGCTGGGAATGGGGATTTTGCAATATCCTTCCCCCAGGTGTGGGGTGGAAATGGAGATTTTGCGGTATCCTTCCCCTGGAGTGGGGAGGGAATGGGGATTTTGCAGTATCCTTCCCCTGGAGTGGGGAGGGAATGGGGATTTTGCAGTGTCGTTCCCCTAGAGTGGGGAGGGCATGGGAATTTTGCAGTAACTTTCTCCCAGGAGTGGGGGGGGGGGAATGGAGATTTTGCAGTATCCTTCCCCCAGGCATGGGGAGGGCATGGGAATTTTGCAGTATCCTTCCCCCTTCCACGCCCACCAAGCCGTGCCCACAGCATGGCTTGGTGGGCGTGGGGGTAGTAAAAAAAATTTGAATTCCCCCACTGAACCAGGCTACCGTGATCTGAATGCTTGACACATTCGTCTCCTGACCACACTTGACTTCATAACCCATCCATCTCTTGCAGTGGCTTCAGAATTGATTTCGGGTGCTGCGAGTGACCTTGGGATGTGTGTTTGTGTGTGGGGACAAAACCTGTTCCCTTCTGTGTACTGCTCCGATCAAAGACACATGTTACAATCTGGAACGGGATCGTCCCGAGCGAACCTTAGCATGTGATTTAATGGAGTTGCCTTGGGATCAGAGACGGTAATATATAACAGCCTTTGGAAGGGGATCAGTCCCTCCACTTCATCGGCCTCTTGTTTATCTTTGGCATGACATTTCCCCCTCTCCGTCCTGCAACATCACTCCAACCGAAGGGATCTCGCTTTTTGTTCCCTTTTTATGGCTGGTGAAAGAAAGAAAGAAAGAAAGAAAGAAAGAAAGAAAGAAAGAAAGTAGGAAGGAAGGAAGGAAGGAGAGAGAAAGAGAGAAAGAAAGAAAGAAAGTAGGAAGGAAGGAAGGAAGGAGAGAGAAAGAGAGAAAGAAAGAAAGAAAGAAAGAAGGAAGGAAGGAAGGGAGGAGAGAGAAAGAGAGAGAGAGAGAAAGAAAGAAAGAAGGAAGGAAGGAAGGAGAGAGAGAGAGAAAGAAAGAAAGAAGGAAGGAAGGAAGGAAGGAAGGAAGGAAGGAAGGAGAGAAAGAGAGAAAGAAAGAAAGAAAGAAAGAAGGAAGGAAGGAAGGGAGGAGAGAGAAAGAGAGAGAGAGAGAAAGAAAGAAAGAAGGAAGGAAGGAAGGAGAGAGAGAGAGAAAGAAAGAAAGAAGGAAGGAAGGAAGGAAGGAAGGAAGGAAGGAGAGAGAGAGAGAAAGAAAGAAAGAAGGAAGGAAGGAAGGAGAGAGAGAAAGAAAGAAAAGGAAGGGAGGAGAGAGAAAGAGAGAGAGAAAGAAAGAAAGAAGGAAGGAAGGAAGGAGAGAGAGAAAGAAAGAAAGAAAGAAAGAAAGAAAGAAGGAAGGAAGGAAGGAAGGAGAGAGAGAGAGAAAGAAAGAAAGAAAGAAAGAAAGAAGAAAGGAGAGAGAGAGAGAGAAAGAAAGAAAGAAGGAAGGAAGGAAGGAGAGAGAGAAAGAAAGAAAGAAAGGAAGGAAGGAAGGAAGGGAGGAGAGAGAAAGAGAGAGAGAGAGAGAAAGAAAGAAAGAAAGAAAGAAAGAAAGAAAGAAAGAAAGAAAGAAAGAAAGAAAGAAAGAAAACAGAACTTGGAGTTTCTTTAAGGAGTCACTTGGCCATCGGCTGCCCCATCTGGCGATTCTCAGTTGGCATTTGCTAAAGAGCAACAGAGAGATTTGCAACTCTTGAGAAGCCAGAAAGTGGAGTTTTAATTTGATATCCCCGTCTTTTTCGCCCTGTGTCCTTCCCTCCCCACCGAATCCTAACCTAACTCTGGTTTTAATTACCTCCGTGGGGTGGAGAGCCCCTCTGCTTCTTAAAATTTTTGGGCAACCCACAGATGGTTGGAAGGCAGGATGCCACTTCCGGATCTGCTCTCTCTCTCTCTCTCTCTCTCTCTTCCCCCCCTCCACCCGCCCCATTGCAGCCCGTGGGCGTGGGGCAGACACCTGCTCCTCTTTCTCCAGCTGTCAGTGTCTGCTGGCCACTGGCAACTTCCCAGTCTTCCGGATTGGTGTGGGAGGCTGTCCAGTTTTTCCCTCCTTGGTTCTACGCTGAGCTGTGAGCCTTTGCTGTGGGGAATGTCTGGCCATTCCAGGGCTCCGGAAATTGCACCCTCCTCCATTTTGGAAGGAAAAAATACACACCTGGATTTGAACAACAATGGACATCAAGGAAGATTTTAGGAAAGGGAAGGTTACAGTCTCTCCCCCCCCACCCCCCGCCCCCAAATAGCTGGCAGGATCTCCAGCCATGCTGCTTGGGAATCCTGGGGGTGACTGACCCAGCAAATCTGGATGAGGCTGGAAAAAAACAGAAATGGGTAGAGCAGAGCAGAGCAGGGCAGGGCAGGGCAGAGCAGAGCAGAGCAAAGCAGAGTAGGAGAGTAGAGTAGAATAGACTAGAGTAGAGTAGTAGAGTAGAGCAGGGTAGGAGAGTAGAGCAGAGCAGAGCAGAGCAGAGGAGTAGAGTAAAGCAGAGTAGGAGAGTTGAGTAGAGTAGTAGAGAAGAGTAGAGCAGAGTAGTAGAGTAGAGTAGTAGAGCAGAGCAGAGTAGAGTAGTAGAGTAGAGCAAAGCAGAGCAGAGTAGGAGAGTAGAGTAGTAGAGCAGAGGAGAGTAAGAGAGTAAGAGAGTAGAGTAGAGTATAGGTAGTAGAGTAGAGCAGAGTAGTAGAGTAGAGTAGTAAAGCAGAGCAGAGCAGAGTAGGAGTGTAGGAGAGTAGAGTAGTAGAGCAGAACATAGCAGAGTAGGAGAGTAGAGTAGAGTAGTGTATAGAGTAGTAGAGTAGAGCAGTAGAGTAGAGCAGAGTAGGAGAGTAGAGTAGAACACAGCAGAGCAGAGTAGAGGAGTAGAGTAAAGCAGAGTAGAGCAGAGTAGAGCAGAGTAGGAGAGTAGAGTAGAGTAGAGTAGAGTAGAGTAGAGTAGAGTAGAGTAGAGTAGAGTAGAGTATGGAGCTGGAAAGGACCTTTGAGGTCTTCTAGTCCAGCCCCCTGCACAAGCAGGTGACCCTAGACCATTTCAGACAAGTGGCTGTCCAGTGTCTTCTTAAAAACCTCCAATGATGAAGTACCCACAACTTCTGGTGGCAAGCAGTTCCACTGGCTAATTGTCCTCACTGTCAGGAAGTTTCTCCTTAATTCCAGGTTGCTTCTCTCCTTGATGAGTTTCCATCCATGGTTTCTTGTCAGGTGCTTTGGGAAATAAGTTGACCCCCTCTTCTTTCTGCCAGCCACCCCCCCCCATACTGGAATACCCTGTCCCCCCCCAGTCCTTCTTTTCTCTAGACTAGCCAAACCCAATTCCTGCAACTTTTTCTTCATGTGTTTTAGCCTCCAGGCCTTTCATCATCTTCGTTCGCTCTTCTCTGCACTCAACATCCTTTTGGCAATATGATGACCAAAATTAACACGTGTGTCCAATAATGCCTTTCCTTTCTCTCGCCTGGCCAGTCGCGTTCTTCCTCCATTCCTAGAATTGCACTAGGCCAGGGGTCAGCAACCTGCAGCTCTGGAGCCGCATGTGGCTCTTTCACCCCTCTGCTGTGGCTCCCTGTCACTCAAAATAGGCCTCACAACCGCCAATGTGCGACACCCGCTGGCACGTGATTTATTGAGCTTTTCAATCCCCGGTAGGCCAACCCTGGATAAATCCAAGAAAAGAAAAGTTTCGGAAGAAAACAGAACGTTTAATTCAACTACATAGTCTAGTTTTGTGGCCGCTCACGGGAAGGGTTTTTGTGGCTCCCGGTGTTTTCTTTTCTGTGGGAAACAGGTTCAAATGGCTCTTTGAGCGTTTAAGATTGCAGACCCCTGCGCTAGCCCCTCCAAGGAGAATTTGGGCCCTTTTTCTCTCTTTGTAAGCAAACATTCCTGTTTGTTTACGGCTCAACCATCCAAATTGGGAAGCGGGGGTGGGGGCTGTGGGGGGCACAGACGGACAAACAACCCTCTGCTTTTTGTCTTCCTAAACTGGCGAGGAGAAAGCTGGGAAGTGTCCGATTATCTGCTTAACTCTAGGTCCTTTTAGATGTGCGACTGCGGGCTTGAATCGATTCTTCACACTCATTAGCCCATCAAGATGTGGATCGTAGTTGAGTTTTTTTCCTCTGTTTTGAAGCGGCTGGGAAGGGAAGGGAAGGGAAGGGGTGTGGGTCTCCCCACTGCACGGACATTGTGCCCCGTCTGCCGACGTTAAAATTCCACCCGCTTAAAAATTCCACCCGATCCAATTTACAAAGGGGCGAGATTCACGCTTGGTGGGAACTCCGTGGGCTCAAGGAAATGGGGATTATTTTGTTCTGGAGTGTATTTTTGTTTTGCTTTGCGCCTTGACCCTTAAGATCTCCTTTGAGGTTGGCAGCGATGTGGATCACATTAATTCTTCTTTCCCCCCTTTTCCTCTTCCCCCCCCTTTCTCTTTCACAACAGGGCAGCACGTTGAGGAAACGGAAAATGTACGAAGAATTTCTGAGCAAGGTTTCCATTTTGGGTGCGTAGATTTTTCCTTTTGGGGGTGGAATTGGATTGTTTCCTTCGCTGGGACTCAACCTGGGCAAACGGGCAAAATCAGACAATAAACCTCGGGGAGGGGGGTTGAGAGGTAGTGGGAGATGTCAGCCATAAGCACGAGGGTCGTGGTTGAGCTTTTAGTCTTAAAAAAAAAAAACTTGGTTATGGTTTGTTCCAGGATTATAGTCAGGGGTGAAATCCAGCAGGTTCTAACAGGTTCTGGAGAACTGGAGAACTTGGTGGGAAGGTAACAGCGTCCCGTGCGCCTTTGGCGTTGAGTCATGCCGGCCACCTGACCACGGAGACGTCTTCGGACAGCGCTGGCTCTTCGTCTTTGAAACGGAGATGAGCAGCGCCCCCTAGAGTCGGGAACGACTAGCACATATGTGCGAGGGGAACCTTTACCGTTTTTAATATTGTAAGCCGCCCAAAGTTAGCTTGCGGTAAAGTGGGCGGCCAATATATTTAATAAACGATAATAAATAAATAATAATCAACCAGAATCCAGCACGAGAAAACAGCATCAGCCTGTAGTGACAGGAATAACTACTTTACAGGTAGTCCTCAACTTGTTTAATGACTGTTTGGAGTGACGACGGCACTGAAAAAAGTGACTTATGACCATTCCTCACACTTACGACCGTTGTAGTATGCCTTTGGTTACGTGATCAAAATTTGAACGCTTGCCCACTGGCTCATATTTATGACGGTTGCAGCGTTCCCCAGAGTCACATGATCCCCAGTCAGTCCTAAATCATGGTTTAGAAATCTCAGAAGCTGGCTTGATGGAAACGCTTAGCCAAAATCGAAGGAAGGGGTGAGAAAATGGGCATTTGGGCTTCCTGCACCCTCAAAAAGAGGTGCCAACTCTTGAACTGTTTTCACAATGCCTCTTCTACAATTCAGATTCACTGAACAACCATGTTACTAAGTGAACAACCGCAGGGATTCACTTAACAAACATGGCAAGAAAGGTCGTAAAAAGGAGGCAAAACGTACTTAACATAACATGTCTCGCTTAGCAACAGAAATCTTGGGCTCGTTAGCCGTCGTAAGTCTACCTCTACGTAACAGTGCAGAGAAGCAGATGCAGAAATCTAACACGTGGCTTCCATCATCGCTGGACTCCAGTGTCCATAGTCCACAGCCACCAGTGTTGGGCGTTGAATAAGGCAGAATGAGACTTGCCCAAAGGTCTGTTGGGTTGCCAGAGACAAGCGGGCAGGAGATGCGAGTCCAAATTTCACTTGTGCTCTTTCGTCTCTTAGGATCGCTGGACAAATGGGAGCGCCTGACGGTGGCCGATGCGCTAGAGACGGTCCAGTTTGAGGATGGCGAGAAAATTGTGGTCCAGGGAGAGCCGGGGGACGACTTTTTCATCATCACAGAGGTAAAAACCTGCCGTTCAAATGCCAATCAATCTCTTGCCCATCAAATGACACGGCCGTCTCCTCGATGCGGCCATAGCTTAAATGGTTGGGTACCAGCTAAGATGGCAAACCTTAGAAGGACAAGATGCCCATGGTTACATGTCCCTCAGTCACCATTGCTACTACCTCTGTCTGTCTCTCTGTCTTTTTTCTCTCTCTCTTTCTGCCCCTCCTTCCCTCTCTCTATCTCTTTCTTACATCTATCTGTCTGTCTCTCTGTCTGTCCATCCATCCACCCACTCACCCACTCACCCACCCATCATCTATCTATCTATCTATCTATCTATCTATCTATCTATCTATCTATCTATCTCTATCTATCTATCTATCTATCTATCTATCTATCTATCTATCTATCTATCTATCATCTATCTATCATCTGTCTATCTGCCTGTCTATCTGTCTCTGTCTATCTGTCTGTCTATCATCTATCATCTATCTTTATATTTATTTATCTACATCAACATCAACATTATCATCTGTCTCTCTGTCTGTCCATCCATCCACCAACTCACCCACCCACCATCTATCTGTCTGTCTATCTATCTATCTATCTATCTATCTATCTATCTATCTATCTATCTATCTATCATCTGTCTGTCTGTTTGTCTGTCTGTCTGTCTGTCTGTCTCTGTCTATCTGTCTATCTATCTTTCTATCATCTATCTATCATCTATCTTTATATTTATTTATCTACATCAACATTATCATCTATCTATTTATCTATCTGTCTGTCTGTCTGTCTGTCTGTCTGTCTGTCTGTCTGTCTGTCTATCTATCTATCTATCTAATCTATTTACCATGCTTTCCCGAAAATAAGGCCCTGTCGTATATTTTTTTGAACCCTGAAATAAGTGCTTGGCCTTATTGCCATGTGCTCAAAAGACCAATTGGGCTTATTATCGGGATGTCTTATTTTGGGGAAACAGGGTATCATCTATCTACATCAACATTATCATATCTCTATCTCTATCTCTATCTCTATCTCTATCTCTATCTCTATCTCTATCTCTATCTCTATCTCTATCTCTATCTCTATCTCTATCTCTATCTCTATCTCTATCTCATCTGTCTATTTATTATCTATCTATCTATCTATCTATCTATCTATCTATCTATCTATCATCTATCTATCTATCTATCTATCTATCTATCTATCTATCTATCTATCTATCATATATCTGTCATATATCCTCCTCCTCCTCCTCCAGTGAGAAGGAAGGGAAAAGGGAAAAGAAAAGTGAGGAAGGGTAGCGAGAGAAAAGGAAACATTGACTTCCGACTCTCTCCGTGACAGTAGAATAGGGCCATACATATCAAAAAAGCACAACTTTTTGTTTTAGCAAAATAGCACGAACCAGTCGTTTCTGCAAAAGCCCATCAGTCAAAATCTTGCAGGTTTTGCAATAACTCTGTTATTCTCTTCCCGCAAAAAAACCCTGTTGTCTTCTCTGCCTTTCGCACATGTCCGAGATCCCCATTCCCACCCCGCTTTTCACTCAAATCTAGGTTTTCCCAGACTGGACAGATGTGGAATGCATCTGGTGGATTTTTCCAGGTCATGGAATTATCCTGTTTGAGATTCCTGGCACTCGGTGCTTAAGGACCTTAAGCCTCTGTGCAGGAGGGAACCGTTGCCATGAAGAATTACGATTTGGCAGGAGGGACCCTCGGCAGATGCTCGGCTCCTCAATCAGAAATGTGTAGAGCTCTGTCGTAAACTGTGCTCCCTGCTGTGGGGGTGGGGAAGCTTTGCCTTTTTTAAAAAAAAAAATTTCCTCAAATTTGGTGTCATGGTGTGTGTTTGTGTGTGTCCATGTGAAGGCACTTGTTTAAGAGCCAGGCTGGGGGTTTCCTCTATTTTCCAATCCAGCCTAAAAGAAATATTTGTCAAATGTTTAGACCGTTTGTCTGAAATGGTCTAGGGCAGGGGTCACCAACTTTCGGACCTCAGGGACCACTAAATTCATAATTTTAAATTTAAAGAGCTTCGGTGGCGCAGCAGACTAAAGTGCTGTTAAGTAGCACCAGCTGCCTGCAATTACTGCAAGTTCAAATCTCACCAGGCTCAAAGTTGACTCAGCCTTCCATCCTTCCGAGGGAGGTAAAATGAGGACCCGGATTGTGGGGGCAATAAGCTGACTTTGTGTAAAAAGAACACTGCTTGGGGGGGGGGAAAGCCCTATTAAGCAGGTATATACAAAAGTATGAAAGCTGTTGCTTAATGCATTGTAAGCCGCCCTGAGTCTCCGGAGAAGGGCGGCATATAAATCAAACCAATAAATAAATAAATAAATAAATTAATTAATAAATCCCACGGACCACTAATACGATCTGCCTAATGACCAGGTGGGTGGGCGTGGCTAGGTGGTCATGTGACTGGGTGGGTGTGTCCAACTCGATGTCACTCACATTGAGGGGCACCTTGCCAGCCTCTGTTCGCTCCTTAGGGCCCCAACAGGAAGCAGTTGTTGGTGCTAAGCAGCCACCACGAGAAAGAGTGGGCAAAACAGCTCAGTTCAAATTCGATCTGGCTGAGAAGGAGGCTCAGCGGAAGCACCTCACTGAGGACTAGGAGCATAGGCTTTCCAAACAGAGGGAAGACCTACAGGAGTACAAGGCCAGGTACCGGCGCCTTGAAGCTCAGTGGGCTGAAATGGTCAGTCAGTTCCAGGCCATGATGCAGTCCCACTGGAACGAGGCCCTCCGGCTCTTTGCCACCAGTGGTCCTTCCCTCCAGCCTTCGCCCAAAGCCCCGCACCAGGAGGCTGAAGCATACCCCCAGTCGGAATTTCTGCCCCTCTCCGACCCACACAAAAAGACCCTGAAGGGGGAGACTCTCTGCAGCAACACAAACGTTCATTGCATGTTAATTGCAATGAGAAGGAAGGAAGAAAAAAGGGAAGAAAAAAAACGAAAGAAAGAACAAAAGAAAGGAGGAGGAAAGGAAGGGAAAAAGAAAGGAAAGATAGAAAGATAGAAAGAAAGAAAGAAAAAGAAAGAAGAAAGGAAAGAGAATGAAAAGGAAGAAAGGAAGGAAGGAAAAAGAAAGAAAGGAAAAAAGGAAGGAAGGAAGGAAAGAACAAAAGAAAGAAAAGAAAGAAAGAAAGGAAAGAAACAATGAAAAGGTAGGAAGGAAAGAAGAAGAAAGGAAAAAAGAAAAAAGGAAAGAAAGAAGAAAAGAAAGGAGGAAAGAAGGAATGGAAGAAAAGAAGGAAAGAAAGAAAAGAAAAGAAAAGAAAAGAAAAGAAAAGAAAGACTCCCTCTTTTAGCCCATCTGACTTCATAGGGCTGTTGCTAGAAGCAAAACTATAGAAGCGAGCCTTATCTACCTTCTACCTTAATACAGAAGGTACAAGAGAAACCATGTGGCTGGGCCCTTCTCCCTTTGCCAGGCCTTGCTGCTGCCTCTAGCCTCTGCTGCTTGAGACCCCTTTCTGTGCCGGGCCTCATGGCCGGGAGCCCTCTGACTCCAAAGAAGCCAAAACAACCTTTTCCATCACCTTCCTCTGTGGGATCCTTTATAATTGGAGACGCCAAGAATTAATCCAAGGTCTTCTTTCTTTCTTCCTTTCTTCCTTTCCTTTTTTAAAGCTTCAGCCACCGAGTTGGAGGCTCACTTTGTTTTGAACTTTGCAAAGCACCTTGAGCTTATATCATGGAACAAAAGCTGGAAAGAAAGAAAACAATAGGCCAGGAGGGAAGTGGGGGGGGGGGGATGAAAGAGAAGCTCAAATCAAACCCAACTCAGTTGGAGGAACTTCTAAACTCCCCGTTTTAAGGTCACCACCGTGCCTCTCCTCGTTTCCCTCCAGCTAGCCTAAAGATGGTTAACTGAATGCGATGCATGTGATGGTTACTCTGTCCCTCTGCATTTAATTGTCATTCTTTTCCCCCTTCTGAGTTGTAGAAAGAAAGTAAAAGTAAATTTGTATATTTGTATATACAAATTGTATATTTATACAAAGTCAGCTTATTGCCCCCACAAACTGGGTCCTCATTTCACCTACCTTAGAAAGGATGGAAGGCTGAGTCAACCTTGAGCCTGGTAAGATTCGAACCTGCAGAAATTGCAGGCAGCTGTGTTAATTACAGGGTGCATTAAACCACTGTACTACCAAGACTCTCTCCTTTCAGTTGCTTCTCTCCTTTCAGTTCAGTGGTGGAATTCAAATTTTTTTACTACCAGTTCTGTGGGCGTGGCTTGGTGGGCATGGCAGGGGAAGGATACTGCAAAATCTCCATTCCCACCCCCACTCCAGGGGAAGGATACTGCAAAATCCCCATTCCATCCCCACTCTGGGGGCCAGCCAGAGGTGGTATTTGCCGGTTCTCAGAACTACTCAAAATTTCCGTTACCGGTTCTCCAGAACCTGTCAGAACCTGCTGGATTTCACCTCTGCCTTAGTTGGAGGCTAAAACATAAAAAGAATGATTTAAATCAGGGATCTCCAACCTTGACAACTTTAAGACTTGTAGACTTCAACTCCCAGAATTCCTCAACCAGCATGGCTGGCTGAGAAATTCTGGGAGTTGGAGTCCACAAATTTTAGCGTTGCCAAGGTTGGAGAGTGGAGACACTTGATTTAGTTAGTCTTTACATATAAAAACTACCTGGACAGGTAGGATGGACTTCGTCTGAACCAGCAAGGCCATTCTTATATGGACAAACATTTGTCCAGGATGATATAAAGGTGATATAACAACTCTTCCTTGGGCAGGGAGTTGGGCTAGCAATAGCACTTAGACTTATATACTGCTTTATAGTGCTTGGCAGCCCTCTCTAAGCGGTTTACAGAATCAGCCTATTGCCCCCGACAATCTGGGTCCTCATTTTACCCACCTCGGAAGGATGGAAGACTGAGTCAACCTTGAGCCCGTCAGGATCGAACTCCTGGCAGTGGGCAGAGATAGCTTGCAACACTGCATTGTAACAGCTGCACCACTATGCCTTCCTTCCTTCCTTCCTTCCTTCCTTCCTTCCTTCCTTCCTTCCTTCCTTCCTTCCTTCCTTCCTTCCTTCCTTCCTTCCTTCCTTCTTTCCTTCCTTCCCAAGCTATAGCAGACTTATATACTGCCTTACAGTGCTTTTACAGCCCTCTCTAAGCAGTTTACAGAGTCAGCATGTTACCCTCCAACAGTCTGGGTCCTCATTTTACCCACCTCGGAAGGATGGAAGGCTGAGTCAACCTAGATGGCCTCCCAGGCCCCTTTCCATGATTGTATGCTCTTCCATTCTCTGTTGATGGAAGCTGCCCATGAATACATCCTCAGCATGAGAACTTTGAAAGGCCAACATGGACCTTCTCCCAAAGCTGACTTTAGCAAGCAACAACTTTGGAAGAAGCGCTCCTGATTGAGATGTTGGGAACGCTTCGAAGTCTCACAGCTGGGCTCAGCCGTCCTCCGGCCTTCTTCTGCTCCCATTCTTCTTCTTCTGTGTCCGATCCTTTGGCTACAGTTAAGAGCAAGTCCCATTTATGGCCGGATGTGTTTGCATGGAAACACTTTCCAGAATGCGAGGAGAGAGCTTCTCGCGCCTTCCCTGCCCTCCTTTCTACCTTGCAATATCGGTTACAATATTGAGAACCACAGCTTCATCATGCTGGATTAGCACTTGGGCTCGGTGCCACGATGTTGATGGGAAGCCATTCCAACAGCAATAACTTGCAGATTAGGAAAAGAGAGAGAGAGAGAGAAAGAGAGAGAGAGAGTCAGAGAGAGACACACAGAGAAAGAGAGAGAGAGAGAGAGAGAGAGAGAGATACAGAGAGACCGAGACAGAGAGAGAGAGAAGAGAGAAAGAGACAGATACAGAGAGACAGAGACAGAGACAGAGACAGAGACAGAGAGAGAAAGAGTGTGAGAGAGAGACAGACAGAGAGAGAAGAGAGAGAGAGAGACAGATACAGAGAGACAGAGATACAGAGACAGAGAGAGAGAGACAGAGAGAGAAAGAGACAGAGAAAGCGAAAGACAGAGAGAGAGACAGAGAGACAGAGACAGAGGCACACAGATACAGAGAGAGAGAGAGAGAGAGAGAGAGAGAGATACAGAGAGACCGAGACAGAGAGAGAGAGAAGAGAGAAAGAGACAGAGACAGAGAGACAGAGACAGAGACAGAGAGAGAAAGAGACAGAGAAAGTGAGAGACAGAGAAAGCGAGAGACAGAGAGACAGAGACAGAGGCACACAGATACAGAGAGAGAGAGAGAGAGAGAGAGAGAGAGAGAGAGAGAGAGAGAGAGAGATTGAGACAGAGAAAGAGAGAAGAGAGAAAGAGACAGATACAGAGAGACCGAGACAGAGAGAGAACGAAGAGAGAAAGAGACAGATACAGAGAGAGAAAGAGAGAGAGAGAGACACACACACAGAGAGACACACACACACACACACACACACAGAGAGAGAGACAGAGACAGAGACAGAGACAGAGAAGAGAGAAAGAGACAGATAGAGAAAGACAGAGACAGAGACAGAGAGAGAGAGAGAGAGAGAGAGAGAGAGAGAGAGAGAGAGAGAGAGAGAGAGAGTGATGGATGCAGGGAATTAAAAAGGAAAGGGAGAGAATGGTGCCAAATTATTTCAGTGATTTGGGGATGGCCAGTCTAGAGAAAAGAAGGGCCAGGGGGTGACATGATAGCAGTATTCCAGTATTTGAGGGGCTGCCACAAAGAAGTGGGGGTCAACTTACTTTCCAAAGCACCAGAAAGGCAGGAGAAGAAACAACGGATGGAAACTCGTCAAGGAGAGAAGCAACCTGGAATGAAGGAGAAACTTCCTAACAGTGAAGGCAACCAACCAGTAGAACGTCTTGCCTCCAGAAGCTGTGGGTGCTCCTCCATCACTGGAGGTTTTTAAGAAGAGATTGGAAAACCATTGGGGTTTCCTGCTTGAGCAGGGGGTTGGACTAGATGACCTCCAAGGCCCCTTCCAGCTTTATTCTGAAAAAACATTTCCACATATTGTTTGAGCTCTTCCAACTTTTCTGAATCACCTATGCCTAGACATCTCCTAAGGAAGTCCCTAAAGGGTGTGCACTGGCTGCCTTTAAATTTGGGGTGCATCGCCTCAGATTCCAAGTGACGTCCAACTTCAGTGCGACCTTCAAGTGCTCTTGCAGAATTGCGAACTCGTAATGCTGCAAGAGGACAAAATGATTTAATACGTGGGGAGTAAGAGTAATTGCCCTCATATTTAATCAGTTTCCATTGAATTAAAATTAAAATTAAATTAAACGAGCTGAACCTTAATTCAAAAACCTGTCATTCCTGGGCCTACGGTCGCCCTTAGCCAAGTATTAAAATAGATAAGAGTATTAATCCAAAGTTTCTCCGGGGGGTGGGGGGTGGAATAATACATGCTTTGGACATCACTAGATTTTTTTGTTTTTTATTTTTGGCGTGCAAATATACAGTTCTCAGGTTTTCAAAAGTGACATTTGTGTAGTTTATAACTATATAGTTTGGGGTAGCTTTCTTGAGTAATGCAGATTATAAATCTGGGTTTTTCTTATCTTTAGTGAAGTAATGATTCACTAATACAATTGGGTTTGTAAAAATTTATGTGGTATGGGTGATTATATCCTGTTTCAGATGATAATATGAGGATGGAAAGGAAGGAAGAAAAGGAAGGAAGGAAGGAAGGAAGGAAGGAAGGAAGGAAGGAAGGAAGGAAGGAAGGAAGGTAGGTCAAGAGAATGGAGAGAAAAGGAAGGAAGGAAGGAAGGGGAAAGGAAAGGAAGCATAGGAAAGAAAAAAGAAAGAAAATAGATGGAGAGAAGGAAGGAAGAGAAAAGAAGGGAAGGGAAGGAAAGGAAAAAGAAGAAGAAAGAAAATAAAGGAAGGAAGAGAAGGAAGGAAGGTCAAGAAGATGGAGAGAAAAGGAAGCTAGGTAGGAAGGGGAAAGGAAAGGAAGCAAAGGAAAGAAAAAAAGAAAATAGATGGAGAGAAGGAAGGAAGGGAAAAGAAGGGAAGGAAAGGAAAAAGAAGAAGAAAGAAAATAAAGGAAGGAAGAGAAGGAAGGAAGGTCAAGAAGATGGAGAGAAAAGGAAGCTAGGTAGGAAGGGGAAAGGAAAGGAAGCAAAGGAAAGAAAAAAAGAAAATAGATGGAGAGAAGGAAGGAAGGGAAAAGAAGGGAAGGAAAGGAAAAAGAAGAAGAAAGAAAATAAAGGAAGGAAGAGAAGGAAGGAAGGTCAAGAAGATGGAGAGAAAAGGAAGGAAGGAAGGAAAGAAGGAAAGAAGGAAGGAAGGGGAAAGGAAAGGGAAGGAAAGAAATAAGAAGAAAGAAAGAAAATAGAGGGATGGAGGGAAGGAAGGAAAGGGAAAGGGAAGGAAGGAAAGGAAAGCAAGATAAAGAAAAAGATGGATGGAGAGAAGAAAGGAAGGGAGGGAAGGAAGGTAGGTAGGTCAAAGGGATGGAGAGGGAAGGAAGGAAAGAAGGGGAAAGGGAAGGAAAGAAAAAAGAAGAAGAAAGAAAATAGAGGGATGAAGAGAAGGAAGGAAGGTCAAGAGGATGGAGAGAAAAGGAAGGAAGGGGAAAGGGAAGGAAAGGGAAGGAAAGAAATAAGAAAGAAAGAAAATAAAGGGATGGAGGGAAGGAAGGAAGGAAGGAAGGAAGGAACTTTATCTTTCACGGTCCTCTTAACATTTAACCCAAGCCTGGGCCCATGTAGTGTTCCAAGCCAATCTGTAAATCTCAAACAAACATTGTCTGGGGAGACAAGCCAAGTCAGAGCCCACCTCGCTGTACTCTGTTTGAGGATAAATCTCTTGAAGAAATAAAGCGGGATTAATGATTAAACAGGGGGAGATGGACCCGATTTCCAAGGAGCTGTAAGCACCAGTCAGAAAACTGTTTTCAGGCCACCTTTTCCAGAAGAGGAGGGGGCCCTCCCAACCTCTCAGGAACCCAGCAGCCTTTCAAGTGATCCTTACATCCTAAGTCAATAAAGGCTGTCCTTAGATCAGATATCTCAGCTGGCCTCTGTTTCCCCTGGTTTCTAGCACTTGTCCCTAGTAAATGATTTCCTGTTGTGCCCTTAGATTTGACTTTTGAGAAGGCCAGGATCCACCCACCCTCCCACCCCCCTTTTTCGGAGGTGATGTGAGATGTTTGGTTTAAGTTTCTTCCCAGGGTCTCCCTAGCCAAGTTATTCTGGGTTATTTTGATAACCCATCTGGCCTGTCCCGGTGCATTTCCTAAAATCCTGTTCCTCATCCAGTTACATACGGACAGATCAGGCTGTTCTTCATTTATATGGAAGGCTGGTCCAGTATGAGCAATGAAATTCCAAGAAGAGAAGTTGTGGAGACCATTTAAGTTCCAAGAAGAGAAGATGAAGTAAAGAACGAGAGTCCAACCTTGGGAATTTTAAGACCTGTGGACTTCAACTCCGAGAATTCTCCAGAAAGATACTTTGGATAGTTCCTACTCCACACACCTTTCAAGGAGAGCTTGACTGGAGATAACATGTCTCCATCTTGCTCAGATATCATCTTTGTTGAAACATAACCCCTGATTCCTTATGCTGCTGGTTTAGAGGATTCATTTCTTACTCAAGTTTCTCACACAAAAAAACCAACACAGTTCAGCGCTGCATAAACAGAGGGATAGAATCGAGATCACGTGAAGTGTTAATACCACTTTATAAGGCCTTGGTAAGGCCACACTTGGAATCCTGCATCCAGTTTTGGTCGCCACGATGTAAAAAAAGATGTGGAGACTCCAGAAAGAGTGCAGAGAAGAGCAACCAAGAGGATTAGGGGACTGGAGGCTAAAACATATGAAGAACGGTTGCAGGAACTGGGTATGTCTAGTTTAATGAAAAGAAGGACCAGGGGAGACATGATAGCAGTCTTCCAATATCTCAGGGGCTTCCACAAAGAAGAGGGAGTCAAGCTATTCTCCAAAGCACCTGAGGGCAGGACAAGAAGCAATGGGTGGAAACTAATCAAGGAGAGAAGCAACTTAGAACTAAGGAGAAATTTTCTGATAGTGAGAACAATTCAACAATGCCTCCAGAAGTTGTGAATGCTCCATCACTGGAAGTTTTTAAGAAGATGTTGGATAACCATTTGTCTGAAGTGGTGTAGGGTTTCCTGCCTAAGCAGGCGGTTGGACTAGAAGACCTCCAAGGTCCCTTCCGACTCTGTTATTCTGTTCTCACTTGTTTCTCTGAAGGAAAGCAGTTCAAGTAAGTTTGGAGAGTCCTCTGCAGAGGTCAAAGGCTTGAGATAGTGTTGGTCATCCAGGAATGGACAGGGCCACAGTCCCAAATGATTGAAGCCATCCCTTTTCTCTCTTGCTTCCAATCTGGCTCAAATGATGATCTCCAGATGCCCTTGGATGTTCTCCATCCTGTTTCAAAGCAATGCCATCCCTCCCTTCTCCCCCAAACTTCTTAGATAGGCTTTTCTTTATTCCTTCTGAAAGGGCAAAAGGTCTCCTTTTCATTCCAGCCACCGCTGGGCGTGGCTTGGTGGGCGTGGTGTGTCTTGGTGGGCGTGGCAGGGGAAGGATACTGCAAAATCTCCATTCCCACCCTACTCCAGGGGAAGGATGCTACAAAATCCCCATTCCCTCCCAACCCCAGGGCCAGCCAGAGGTGGTATTTACCAGTTCTCCGAACTGCTCAAAATTTCCGCTACCAGTTCTCCAGAACCTGCTTAATTTCACCCCTGCTATTAAGCCTGTTTTATTAATTATGCCATTACGCTACTTTTAATAGGGTTTGTTTTTTTTTTTTTTTTTTAAAAAAAATCCCTTCCAATTCTTCGCATTCAGCCTTGCTCCCTCCGCGTGGGGGTGAGGCTGGCAGCTCTCTCGCAGAGTCTGCACTCCGAACACGGTAACTGTGAAGGTCAGTTCCAACTCTGAAGAGGCGATGATGAATACGCTATTCTTGCGGGCCACTTTTTCTTCCTCCCCCCCACTTTCTTTTTCAATGTTGACTCAGTGGACATTTCCTGGCTTCAGAGAAAACCCAGAGAATGGGACGCTTTGTTTCGGGCCAAACATCTTTAAAATGCAACATTTCCCCATTGCCATCCCTCGGCCCTCACTCCCCTCCTCCCCGATTTTATGGCTTTTGTTTGCTGGCCTGTGTGAAGGAGGAACGGGGAGCTTTTCCTGGCTTGGGGCCACTGGCTTGGCATGGAAAAAAAAATCTGTATCAGGAGGACACATGTTAAGATTGTTGCTCGGGGGACTTTGTCGCTCAAAATATTCTTTCGGGGGGCTTGATCCGCAACGTGAGACGGAGCCCAGCGGGGATTTGGTGAACCCCGTTTGCTTGTTCCCCCAACTGCATTTTTCAACTCTGGTTTGGAGGCTGCTGCGAGAGTTTATTCCAAGAAGGTTTCTCTCTGAAGTGGACTTCTTTATCTCCCTGTCTTTTGGGTCCAGGGTTTATCCCAAACCAGTGGTAGAATTCTTTTTTTTTTTTTTTTTTGCTACCGGTTCGGTGGGCGTGGTGTGGTTTGATGGGCATGGCAAGGGAAGGATACTGCAAAATCCCCATTCCCTTCCCACTCCTGGGGCAAGGATATTGCAAAATCCCCATTCCCTTCCCACTCCTGGGGCAAGGATATTGCAAAATCTCCATTCCCACCCCACTCTGGGGCCAGCCGGAGGTGGCAACGGGAGGAGAAAGGACTCAGCTTGCTTGTTTTCTTGCAGACGTTCCAAACTAGGTAACAGTGGGGAAATCCAATTTTTTTTTACTACCGATTCTGTCGGTGTGGCTTGGTGGGCATGACTTGGTGGGTGTGGCAGGGGAAGGATACTGCAAAATCTCCATTCCTTCCCCACTCCTGAGGGAAGGATACTGCAAAATCTCCATCCCACCCCACTCCTGGGGGAAAGATACTGCAAAATCAATATTCCCTCCCCACTCCTGGGGGAAGGATCCTGCAAAATCCCCATTTCTCCCCACTCTTGGGGGATGGATATTGCAAAATCCCCATTCCCTCCCCACTCCTGGGGGAAGGATACTGCAAACTCTCCATTCCCTCTCTACTCCAGGGGGATGGATATTGCAAAATCTCCATTCCCTTCCCACTCCTGGGGGAAGGATCCTGCAACTCACTGCAGCCAACTTGCTATGGCCAACTCGCTGCAGGAGAACAGTTACCCCACAGGACAAGAGTTACACTAATATCGAAGAAATCGTGAAATAGAATCATTAAAGAAAGGGTGCCAAAAGAGGGACAAGATGAAATATAAATGACAAAAAATGAAAATAATTTTTTAATTATTTTAAAAAAATTAAACTGAGTTGTTGAATTGCCCTGCAGTGAGTTGTTCGATGGGGAATTGTCCATGGTGAATTGGCTGTGGGGAATTGGCCATGGCTGGTTGACCATGGTGAGTTGGCCATGATGTCTTGGCCATGATGAGTTGGCTGTGGGGAATTAGCCATGGCTAGTTGAGCATGGTGAGTTGGCCATGGTGAGTTGGCCATGGTGAGTTGGCTCTGGGGAATTGGCCATGGGTAGGTTGACCATGGTGAGTTAGCCATGGTGTCTTGGCCATGGTGAGTTGGCTGTGGGGAATTAGCCGTGGCTAGTTGAGCATGGTGAGTTGGCCATGGTGAATTGGCCATGGTGGGTTGGCCATGGGTAGTTGACCATGGTGAGTTGGCCATGGTGAATTGGCCATGGCTAGTTGACCATGGTAAGTTGGCCATGAGTAGTTGACCATGGTGAGTTGGCCATGGTGAGTTGGCCATGGTGAGTTGGCCATGGGGAATTGGCCATGATGAGTTGGCCATGGGTAGTTGACCATGGTGAGTTGGCCATGGTGAGTTGGCCATGGTGAATTGGCCATGGGTAGTTCACCATGGTGAGTTGGCTGTGGCGAGTTGTCCCATTCAACCCCCATTACAGTAGCAGGCTGCTTTCCTTCCCCTTCCCCTTCCTTGATTTGTAGTTGGGGAAAGGATCGAGGAGAAGGCATTTCCTGATGATTAATGGCCCATGGGGTGGAGTTGCGCCAGAGCGGTAACCCTGCCCTTTCACGGACCTTTCGGAAATGCCCTGTGGCTGAGCTGTTTTTCCTACACTCCAGTCTTGATGTATTGTCATCCTGAGAGGCATTTTTCCCTTTTCTTCCTTTTCTGTTCTGGGTGGCTATTTCTGTGCCTCCCCAAATAGAGAAAGTGAGCCAGCTCTACCGCTTTGTTCTCCTTCCTCCCAAGGGAGTTGGTTTTCTTGCAAGAAGTCCTCCTAACAAAGGTTGGAGAGGATACAGAAGAGCGGTTGGGTTAGGCAAGAATGGGGCGAGATGCAGGCAGACTTCACAAGCTACCTTCTTCTCCTTCTTCCTGTTGGTTCATCCAGCCAAGTAAGCTGAGTCAGAAGTTCTTCTAGGGTTGAGGGAAGGTCACTTGACCAAATCTGATCAAAGAGAACCAGGTGGCTTCTTTCTTTGGGCAACTGAATAGCAGAATAACAGAGCTGGAAGAGATCTTGGAGGCCTTTTAGTCCAATCCTATGTTCAACCAGGAGAGAGACCCAGTGGGTCCCCCAAACAGTGGGAAGGAAGGAAGGGAGGGAGGGAGGGAGGGAGGGAGGGAGGAATGAAGGAAGGAAGGAAGGAAGGAAGGAAGGAAGGAAGGAAGGAAGGAGAAGGGAAGGAGGGAGGGAGGGAAGAAAGCAGTGGTGAAATCCATTTTTTTACTACCAGTTCTGTGGGTGTGGCTTGGTGGGTGTGGCAGGGGAAGGATACTGCAAAACCTCCATTCCATCCCCACTCCATTTGAAGGATATTGCAAAATCCCCATTCCCTCCTCACTCCTGGGAGAAGGATATTGCAAAATCTCATGGAGTGAACCAAGTCTTTTAGTTCTGCAGCTGTTCTAATGCGAAACCAAGATTGAACGATTGCTTCTATTAACTGGGTTTTATTGCTGAGTCACTTCTGACTAACCAGTTTCTTTAGTCGGCTCCCTAGATTTTCAATTGGGTGAAGGTCTGGGCTATTCTCAGGCCATTCCAGCAGTGGAATAGGATTCTCTTAAAACTCCAAAAAAAAGTGGTGTTATTAGCCATCAAACCTCAAAAATACAATTTTCCCAAAAGGTTTCCACGATTTTGGCCACTACTGTATACCTGGTGGTATACAAATAAAACATGAAAAGATTAAAAAAAACAACAACAACTGTATATAAAGTTTGAAAAGAGGCTTTTAATGGGGTTGGACTTCTTTCCCCCCAAAACACGCGCTGGATTGCATCAAATTCAGCCATTGTTCGGTCATTCTTCTTCCTCTTGAATTCTGTTTTGCTAGAGAGTTGAGATGAGCTAATGTGGGCTTCTTAGGAAGCTTCTGGAAGAAACAAACTCTAGAGGTCTTGACTTTTCAAGAACTGCCTGGTATTTTAGGAAGGAACCTGTGGTTATCCAGAGCCGCATAACTGATAGTTTAGTGAACCTCTCCAAGTCGAACCAAGTTTTTTTTCATCCCATTATTGTCCAATTAATGTTCGCCAAGCAAGAATAGCACCAAGGGATTGGCGGACATCGCTCCAAGAAAGGGTTTACTTTTGAAACCCAAATCCTGAGGCCCATTCAGGAGATCCTGTTCAACGGGGGGTAATGAATATTGCAGGCCGAAACCAGGAGTGTGCTTGCGAGCAAAGATCGGCGAAATTGAACTGAACGGGCTCCAAATTACGCTGGTGTAGAGTTTAAATGAAAACCAGCTGTTCTGTCTTTCAAAAACATTTTTCTTTTTTTTGAAAAAAAAGGGTTTTCAAAACATCACCTTGAGGTTGGGTTGAGTCCTCGGAGCATCTGCTGGAGCGATTAGGGTGTCGCGGTTCCCAAACTTGTAATTTTTGATGGCTTGAGCTTCAGCCACTGGTAGGAATCAAGCTAATCGTGACGATGAGGCATAATGTTGGTCCCGTCCATTTCTGGTAAATTATTTGGCATGTGAGCAAAAGGACTGAACATTTGCAAGCTGAATGGGGTGGGTTTTGTTGTCCTCCTCCTCCTCCTCCTCCTCCTCCTCCTCCTCCTCCTCCTCCTCCTCCTTCCTCCTCTTCCCCTTCCTCCTCTTCCTCTTCTTCCTCTTCCTCTTCCTCTTCTTCTTCCTCCTCCTCCTCCTCCTCCCCTCCTCCTCCTCCTCCTCCTTCTTCCTCCTCTTCCCCTTCCCCTTCCTCCTCTTCCTCTTCCTCTTCCTCTTCTTCCTCTTCCTCTTCCTCTTCCTCTTCCTCTTCCTCTTCCTCTTCCTCTTCCTCTTCCTCTTCTTCTTCTTCTTCTTCCTCCTCCTCCTCCTCCTCCTCCTCCTCCTCCTCCTCCTCCTTCTTCTTGGATTCGGTCCAGCTGCTACAGCCAACAGCAATTTCCATTGGATTGGATGTGACTTGAAATTTGCTTCTGCTTGGCTCAAGTTAAGATAGAATTGGGCATTAAAAACAAAACAAAACACAACTTATTTCCCATAGTATGTTTAATCAGTTGTTCATTAATAGGGAGTCATGTGGCTTGGTGTTGAAAGCATTAGACCAGAACTGGGGAGATGCAGATTCAAGTCCACCCTTAGCCACACAGAAGCTCCTTGGAAGACCTTGGGAGATGCAGATTCAAGTCAACCCTTAGTCCCACAGAAACTCCTTGGATGACCTTGGGAGACACAGGTCCAAGTCCACTCAATCCTACAGAAACTCCTTGAATAACCTTGGGAGACGCAGGTCAAGTTCACTTCAGACCTAAAGAAATTCCTTGGATGACCTTGGGAGATACAGATTCAAGTCCACCCTTAGCCACACAGAAGCTCCTTGGAAGACCTTGGGAGATGCAGATTCAAGTCAACCCTTAGTCCCACAGAAACTCCTTGGATGACCTTGGGAGACACAGGTCCAAGTCCACTCAGTCCTACAGAAACTCCTTGAATAACCTTGGGAGACGCAGGTCAAGTTCACTTCAGACCTAAAGAAATTCCTTGGATGACCTTGGGAGATACAGATTCAAGCCCACCTTCAGCCACATAGAAGCTCCTTGGACGTTGGATCAGAATTTTGTTGCTTAGCCTAACCTACTTCAGAGGGTGGTGCGGGGAAAAAAACGGCAGGAAAGATTATAGCCCCTTAAACTCCTGGAGGAATCTCTTCTAATCTCCTAGGAACAGCTTCTTCGTTGGTTGAAAGGAGAAATAAATAGCATGACTATGCTCAAATTCACAAATGATGCCCATCTAAAAAAGACTTTCCTAGGGTAGAGAGCCTATTGTCACTCGGCTACAAATCTCAGCCTCCTTCATTACTAACTTCAGGTTGACTGAAGTTTTCTGGAAAAAAAACCGTTCCTCCTTCACTGACTTAAAACATTAATGGGATATTTCAGTTGACTTCAGGATTTGGAATTGCTTCCTTAAGATTGAAGGCTAGTGAGCAGCCTGATCTGGAGAGATGCTGAATTCGCATTATTCAGATTCCTGATGTCTTACAATTTTTCAGAAGGAGATTTGACCTCGCAACAGCTCTTGGGCCAGAGGGGGTGGTGGGTGAGGGGGAAGGAAGCACTCCTCAGGCTAATAAACGTTTGGTAGTCAAAGCAATAAATCTTCCCTGATCCCAGGAATTTCTACAAAGAGTTCTTCGGGAACTGTAATTATTTCCACTTCTGGACGGAGCCAATCTGAGCTCCTGGTGGTGAGAATGACAGGAGTTGACCTAGAAAAAAAAAACACTCTGCCTTGGCCACTGATTCAGAACCTTTCTCTGCCCCAAACTTTCAAGGTCACACGTTCATAACCAGACAGCAATCTCACAAGATCCCTAAGGGTTTGCTGGTACAGTCGGGATACCATGTGCAAATAATAATATTGTCATATAGGAATAGAATAGAATAGAATAGAATAGAATAGAATAGAATAGAATAGAATAGAATAGAATATAGTACAGGGGAGAGGAGAGGAGGAGAGGAGAGGAGAGGAGAGGAGAGGAGAGGAGAGGAGAGGAGAGGAGAGGAGGAGGTAATGATAGGATAAGATAGGGTAGGGTAGGGTAGGGTAGGGTAGGGTAGGGTAGGATAGACAAATAGAATAGAATAGAATAGAATAGAATAGAATAGAATAGAATAGAATAGAATAGAATAGAATATAGTGGAGAGGAGAGGAGAGGAGAGGAGAGGAGAGGAGAGGAGAGGAGAGGAGAGGAGAGGAGAGGAGGAGGTAATGATAGGATAAGATAGGGTAGGGTAGGGTAGGGTAGGGTAGGATAGACGAATAGAATAGAATAGAATAGAATAGAATAGAATAGAATAGAATAGAATAGAATAGAATAGAACAGAATAGAATAGAGTACAGGGAAGAGGAGAGAAGAGAAGGAGGTAATGATAGGATAAGATAGGGTAGGGTAGAGGAATAGAATAGAAGAATAGAATAGAATGGAATGGAATGGAATGGAATGGAATAGAATAGAATAGAATAGAATAGAATAGAATAGAATAGAATAGAATAGAATAGAATAGAATAGAATAGAATAGAATAGAATAGAATATAGTACAGGGAAGAGGAGAGAAGAGAAGGAGGTAATGATAGGATAAGATAGACTAGACTAGACTAGAATGAAATGAAAGAAGCGAAGATGATGTCCAGTTCAGTGAGCGGAGCCTCCCGCCGTTTTACTACCGGTTCTTGGGAACCGATCCGAACCAGGAGCAACCCACCACTGATACACGTGTGCGGTGAACCGGTAGTAACATAATGTGAAACCCACCTCTGCTTGAGGTGTATCTTTTAATAGAAGAACCCCAAGACCTTCTGCAAAGCATGTCTGAAACGGCCCCTCCTCAGAGGTAAGCAAAGGAACACGGTGTTTTAGTGATATGTACTTGATTCTTTGGGCTTTCTCTTCTAGGGCACGGCTTCTGTCCTTCAACGTAGATCTGACAAAGAGGAATATGTAGAAGTCGGACGCCTGGGGCCATCTGATTATTTTGGTAAGTGTTGTGACCTAGGCTCACTTAGTCATTACAGGACACAATTAGTCTCAAACAAAACTATTTTATTATAACAGCTGAGAATTACTTCATTCCCAGCTTAGTCCAAATTAATTCCAAAACAAGTCCTTCAGAAAAAGTCCTTTATCTTCTTTGGCACCCTGCCAAAGGCCTTTCGGCAAAGCCCCACAAAGTTCAGAAACAAGAGATGCTGACTGGAAAACAGATTTAGCAACGTTGCTTTCCTACAAAGAGCCCAAGAGCCTTTGCTGCTCTTTTATGCCTTATGGGAGGGGCCAATCATCTCCTGGCCTTACTCCCGAGTCGTCCCTTTTGCTTTAGCTGCTCTTGCCTTCTGGCAGCTCTGCGCATGCGTGCACTAGGAATAGGCTCCTCCTGTTCCTCTGCCTCTCTGCTGTCCGACTCTGGAGGCTCTGGAGTCCGCACATCACTCCCAGATGGCCCTGGCCCCATCTCTGCCTCTGATGCAGAGCCCTCATCCAGGCCTTCCCCAGACTCCAGGACTGGCCTATGGTCCTCCCCAGCTCTGTCCGACTGTCCGACTTCGCTGCTAGCTCCGCAGGCTGCTGGAGGACCACAACAGTAAATTCTGTGGAATGGAATGGTTTAGAAACACTGATAAAATATCAGCGTTGCCATTTATGGAAGTATTGGATCTCTCTGTGCCTGCCATTCATCATAGAGAGGATTCACAAATGCACTATCGATGATTGCTGGAACTGTAGAATAGCACATCCCTTATTGGGCAGATCTAAGGGTCTTCTGATCACTTCTTGGATGCAGAGATCTTTCATTCTCCTTCCCAAGTCATCATGGAGGTTGGGGGTTATCGATGTATCATATCCCAACCACAGCAGTTGGGAATTATGGGAAATTTTATCCATCACATCTGCAGAGCTCCATATTAGAGTTAGATACCAAGGGCAAAGTATGAGGTAAAGATTTTAGACGGTGAACAAGGTGATGTTAGATAGGCATTCTTTGACCCCCTATGATGTCCTTAGATCAGAAAAAAAATGTTAATAAGGAAGCAATGAATAGCTCAGAGGAAAAATTGAGCTTAGCAAATGGACGACTGAGAAGAAACCAGACTAGTGGATCAGAAAGGAAAAGGGAAATGGGTGACTACTTCAAGTTAAGCGATCCTTGCAGTCACAAATTATCCCACTTGTTCTTCCTTACCATGTTTTCCCAAAAATAAGACCCTGTCTTATATTTTTTTGAACCCCGAAATAAGCGCTTGGTCTTATTTTCAGGGTGATCTTATTATTTTGGGGCGTGTGGAGCAAGGCGGGGCTCCTCTTGCCGTCTTATCTGAATTCTAGCTCTGTCTCCCTAACCCTAAGCAGAGGAAATGGCGGGGACCAGGTGCGCTTGCGGTTAAATATTTTTTTTGGGGGGGGTTATTTTTAGGGAGACCTTATTTTCAGGCAGGGCTTATTTTCAGGGAGGGCTTATTTTCAAGGGGGTTATTTTCAGGGGGGGCTTATTTTCAGGAAGAATTTATTTTCAGGGAGGGCTTATTTTCAGGGAGGGCTTATTTTCAAGGGGGGTTATTTTCAAGGGGGGCTTATTTTCAGGAAGAGCTTATTTTCAGGAAGAGCTTATTTTCAGGCAGGGCTTATTTTCAGGAAGAGCTTATTTTCAGGTGGGGCTTATTTTCAGGGGGGCCTTATTTTCAGGAAGAACTTATTTTCAGGGAGAGCTTATTTTCAGGAAGAGCTTATTTTCAGGTGGGGCTTATTTTCAGGTGGGGCTTATTTTCAGGAAGAGCTCATTTTCAGGGAGGGCTTTTTTCAGGGGGGGCTTATTTTCAGGCAGGGCTTATTTTCAGGGAGGGCTTATTTTCAGGAAGAGCTTATTTTCAGGGAGGGCTTATTTTCAGGGAGGGCTTATTTTCAGGGGGGCCTTATTTTAGCTCATGTGCTCAAAAGCCCAATTGGGCTTATTATCCAGGGAGGTCTTATTTTCAGAGAAACACAGTAGTATATTTTAAGGATGATGTTGGTGTCTTGGGTTTCTTGTTTAGTTTTGCCAAATAGGGCAGAATAATTGCCTACTAAATTCCTGATCTCGAAATAGCTAATGATACGAACCGAGATCAAAGCCAAAGGCATGTTCTCCAGATATATACAATGGTGACGCTGCGTTTTCTTCCCACTTCCAGGGGAAATTGCCCTGTTGCTCAACAGGCCCAGGGCTGCTACCGTGGTGGCCCGCGGGCCCTTGAAGTGTGTGAAGCTGGACCGCCCACGCTTCGAACGAGTCCTCGGCCCTTGCTCCGAAATCCTCAAGAGGAACATCCAGAGATACAACAGTTTCATCTCTCTCACCGTCTAAAGTCCTCTTGGGCTCCTCTTTGATGTTTAAACTTGTGCACTTAAAAAAGAAAGAAAGAAAGAAAGAAAGCGAGCGATCCGTGGTGTTTCATAGCTTTACAAAGGAAGGGAGAGGCACATTTATTTTACGCAGATGTTTTTCGGTGTCGACGTCCAATGTATTAGATATTCAATCACCTGTGTATTGTTAAGAGGACAGCAGATAGCTGGTTGTCAGTGATTTTATGGAATTGTAGATTTTATCGTTTTGCACTTTGAGTTACGTTCCAGATTTACGCATCCCTGGCTTCTCCAAATCTCTCATCACGCAGTGTAATGTTTCCAGATCTTTGGAGAACCAGCTTACTGTGTGCCTCAACTTTTATTTCTCCTGGTTGTGCTGACAAGCCACGTCCAACTCTCACTTCTCTAGAACAACGTAGGGTAATCGTTTTGAACATCTCATCTAGCGAGACTACATAACCCATATTATAATTGGGGATTGATGGACACATGGCCCCATGTAGCATTGTAGAACTAGCCCATTAAGACTTCCAGACATTGCCCCAAGTAGTCATTTTAAAGGTGACCTAAGGTAAAAATGATGAAATGCCCAACCGGAAAGAGTAAAATGTCCTATCAACTCAGTTGAGTTTGAACTCAAGATAAAGTCAACACGTTTTCTTTGATTGATTTCGTCTTGGCCCAAAGCTCCCTGCATGCTGCTCACAGGCTATTTAAAGTCTGTTAAAAGCAAACGGTGAGCTTTGACCTGGAAGGAATTGTGAAGTCCCGTTGGGCATCAAGTCATCCGTCCTTCATCTGGTTGACAATGACTTGAATGAACCATTTTGGCCACTTGAGATACTCAGCTAGCACCAAACCAGTGTCAAATTAGTGTCAAACAGTGTTTTTCCAACTTTTTAAAGATGTTTTAAGCTTCAACTTCATGCTGGCTGAGGGATTCTGGGAGTTGAAGTCCACACATCTTAAAATGGCCAAGTTGAAGAACATTGGCATCCCTCAATCAATCCATCAGTCAAACAATCAATCAATCAGCCAATCAATCAATCAATCCACACACATAAGGTAAAATCTGTTTCCTGTAAAACGTGTCAGTATTCTATTCTCTGTGTATCTTTTAAAGAAAGCTTTTATTTGCAGTTAATGTTTATTTACACCATTCATTTTGCTTATCATATTGTGATGCATGGGGGGAAACAAAATAATTGTGACTGGAGAAATATGTAGTAAATCTTTGATCACTGCCATAGGGTTGAGAGCCATTGGCCTGAGGGTCTCGAGTGAGTCTAGGGTCTCAGGTCCAGGACTAGTTTTACAGATATTTAAAAAAAAAAAAATTCTACAAAGATGAACGAAGAGATACTACTAAAACTGACAGAACCCAGGTGAAGTTGCAAAATCCATGGAGAATTGATTCAGGCATCCCTTCCCAATCCTAACTGCAGTAGTATTGCGGTTTTCAAATTTTTCAGCTGGCTGATGATATCCAGTCCTGGAACATTTAGAGGGTGCCAAATGACGGGCGACAGGATGAAACATCCAGGTTGATGTCAAAATCCTTCAATTGACTGGGTATCCCCAGTGGTGGGCTGCAACCAGTTTAACAATCGTTTCTGTGAGCGCACACTTCACTTTGAAGCTCAGCTGCTTAACTTCTAAGGCAGCCCTGGTAAGTAGAACAGCTGTGCCGCGCAAATCAGCTGAGCAGGAGTGAAATCCAGCAGGTTCTGACAGGTTCTGGAGAACCGGTAGCGGAAATTTTGAGTAGTTCAGAGAACCGGGAAATACCACCTCTGGCTGGCCCCAGAGTGGGGTGGGAATGGAGATTTTGCAGTATCCTTCCCCTGCCACGCCCACCAAGCCACGCCCACAGAACTGTTAGGGAAAAAAATTGAATTTCACCCCAGCAGCTGAGCCAGAAAGAAGGAAATATAGGAAATGATAGGGTGGATGCGGGTGAGCGGGGCTAGCTGATCATCAGAACTACCGTTTCACTCGAACCGGTCTGAACCAGCAGCAGCCCACCACTGGGTATCCCTCAGATCAAGAGAAGAACGATTGTCCATGGAAAGTAATCGTTCAACTTTGTTCTGCCTTGGGTCTATCCTTTCAACTTCTTGATCCAGTTCTGCATACTGCCTTCCTACCCCAAAAAAGACCCCCCCCGCAAAAGTTTCAGAGAACCCAGAATAGGTGCAGAGAAGGGAAGCCTAGATGATCAGGGGACAAGAAACATAGTTGACCCAGGAGGGAACTGGTGGCACACATAGCCATATCAGTGGGCACGCGAGCTCAGCTCCGGCACACATGCACGCGCCGGCCAGCTGATTTTTGAGCCTTCAGGGCTCACCAGAAGTAGGGAAACAGGGTGTTTCCTGCCTCCGGAGGGCCTCAGAGGGTGGTGGGGAAGGCCTGTTTTTTGCTGTCTCCAGCCTCCAGAGCCTTTCTAGGAGTCTGGGGAGGGTGAAAACGGCCTTCCCCATCCCCCCGGAGGCCCTCCGGAGGCGAGAAATGGCCCATTTGCCAACTTCCTGTGGGACCAGAAGGCCCGTTTTTTGCTGTCCCCGGCCTCCAGAGCCTCTCTAGGAGTCTGGGGAAGGCAAAAACATCCTTCCCCACCTCCATTCCCCGGAGGCCCTCCGGAGGCCAGAAGTTGGCAAATGGGCCATTTTCAGTCTCTGGAAGACCTCCGGGTGGGTGGGGAAGGCCGTTTTCACCCTCCCCAGGCTCCTAGAGAGGCTCGAGCCCGGTGAGAGAGAAAAACAGGCCTACCAGGCCATCATGTGCCAGGAGCGTGGGGGAGAGTCGTGCATGTATGCGTGGGGTGGGGCGCATAGAATTATGGGTGTGGGCATGCGCGAGCCCTCCGCCCCCCCTCCTGGCATGCGATGGCAAAAAGGTTAGCCATCACTGCCTTAGAGCATGTAATTATGAATAAAATTGAGAGGAAAACCACTTCCCAGTTGAATATTAGAAGAAACTTCCTTCTAGTTCAAGACGGGTACCAGTTAAGGAGAGAAGTGATGGGTTTCAAATGTCTCTTTCTGGACCTGTTAGTACAGATAGGGCATTGTCTCTTGAACATCCGGATGCAGTCTTGATTGGATAGTGCCGTATTATTTATTTCACTGTGACCTGGGCCTGCCTAATCTTTGTGGGTTGCGTCTATTCTTTGGCCCAAATGACCTTGTAATTGTCATGATAATTCTTCTGATGGAGAAGAAGCCATTGGAAATGTAACGGCATTCTCTTGTCTTTTTAAGGTGACCCGAAATGGGGACGTGAATAAAATCCCTGGAACTTCAGAAGCTCTCATAAGTTTATTCAAATCAAGAAATGCCCCTTAAGGCATTTAGCTAACTGGGGAGACAGATGCTTCATTCATGGAAACAAAGATGAATTTAGGAAATGTGGATTCTTCGTTCTACAGAGTCAAATGCAAAGCTCTGTCCAAGAGATGAATTCCATGTCTGGGTCAATCACCAGTACTGGAGGTTTTGTCTTTCAAGCTTTTGGACTCGTGCTGGAGTCCATCTTCAGGGAACTTCTCTCTAACAGAGTGCGTGTTGTTCTGTGTGTGATATTTATAGAACCTGTTCCATGTGGATTTTTTAGATGTGGATTGGAGTGTGTTGCTTTTAAGTCATTGGCTGTCGTTTGCTCGTGCTGCCCAGCCCTCGCCTTTGTGGCAGCCATCTTTAGTCTGCCTCTTCTTCTTGTTGTGGCTGAGAGGGAAAAACAACCCCGGGTCAGAAAGGAAAACTGCGACTTTCCTCGACCTCACAGGGTGCCCCTCTTAGTTTCACCGCCCCTACAGGGCAGCTTTGGCTCCTCTCAGAGCCCACAAACAGGGAGAACTCAGCACAGGGAACGCAGGGACTCATTCCTTGTGTCTGAAATTGCCACGACGTCAACCAGAAATCAACACTCCTGTTGACTAACGAGGGGCCTGTTTCCAAAAGCTTGGAAGACAAAACCTCTGGTCCCGATGGATGACCTAGATTGGATCCTGCAACATTATCCTGGGACCAGGGGTGAAATCCAGCAGGTTCTGACAGGTTCTGGAGAACCGGTAGCAGAAATTTTGAGTAGTTCAGAGAACTGGTAAATACCACCTCTGGCTGGCCCCAGAGTGGGGTGGGAATGGAGATTTTGCAGTATCCTTCACCCTGCCATGCCCATCAAGCCATGCCCACCAAGCCAGACCACACCCACAGAACTGGTAGTAAAAAAATTTGGATTTCACCACTGCCTGGGACACCTTATATTCGCCTTCATTTGTGGGTGAATTCCATGTTAGTGATTGGGACAGACAGTAGAAAGGTCTAAATTTAACTTCTGCATCCAATCCCCATCTGTCTGTTTGCTCAGGAGGACCTCTGGCATGATGGTCTGGAGGAATAAAGTTCTAGATGTATCTTCATTTGGTTATCTCAAGCGCATTGATATACACTCATGGCCTCATTGTTAGGAGAAACAAACGCGAATATGGTAGTGATTTTGTTAGTGGAATGCTTCTGAACTTCTCAAGAACTTCTCAAGAACAACACAGGTAGAAGAAGACTGCAGCAAATGGACCTTCTGTTGGATCATGTATAGTCTTCTTAAGGGTGTTATTTCAGTGGGCATTCCCTCTCAGCTAAAATCCAGTCTAATTTGCATAGTGTTTTTTTCTCTCCAATCAATCAATACAGTAACGGAAATTGAACTAAGGGGAATCACCTGATCGCACTACAATGCTAACTTATTATTATGGTGGGTGGTACAATCAGCCCACCTTTATCCACCTATCAAGTCCTTCCCAAGGACCCAGGATAGGTAGTTGTTGACGTCTGATGGTGTTGAAGGAATGGTCGCAGGATGTAAGCTGTTCTAACTCAAGCTGCCTTTTGCAATTGACCGAGGGGCACGTTGTCAATGCCAACAGTGTTCAAGGGTTCGAACAATAAATTACTATTATGGCTTATCACACAGTCAGCCAGTAGTTCAGATTCCATTTTTGTCCACTTATCGAATCCCTTCTCAAGGACTTGGAATCGGCAGACGTGGTCGTTTGGCGGCGTTAAAGTTGTCATCCGCAGGATGTAAGCTGTTCCAAGCAAAGCTGCCTTTTGCAATTGACCGATGGGGATTTTGTCAATGCTGATGGTTATTATTATTATTTTACAAAAATAGGTTGGTGGTTTTCCTCTGTTCTTATGGAGCCTGGGAATTTTCTGGTCAGTTTGGGTTGGGGGAACAGCAAATGGAATTGTGGCTGAGTTTGGCAATCAATCCAAATGGTTTTTTCTCAAGAGCCCTGAGGAGAATGTTCTCTTGGTAGCTCAGCTGAGGGAAAGACAATGTCTTTGTTAGGAGCACACTCAACCTTGTGTTTCCTTTTTTGGTTAAGCCTGAAAGAGTGGGTTCCGGGAACGGAGCCATTACATTGGATGAGGAAAGACCCTTTTGAGAAACGAGGGATGGAGAATTGTGAGGAGGCCAACGTGTTATTCTCCAGGCACAAGGCATGCACCTGCCAGGCTGTGAAAATGTGGAATAATTACCCTGGTGAGAAGAATGAAATGCTACCCACCTTCCAACATCGGTGGCTTGGCCACACAGCGGTGAAAAATCAGGAAGAAAAGACCCATTGATACGCAAACTTTGATTCCTCAAGAGCAGGTGCCTCCAAACTTCGCAACTTTTAAGACTTGCAGACTTCAACTCCCAAGGTTCCTCAGCCAGCCATGCTGGTGGGGGAAATACTGGAAGTTGAAGTCCCTAAGTCTTAAGTTCGCCAGGTTTGGTGACACCTGCTCAAGGCAGAATGCTACTTCTCTGGAGCACGTCATAACCTCGAAATATTGGTGGCCATGTCAACGATATGAATCGGATCTACCTGGAATCCGAAGAGGACGCTCAAAGTTTCATTTCTTTTTTTTTTTATTTTTTTTTATTTTTTAATTTGATTTATATGCCGCCCTTCTCCGGAGACTCAGGGCGGCTTACAGTGCGTTAAGCAATAGCCTTCATACTTTTGTATATTTATATAAAGTCAGCTTATTGCCCCCACAAACTGGGTCCTCATTTAACCTACCTTAGAAAGGATGGAAGGCTGAGTCAACCTTGAGCCTTGGAGAGATTCGAACCAGCAGTAAATTGCAGGCAGCTGTGTTAATAACAGGGTGCTTTAAACCACTGTAGTACCAAGGCTCTTGGTATTTCTGCAATTTCAATGATCGTTAAATACAATCCAGGTAGGAATGTCTTCTTTAGCAGGTGGGTAAACCTAGTCTGAGAAAGGGGCTCAGTGGCTAAGATGTTGAGCTTGTCGATCGAAAGGTCGGCAGTTCAGCGGTTCGAATCCCGAGTGCCACGTAACGGGGTGAGCTCCCGTGACTTGTCTCAGCTTCTGCCAACCTAGCAGTTCGAAAGCATGTAAAAAAAATGCAAGTAGAGAAATAGGGGACACCTTTGGTGGGAAGGGAACAGAGCTCCATGCGCCTTTGGCATTGAGTTATGCCGGCCACATGATCACAGAGACATCTTCGGACAGTGCTGGCTCTTCGGCTTTGAAACCGAGATGAGCGCCACCCCCTAGAGTCGGGAACGACTAGCACATATGTGCAAGGGGAACATTTACCTTTATCTTAACCACAGGATTTTCCTCTGGGGCTCATTCAGAAATAAAAGTGAATTTCAACCCTTCCGAAGTCTTTAAGTAAGGAATGGCATGATTAAACAAGAAGCCAGCTCCTAAGCTTGCGGCTTGCCAAGGAGATTTATAATAAGATTAGCTGGATTTTCTGCATCAGAAACTTGGCGGTATTGATTTTTGAGCATTAACAACGAATTCTGCTTTTCTTCCCCTTTTGATATCAATAATTGCCCTGGGCTAAGAAGAAATTAATCCAGAGAACCGGATTACTGGATATGGCAAAAAGTTTTTTGAGAAAGCAACTTTAGTTATATAGTATATATAGTAAGTCTTCGACTTACAATCACAGTTGAGCCCAAAATTTTATGTTGGAGGAGAGACATTATCCGGCCAACAAAAGTGCATCTAGTCAAGGCGATGGTTTTCCAAGTTGCAATGGACGGCTGGGAAAGTTGGACCATAAGGAAGGCTGATCGTCAAAGAATGGAGGCCTTTGAACTCTGGTGCTGGAGAAGACTCCTGCGAGTCCCTTGGACTGCAAGGCCATCCAACCGGTCGGTCCTAGAGGAGATCGACCCTGACTGCTCTTTAGAAGGCCAGATCCTGAGGATGAAATTCAAATACTTTGGCCACCTAATGAGAAGGAAGGACTCCCTGGAGAAGAGCCTAATTCTGGGAACGATGGAGGGCAAAAGAGGAGGAGGAGGTGGCTGGATGGAGTCACTGAAGCAGTCGGCGTGAGTTTAAATGGACTCCAGGGGATGGTAGAGGACAGGAAGGCCTGGAGGAACATTGTCCATGGGGTCCTGATGGGTCGGACACGACTTCACAACTAACAACAACAGTAGGGTTGGAGTCGTACTAGAAGACCTCCAAGGCCCTTTCAACTTTCTTGTCTATGGAGATTCTCAGTCCTCCAGGTCATGGTTGCCCCGAAGGTGCTTTTCCAAGAGGCAACTGGACTTTTCCTGGTTTTTCTTTGAAGACGTTTCGCTTCTCATCCAAGGAGCTTCTTCAGCACAGAGCTTCTTGGATGAGAAGCGAAACATCTTCAAAGAAAAACCAGAAAGTCCAGTTGCCTCTTGGAAAAGCACCTTTGGGATTTCACCTCTGTTATTCTGTAATTCTGCCTGGTGCCTCTCAACCTATACTCAGAAGATCCAGAGATCTCAGGGAGTGGAGACGTAGGACCAGAGAAGGGGTGGACAACTATAAGAATTTTCGACCTGCGGATTTCAAACTCCTGCAATTCTTGAGCCAGCCATGAGTTGAAGTCCATAGGTCATAAAGCAATAGCAATAGCACTTAGATTTATATACCGCTTTCTATATAAAGCTGCCATCGTTAAGTCAGAAGCTCCCCTGACACCATTTCAAGAACCATAAAATGCTGACCTTAAAAGTCTTCAAATAAATCCTTATCAAAAGATGGAATGATAAGCAAATTGTACTACAAGCTTCCATCCTGTTATCCATTTACTTGGGAGGGGCTCCCATTGAACAAGTCTCAGTAGCTCTGGGCCAACACAAATACATTCTCGGAACACAATAAACCATTAAATTAAATTCCTGTCTGAAGTGAAAAGAAGGGGGGAACACCCCCCCCCCCCCAGAAATCCTGTGTGATACCATCTGTTGATCTCCTTGAAGTTTATTTAGCTTTTTCCCCTAAACATTTTGGAGCGTGAAGAGTGAGGGACAACCGTCTGAAGAACATGGTTACATTATTTGAAAAACTGCTGTTGGGGGCTTACAAATCACACCGCACTGTTGTATTCTTGCAAATTGTGCCTTAGTTGTGCAGGGTAGACACCCTCTTTTCCTGTTTAAGCAAGAATGCAGTACTGCTTTTCTCAAATAAAACAGAAGGAAGGAAGGAAGGAAGGAAGGAAGGAAGGAAGGAAGGAAGGAAGGAAGGGAGGGAGGGAGGGAGGGAGGGAGGGAGATGGTAATGAGAAAAAGGGAGGGAGATGAGTATGAGAAGGGAGGAAGGGAAAGAGGGAGGGTGGGAGGAAAGAGGGAAGGAGGGAGGAAAGAAGGAAGGAGGGAGATGGGAATGAGAAGAGGGAGAAGGAAGGAAAGAAGGAGGGAGGGAGGGAAAGAAAGAAGCAGGGAGATGGAAATGAGAAGAGGGAGGGAGGGAGGGAGGAAGGAAGGAAGGAAGGGAAAGGGAAAAGGAAGGAAAGAATGAGGAAGAAAGGAAAGAAGGAAGGAATATCAAGGAAAAGGAGGGAGGAAGGGAGGGAGGGAGGGAGATGGGAATGAGAAAAAGGAGGGAGGAAGATGAGGATGAGAAGAGGGAGGAAGGGAAAGGGAAAGTGAAGGAAGGAAGGAAGAAGGGAGGGAGGGAGGAAAGAAGGAGGGAGGGAGGAAAGAAGGAAGGAGGGAGATGGGAATGAGAAGAGGGAGGAAGGAAGGAAGGAAGGAAGGAAGGAAGGAAGGAAGGAAGGAGGGGGAGGGAAAGAAAAGCAGGGAGATGGAAATGAGAAGAGGGATGGAGGGAGGAAGGAAGGGAAAGGGAAAAGGAAGGAAAGAATGAGGAAGAAAGGAAAGAATGAAGGAATGTCAAGGGGAAAGAAGGAAGGAAGAGAGAAAGGAAGGAAGGAAGGAACAAAGGAAAGAAGGAAGGAAGGAAGGAAAGAAAGAAAGAAAGAAAGATTAGATCAGATCGAGTCAAGTTAACCATTACAAGTTCTGTCCTTCCCCATTTATCCAGAACATCCGACAGCTCTTGACCTCCTGGAACTTGATGCACCTGATCTTTTCTGATAGATGGGGGTCCTTTTCTTTCTTTCTCCCGCCCCCCCGGCCCCACCTCCAACTTGCTGGCTTCCTCTCCAGTACCCCAAGATGCAGAAGGAGTCTCATCACCTTCCTGCATCTGGCAAGCCTCCATCTTGGCTCAGCCCAGCCAGAGGAGAGTCACGCGTCCTGAGGGAGGGTGTGACTCCTTTGCGTATCTTATTTGCACGTTATTTACATACTGTGGGCATGAAACCACTTCACACCAGGCGAGAGCTGGCAGATGGACTGCAGAGCCCATGCCACACCGTCTGCAGCAGTTGCAAGGGTGAAAAAAACTGTTGCAGTTCGAAAACGTTTGGGAAGGACCTTGGTTCATCGGTGGCTTAGCCAACAAACCCTTTAAAGCCCAGGGAGGAGGGAAAGCATTGTCAAAAGCAACTGAAAAACACATAAATATTGAACGGAATAACCTCTGCAAGGTCTTTGGAACTCTCTGAGCTTGGTTGTTTCTTTGCAGAAGTCTCACTGCCCAACTAGGTAACATCATCAGTGCTAGAAGGGAGTGGGTTTGTGGAACGATGGAGGAGGAGGAGGAGGAGGAGGATTGTGGGGTCCTTGATGCCTTCTCAGCTTTGTGGTTTTCGTGCAGATGTTTCATGACCAAACTAGGTAACATTATCAGTGCTAGAAAGGAGTGGGCTTTGTGGGAGAGGTGGAAGAGGAGAAAGACGGTGTGGTCCTTGGTGCTCTCCAAGCTTGGTTGTTTTCTTGAAGACATTTCATGATCCAGCTAGGGAGTGGGGTTTGCAGGAGGAGGAGGAGGAGGAGGAGGAGGAGGAGGAGGAGGAGGAGGAGGAGGAGGAGGAGGAGGATGGGAATTATGGGCCCCTTGGACTCTCTGAATTTCACTGTTTTCTTGCAGATGTTTCAATACCCAAATTAGGTAACATCATCAGTGCTAGAAAGGAATGGGTTTGTAAAGAGGAGGAAAAGGAGGAGGAGGAGGAGGAGGAGGAGGAGGAGGAGGAGGAGGAGGAGGAGGAGGAGGAGGAGGAGGAGGAGGAGGAGGAGGAGGACGACTGTGGGGTTCTTGCTTGGTGGATTTTTTTGCAGATATTTCATGATCCAATTGGTAACCAAGGACTCATCCAATTCAACCCTGAACTACAAATATTCTGTTCTACGGTATTAGAATAAACTCCATCCAAATCATTAGGTTGAACAGAATATTTATTTATTTATTTATTTATTTATTTATTTATTTATTTATTTATTTAATTAATTAATTTGTATTCCGCCCTTCTCCCAGAGGGGACTCAGGGTGGTGAACAGCCAAAATTAAAAAAAACATATAAATACAAAAGTTAAGATAATGAAAAAAGAATTAAATCATTAGCTTCCCAATTTAAAACCCCCAAATCCATAAAATTTAAAAATAATTGGTAGATTTCAGGAAGGCCACTGTGGGTGGTCACGAAAAGCACCTAAGAACATAAAAACAGCTGAAGGAGCTTCTTGGATGAGAAGTAAAACGTCTTCAGAGAAAAAAACAGAAAGTCCAGTTGCCTCTTTTTAAAAAATTTTTTTTTTTAATTTGATTTATATGCCGCCCTTCTCCGGAGACTCAGGGCAGCTTACAATGCGCTAAGCAATAGCCTTTATTCTTTTGTATATTTATACAAAGTCAGCTTATTGCCCCCACAAACTGGGTCCTCAATTTACCTACCTTAGAAAGGATGGAAGGCTGAGTCAACCTTGAGCCTTGGCGAGATTCGAACCTGCAGTAATTGCAGGCAGCTGGTCTTAATAACAGGGTGCTTTAGACCACTGTACTACCAAGGCTCTTGAAGAAGAAGGAAAAAAAAAAAAAAGCACAGAGGCAGGAGAAATCAACGAGAGTGCCAAAAGGAAGATAAATAACCTGGTCCACAGACAGGGAATGGCAACAGAATAAGATAAAGTTTTCTGACTTTGAAGTCCTGAATCTTGCTGGAGAAAAGATCAAAAAAAAAAAAAAAAAAAAAAAGCAGTTCTCCAGCCAACGTGTGAGGAATTTTTGCATCATGAGCCCTGAAGATTTATCACTCCAGGCAAACTCTGAGCGTCAAGCTGGAGAGATTTGGTTCTCTCTCTCCACATCTGGTCCTGTGAGAACAGGCAAAAGAACCATCCCCACCTTTGGGCTTGTGGGGCAGCAGAGAAAGTCCCCAAAAACTTTCTCCAGCAAAGTCCAACAAAGAGGCAGGCATCGGCTAAGCATCTGGGAAGGGAACAGGATGGATAAGGACGGAGTCTCTTCTTCTTCTTCTTCTTCTTCTTCTTCTTCTTCTTCTTCTTCTTCTTCTTCTTCTTCTTCTTCTTCTTCTTCTTCTTCTTCTTCTTCTTCTTCTTCTTCTTCTTCTTTACCTGAGATGGCTTTCTTGCTCTCCAGATGCCCAGCCAGATGTTCCAGAAGGGATCTCTAAAAAGAGAAAAGCCCTGGCACTTCAACTTTGTTAAAATCCAGTTTCCGGCATCTTGTATAATTTGGCTGGGAGGGTTCATAGATGATAGTCAAAAAAGTTAAGACGGAGATTACAACAGTGCGATCAAAGCTCTTCCTGATTTTTAGGGGTGTTGCAATGAGTCCTTTCTTTCTTTCCTTCCTTCCTTCCTTCCTTCCTTCCTTCCTTCCTTCCTTCCTTCCTTCCTTCCTTCCTTCCGTCCTTCCTTCCTTCCTTCCTTCCCTCCCTCCCTCCCTGACTTATAACTAGATTCCTTCCTTCCTTCCTTCCTTCCTTCCTTCCTTCCTTCCTTCCTTCCTTCCTTCCTTCCCTTCTCCTTCCTTCCTTCCCTCCCTTCTCGTTCCTTCCTTCCTTCCCTCCCTCCCTGATTTATAACTAGATTCCTTCCTTCCTTCCTTCCTTCCTTCCTTCCTTCCTTCCTTCCTTCCTTCCCTTCTCCTTCCTTCCTTCCCTCCCTTCTCGTTCCTTCCTTCCTTCCCTCCCTCCCTGATTTATAACTAGATTCCTTCCTTCCTTCCTTCCTTCCTTCCTTCCTTCCTTCCTTCCTTCCTTCCTTCCTTCCTTTCTTCCTTCCTCCCTCCCTCCCTCCCTCCCTCCCTCCCTCCCTCCCTCCCTTCCTTCGGTGAAATCCAGCAGGTTCTGACAGGTTCTGGAGAACTGGTAGTGGAAATTTTGAGTAGTTTGGAGAACTGGCAAACCACCTCTGGCTGGCCCCAGAGTGGGGTGGGAATGGGGATTTTGCAGTATCCTTCCCCTGGAGTGGGATGGGAATGGAGATTTTGCAGTATCCTTCCCCTGCCACGTCCACCAAGCCACGCCCACAGAACCATTAGGGAAAAAAGTTGATTTCACCACTCCTTCCTTCCTTCCCTCCCTCCCTCCCTCCCTCCCTCCCTCCCTCCTTCCTTCTTTCCCACTGTTTGGGGATCAAATCCCACTTCTTCATAATGCAGCTTTCTATTATCTTTCCTCCCACCAAAACTGGGGCTCGTGTTCCCTGGTCTTTTCCAACCGCTTTCTGTTCCCTTAGTCAAGGGACCCAAATTTAACCTGCCATTCCCCTGTTTTATCCGCTGCTAAAACCTCCGATCCACGTTTTCCTTTACAGCCAAAGGGTGGGAAAAAGTACGTGGAATTGGCTGAAAGGGGAAAATTCCTGTTTTCATGACATGTGGAAAGACAAGAAGGAAAGG